>NC_138734.1:24358291-24950791 GCF_965113295.1 Leuciscus leuciscus | reverse complement strand
GTCTGCCGCCGCTTCCGTTGATATCGCGGATGAGGAAGCCCTGCTGGGAGAGGATGATTCCTGCTCTATCCTGGCGTCAGGCAGTGAGGATTGGGCGGGCTCTGAGGACCCCGCGCCCCCTGCCCGCACTTCGTCAGGCAAAAGAGCTTCCATCGAGACGGAACTCATGCGAGTACTCGCACAGGCCGCGGCGAGCCTCGGCCTCGAGTGGTCTTCGCCTGAGCAGCCCGCTCACAACCGGCTGGATGGATTTTTCCTGCCTGGGGAGCGCGCTTCACCTGTGTCCAGACCGGCGCCCTTTCTTCCTGAGTTACACGAAGAAGTCGCCAAGTCCTGGAGCGCCCCCTATTCTGCTAGAGTGCGTCCTGCTGTTTCTTTGGCATTCTCCGCCGTTGACGATGCCAAGAACAAAGGATACCTCTCGCTGCCGCCGGTTGAAGAGGCGATAGCGGCCCACTTATGCCCGCCCTCCGCTGGACGGCGCGCTAAGCCGGCCCTACCCTCTAAAGCTTGCCGCACGACGTCGAGCTTGCTCCACCGCGCTTTCTCCGCCGCCGGGCAAGCTGCGTCAGCGTTGCATACCATGGCAACGCTCCAGATCTTCCATGCCGATCTCCTCCGTAAGCTGGATGAGGAAGGACCTGACGCGATCTGCGTGCCGGACTTAAGGAGTGCCACGGACCTCGCCCTTCGTGCTACTAAGTCCGCAGCGCAAGCCATTGGACGGACTATGGCTTCTCTCACCGTGTCTGAGAGACATCTATGGCTGACGCTCTCGGAAATGGCCGAGTCTGAGCGCACCGCGTTCCTCGACGCCCCGCTTTCCGCCGCAGGCCTCTTCGGATCCTCCGTCAAAGATTTCGCGGAGAGATTCGCAGAGGTACAGAAAGCGTCTCAGGCTATGAAGCACTTCCTCCCGAAGCGCTCCAGCTCTGCAGCAGGCCGTGCGAAACCGTCTGCTCAGAGCTCACAGCCACAGCCACCGTCCACTGCCTCCACTTCACAGCGCCGCCAGGCCAGAAGCGCGAGACCGCGCTCCCGCTCATCCGGTCGCCGCCCCGCAGGACGCGGCCCGCGACCTAAGGTTATGGTGAAGCCCGAGGCCCCGAAGTCGTCCTAGCACAGCTAGGAAAACGACGGTGTTCCAGTCCCGCTGCGGCCGGACTCACACCAAAGCTATTCGCTCGTCCAGTTCCAGAAAATGTGACTGTTCCAGTGTTTTCTGCAGCCAACAAGTCGGTTCTGTCACCCGCTTGCCTGCACACAAATGCCGTTTTCACGGCTACCCAGATAAATCCCCAAAAGAGCGTATTTTCTGGTGTCCCGGCCACGGCCGATGGTGTTTCGTGTGTAGTAAGAATGCCCACTGCCCAGTGCCCATCCCTACACATAAGCACAGCCTGTCACACAGGGCTCGCGCACATAAAACCGACTCAGGTCGGTTGCGCTTCAAACATGGTGAATGTGCCCACTACCCAGTGCCCACTAACACCACGTTACGCATGTCTCACGGTTTCTGTAAAAACGAAACCAACATGCACTCGCTTCACGCAAGCGAACGATGTTTTCGGTGTGATAAATGTGCCCGCTGTCCCGCGCCCACATCCACACATAGACATAACAGTTCCCACGGGAACCGCCCAGCCCTCCCCCTCGCGGTTAACCACCGTAGAGGAGTCGAGCGCGGGCAATCTGCCCGCTGTCATCAGCGCGCCCCATGCCTCAAATGTCACGAGCGACACGCTTGTGTTACAGCACACAGAAGCTTCTCCATCGCTGAGCGAGCGGAGCGCGCTTTGTATTCGACCCCTAGCTATCCATGCAGACGCATGGGCAAAGCTGCCCGGGGTTTCGAAGTGGGTGCTGAACATTATAAAAAGAGGCTATTCGCTGCAGTTTCGCCGACGCCCTCGCCGCTATGTGGCGCGCGTCGAGACCACGGTAAAAACAGAAGTAGCACATCTACTTCGAGCCGAAGTGACGAAACTATTGAGAAAAGGGGCCATAGAACCCCTCTCTCAAGATCAGAGCGAAGGAGGGCTATACAGCAGATACTTCCTGGTACCGAAAAAAGACGGGGGTCTCAGACCCATACTAGATCTAAGGCAACTGAACAAAGTGCTTGTGAAGCGACAGTTCAGGATGCTCACGACCAGGCAAATCCTTGTGCAGATTCGCCAAGGAGATTGGTTTGTGTCAATAGATCTGAAAGACGCGTATTTTCAAATACAGATAGCGTCACGTCACAGGCGATTTTTGAGATTCGCCTTCGAGGGCCAGGCATATCAGTACACAGTCCTGCCGTTCGGTTTGTCCCTAGCACCCCGTACATTTACGAAGTGCATGGACGCGGCGCTCGCACCCCTCAGAATGAGAGGCATGCGAGTGCTGAATTATTTGGACGATTGGCTGATTCTAGCGCAATCTCGCGCAGTGCTCATAGAACACACGACCATTTTACTCGATCACCTCGAGGATTTGGGTCTGAGTGTCAATTGGGCGAAGAGCTCCCTGTCACCCAGTCAGAAAATATCTTTCCTGGGCACAGAACTGGACTCACTATCCATGATAGCGCGACTATCACAACGGCGCGCGGTAGACATTCGACGCACAGCGAACTCTTTTCGCTGCGGCGCGTCTGTCCCGCTCAAAAGATTTCAGAAGATGCTAGGTCTCATGGCCTCAGCATCGTCAGTACTCCAGCTGGGTCTGCTCCGCATGCGCCCGCTGCAGTTTTGGCTGAAAGCGCGAGTCCCACGCAAAGCGTGGGCACCCGGTTTGCTTCGCCTCAGGGTCAATCAGAAATGCGTTACAGCGCTGAAACCCTGGAAAGCGAACGACTGGTACCAATCAGGTGTAAGCCTGGGGACTTCCTCGAGGGTGAAAGTGGTGTCCACGGACGCGTCCACCTCGGGATGGGGAGCGCTGCTCGAGGGCAGACCGTTCTTCGGCCAGTGGTCAGAACGGGAGAAGCTCCTGCACATAAACTGCCTCGAAATGCTGGCAGTAGACAACGCGCTGACGCGTTTTTGTCCCCAAATAAAAGGTCACCACGTCTTGGTCCGCTCGGACAACATGTCTGTGGTATCCTACATAAATCGCCAGGGCGGCATCAGATCCGAGAAACTGTACAGGCTGGCAGAACGCCTCCTGGTATGGGCTCAGTGCAACCTGCGCTCGCTCAGAGCAGCGCACGTGCCAGGGATCATGAATATAGGACCAGACAGACTGTCCAGGAACAACGTTCCGGCAGGCGAATGGTCCCTACACCCACAGACAGTCCAACTGCTGTGGAAGAAATTCGGCAGAGCGGAAGTGGACCTGTTTGCGTCTCAAGAAAACGCTCACTGTCAAGAATTTTTCTCCAAGAGCAGGAGCGCGCTGGCCCATGTGTGGCCCCGCCGCCCGCTCTATGCTTTTCCCCCCGTCTCTCTCCTGCCTCAGGTGATAGAACGGATCAGGGAAGAAGGATGCTCAGTACTGCTGGTAGCACCGTTCTGGAAAAACCAACCTTGGTTCCCAGCCGTGATGCAGTTAGCAAGTACTGCCCCGTGGCCAGTACCAGTGAGGAGAGATCTCCTCTCACAGGCCCGCGGCTCGATCTGGCATCCTCACCCGGATCTATGGTCCCTTCATGTCTGGGCCATCAACGGGTACATGTTGGACTCCCTAAAGGAGTATTAAACACGATCACGCAGGCTAGAGCTCCGTCTACAAGACGACTCTATTCTTCGAAATGGTCAGTGTTTTCGGGCTGGTGCACAGCCCGTGGTGTGTCACCCACAAATTGTGATGTGACGGAGGTGCTTTCCTTCCTACAAGAGCTGTTGGATGGGGGCAGGGCCCCCTCCACGCTCAAAGTTTATGTGGCGGCTATAGCAGCGTTCTCAGAAACAACGCTTGGTCAGTCAATAGGAAGGAACGATTTAGTCATCCGCTTCCTTAAAGGAGCTAGGAGACTGAATCCTCCCAGACCTCCCTCAGTCCCCGTATGGGACCTTTCTACGGTTCTGGAAGCCATGAAAGGTGCGCCATTTGAGCCTTTACAGTCAATCGATTTGAAACACCTGTCTTTCAAAACGGTGTTTTTGCTGGCTCTCGCTTCGGTGAAGCGCATAGGGGATCTGCACGCGCTCTCTGTGAGCGCGGCGTGCATGGAGTTTGGGCCCAATGACTCAAAAGTTATACTCAAACCTAAGCACGGTTATGTTCCAAAATCCCTCAACACACCGTTTAGGGCGCAGATTATCTCTCTGTCAGCCCTACCGGTCCCTGATGAGGAAAGAGACGCGAGCCTCCTTTGCCCAGTCAGGGCATTACGAGCTTATGTGTCTCGCTCGTCTGTTTTCAGACAGACGGAACAGCTCTTTGTTTCGTTTAGCGGACGTTCTAAGGGACTAGCCGCGTCGAAACAGAGCCTATCCAGATGGATAGTTGATGCTATAGCGCTGGCATACGCCTCCAAGGGCATGCAGTGCCCTTTGGGTGTCAGAGCGCATTCCACAAGAGGCATGGCCTCTTCGTGGGCTTGGTCGAGTGGGATTGCCTTGCAAGATATTTGTATGGCGGCAGGCTGGGCCTCCCCGTCTACATTTGTAAGGTTCTATAACCTAGAGGTTCCCGCCCTGCAGGCCAGGCTGCTGTCGGTCTAGACTACCAGTATTATCTGACCTGATGCGTTCAGCTCAGAATGCTGCGTTTACTGAGCACAGCTCAATTTTCGACAGTTTAAAGCTGGGCAAACTGTGTAAGACCCACATTTTTTTTTTCCATCAGTTCAGGCCGTACCCCGCCCTGTCTGTATGATGAAATTTGCGTCCCTTCGACGCTACTTTATGTGGAAAGTGAGGCTGCACCCCTCCTTCTTCCCGGACTCTCTGTGAGTTCACTGAGTGATTGTGCACTATATGTACCCCGGGCTTTCGCCCTTGGGTCTTTGGTGTCAGATCTCAGCACGCACGGCGTTTTACACTGGGTCCCCTAGCGTAAGATATCTTACGCAGTACGAGAGACCTCTCGTAAGAGAACGTACTCGGTTACTAACGTAACCTCGGTTCTCTCTAGAAGAGGGACCGAGTACTGCGTATCTTGCCGTGCATGCACACGCTCTGGTTGCTTCGATGATGAAAAACCAGATAATAGCTGCCTGCGAGCGATATTTATAGGCCTAGACCACGCCCATTTCGGCGGGACGTGACGCAGCGGGCGCGAAGTGCCCTGATTGGGTCTGACGTCACGCCAGGCCTCGCTCGATAGGCTGCTGCAGTTGCCGCAGAGCAGCCAATAGGCGCGCGAGCTGTCTCGCCTATGTCTGCATTGCTGCTGCAACGCGTTTTGCATTATTACAAAATTAAGGATAATTTTTGGCTTCAATATCTCGCGGAAAAAGGATTTTCCCCCTAGCGTAAGATATCTTACGCAGTACTCGGTCCCTCTTCTAGAGAGAACCGAGGTTACGTTAGTAACCGAGTACGTTTTCTGTAGCCTTGTGCGAACTTATTCAATAGAATTAGACTTCTAGAATGTTCTTTCCAGTGCAAAAAATTATATTTTTAATTTAATTAGACAACATTTTAAGGAAGTGTAGTGCAAATATATTTATATATACTTCCATTATAGTTAACTTTCTTTCCAGTGCAAAACAATAATACATAAAAAAACCAGCTAATAAAGAAAATCTAAAATATTGCACTCAAATACTGCATTCAAGCAATACAACACCTGTATGTATGCACATGGAAAATCTCACAGAAATAAATAAACCTTCAGACTAAGCACATTGTGCAGCTATTTTTTCCATGTGTACTTTTTTGATTTCTTTACAATGTCAGGCTAAACCTGTACTATCTCTTTTAATATAATCACTCTCTTCACAACTATATTTGAGTTTAAAAAATCCACATGATTAACATTACATAGCCTACCATATCAGCCTCTGGAGACGTCTGACGGACAAGGAACCTTGACATTGCTCCCTCTGTGCCCGGACAATCGGCCTTGTATTCATTGTCCCTCATGCATTCCAGCCACGGGTAGTCATTTTCCCATTCAATTCTATATGTTTGTGCTCTTTTCTTTTTCGCCGGCTGCTCGGAGGCGCTCGGAGGTAGTCATTTTTACATTTCCCGCTGTTGTCACTTGTCGTCATCGTTGCTACGATACGTGACTCACAATGACTGAAACGACCAATTAAAAGGGCATTCTCTGATGATGTTCCAAGATGTTAAATTAGAAATTAGTATCTACCGCACCGTCGGTTTTTTTCTTATCATAGCCTACTAATGTCTTCGTTCATAGTCTGACATTAGAAGCTATGTGTCTGTCATGGATTTGCACTGAATTGATTCTCAAAAATACGGAACAAAGTGCGTTCCGTATCAGTTCAATACGGAACAAGACTTTTATGTGTCAAATACGGAACGATTCCGTATTATACGGAACGGTTGGCAACCCTAACCTTATGTAACACATACAAGCTTAGTCACAGACTAAAATGTCTGAGGCTTTCATCAAATTGTGCCGAAAAAAGGTTCATTACTCAAAGCTTTTAACACAAAGCACATTAGTGAAATCTGGTGGTCACACTTGTTTTCTCCACCATATCTAACCAAATCACCGCAGAACAGAAAAAGCATGTGACCAAGCAAAGCTTCGGAAGTCCGTGACACAAGAGTGGAATCAATCTCAATACAGTTCTATCTAATCTCATCTAAATTAATTTGTGCCAATGAGACCACAACTCGTGTCATGTGTAGCCTGGTCAACGGATTCACATATTGATCAATAATACAAGTATGTGATCATAATTAGGCCAATAGTAATTGTAATAGGAAAAATATTTTGGGTGTTCTGTTTTTAAAAATATAAATTATGTTATCGGGAAGTGTAGAAAAACAATCCCCTAATATGGATTTTTGAAAATGACCTTTCATGTAGTATGTAACATAGCTCTAAGTGAATGAAAACATCCTGCAAAGTTTTAAATCTGAAAGTGCACTGTATATAAAGTTATTGAGTCAATGAAATGAATCATTTTTCAAACAAGTCATAAGCCGTTTCGTTGTGACGTCAAGATGAAACATTAGCATATTGCCCCCCCCCACTTATCACCAGGGCTTACTTGAACCCCCTGCAGCTGATTCCTGTGGATAATGGATAGCATCATGTCGAGAAGACACTGTGCTCTACAATGTGAAGGTAAAGCCAGTTTTTTTTGTTTTGTTTTTTTTTACTTGCGAAGGACGAGCATGTGAAGAATCAGTGGTTAAATCTAAATCTAAATTCATCTTTACCACAATACCACAGCAGTATAATCCTAAACTTTTGCTGTGTTCCCTTTTTACTGACGACTGTTTCTCAAATCTCGGAGTTCAGTGCATAATTCGCAAACCGTTTTTACTCTTGAAAGATGGTGTTCAAAATACTTAGTTTTAAGTTTTATATTGTGTAGGTCTCCTGCTAACTGGTTAACTCACATTATTACTGTCTTACTGAAATACTTCTACAGAGCTGCCAACTCTCATGCATTCACCGTGAGACACACGCGATTGACACTTTTCACATGCTCTCACACCACACATCCATTTTCTCACGCACAGAAAAATCGCGAAGCAAAGAGGACACGGAGACCGACAGACTAGACAGAGCAGGGGCCTCATGTACAAAGACTTGCATTGAATTCATACTAAAACATTGCGTATGGACAAAGCTGTAAATGTGCGTATGCACATAAAAAACCAGATGTATGAATCTCTGCGTACAAAGGATCCCACGCATATTCTCTTTGTACATCCCAGTTAACGTAAAATTGAGCGCACATGCATGAGCACAACGCCCCACCCAGTCTCCTCCCTTAATTAAATTAATTTAAATATGGTAATGAGTCCACTTTGGCAAAAGAAAGCAGTAAGAAAATGGCGGCAAGAAACGAAACTTTACAGAGAGTGAATTGGAGGTGCTACTATCGGAGGTAGAAACGAAAAAAAAAATTTATTTGGAACTTTGTCTTCTGGAATTAATAATAAAAAGGAAAAAATATGAGTGGGAGAGTTTGGCTGATGCCGTCAATGCGGTGGGATCTGAAAGTCGCACTGTAGAGTAGGCTGAGTACAGTTGACACGACACACGACATTTCATTACCTTGTAGACTAAGATATTATCAATCAATAATACCCACAAGTAGTTTATATTTTCCACAATTAGCTCATAAAAACAAGGTGCTTTTTGTCTCAGCTTTGTCTCAACTGTACCCATATCATGTGATACAGTTGAGACAGTGCATGGTACAGTTGAGACACCCCATTTTTAATGATGTGAAGGTAACTAACCATTCATTGTAAAAAAAAATAAAAAATAAAGACAAATAAAGAAAATAACAATTGGGCAACATTTTTGTTTTCATTCATTTTATTTAAATTAGCACTGGTTAAAATGTATAAAGCAGGAACAAGATATGTAACAATATTTATTAATAATACACAGTTTAAAGATCACAAATATCACATTTTATTTTCATTTGCATCCTATGCTGGCTAATTACGGCGTTTAAACTGTTATCATAACACTGAACAACTCAACAATGTGTTTCCTAATAGAACTCTATCGGGGGTACAGTAGATATGTGTCTCAACTATCCCCCGCTGGCCACCTCGCACATTTCTCTAGATTTTGCAATTACCTTGCATGATACAATACCATGAAATACAGAATAACGTTTGTGGTGAGACCAGTTACGTTTAACAGTCACATAAGGATAATAAGCTATTCATTGTGGAGAGTGCATGGTGAAGTGAACGTCATATCTTAGAAAAAAAAACTTTCCCCGATATCTTCGGATCGGAGATGCGTCCGTTGTTCAAATTTCCCATGATCAAAGAGGACACAAATACGCACGTGCACAGGAAAAATCACAACTTGTGCTTGCTGCGAACGCAAGTTATTTAAGGTGTCTCAACTGTACACATGTCAAAAGAAATGGTCTGATATAAAGGTGGACATTAAACCAAAGCTGCCATTGCCATAGACTAAGGGTTGTATCAATTTGCATATGCTTTTATATGTTCTTACTTAATTGCAAAATTGATAGAATATTCCCATAAGGCTCGACAATATATGTCAATTATTTTATAAATTGCAAATTAATAGCAATGCTTCCCACAGTTGGTGGTGCGATAGACTTGTAGAACAATTTGATGTGTAATGTTTGCAACTTCACTTCATTGCCTGTAAGAGTCGCCAACGGACAAAAACAATGAGAAATGTACGTACGCCAGACATGAAATTGGCGTGGAGGAACGCACATTCTCACGTTAATTTCACTGTTAGTACATACGACCGTAAGCGTGAAAGCTGGCGTACGCAACGTTTTTGTGCGTACGCAAGATTGATACATGAGGCCCCAGGTGACTGTCAATCTGTCAAATTCTGTCAATTTTATTACGAAATTCAAACAATAAATACCGTTTCGACGCTTGTAAATGTGCCATGACAGATCCCTAACGGCACGTGAACCGACCATCTCTACTAGCTAATAGTAAATAAACACGAACACTGTTGAAAGATACAGTACAACTTACCGAAATGTATATTCCTCATACATGATATCAATCAATCAGTGTTTTTCATCCGTGGAAAGGGGTCAATAAAACAGCTGGAGAACAATTATGTCTAGGGTTGGGTACCGAAACCCGGTTCCAATAGGGAACCGGTTCCGACGTAAACGGTAGTAACGAGACCGAATAAGAACGAAACTTTCGGTGCCTGATTTCGGTGCCTGACTTTTTTCACCGCCCTCTATAAAACATCTCGCGGCACGAATGATCCAAAAACAAAACATCTCCAGTTAACCAGCAGAGCATTCATTTAGTTTGTTTGTTAAATAAGAGACGATCTAGCGCTGAACTGTGTTTTTTAAATCAAGTGATCAAAGTGCTCGTTGCCGCTGCGATCAGTGGCGCGGATACAGTGTTTTCTCTTGTGGCTCCGCACACCGCACTTTCTTCACTCGGACGCGCGCTTCAATACGAGATCGATCTATTTATGAGGCGCCGTCTATATGAGTATGTGCGCGGAGAGTTTGTGTGTGTGTGTGTGTGCTCGCGTCTCAGATGAGTATGTGTGCGAGTTTGTGTGTGTGTGTGTGTGTGTGTGTGTGTGCTCGCGTCTCAGATGAGTATATGCGCGAGTTTGTGTGTGTGTGTGTGTGTGTGTGTGTGTGTGTGTGTGTGTGTGTGTGTGTGTGTGCTCGCGTCTCAGATGAGTATGTGCGCGGAACGTGTGTGTAGAGTTTGCGTGTGTGTGCGTGAGCGACTTCTGATGTGACGTTGTGCATTTCATATAGTTGTAGCATTCAGCAGTACATGTATGTGTGACTACTTAATATGTGTATGCAAGCGTTTTATGTGTGCGTGAATGAAGTTCGATTTAAGCCCTAGACGGCGCCTCATATCTATTCGTTCTGGTGAAATCACAAAATATAATGCACACAAAGTGTCCCTGCTTGATATACAACCACTGATGAGCATAATCGGTTTAAAATTATTATTTTTTTAAACTAAAAAAAAACTACAAATGCGGATTAGAACCCAAAACCTCTGACACTCTTGACTAAAGTTCAAGTTCAGCTGCAGTGTTCCTCTTCGGGTAAGTCTAGTATTTTAATGCCAACTGCATATCTTGCATATCAAGTATGAAGTATATCAAGTATATTTATATGAGGCTATACTATGTGTGTTAAATATTTCTGCTCAGTGTCAGATATTTCTCTGTTTTGTAAAAGTCTATAATATGTAATATAATATAATATATATATATATATATATATATATATATATATATATATACAGTATATATATATATATATATATAATATATAAATAATATGAGAAGACAAAATTTTGATCTTAACTTAAGTGTTTTCGGCTACATCAGTAGCCTTTTAAACGGCACAATTTTTTATTTAATCAGAAATCAGAAAATCTTTTTCAGAAAACACACACAGGTATTATTATTTTTTTGATAAAGTGTGTGCGGTTTCGTTTTCTTAAGTACCAGTTTAAGAACCGTTTTAGCACCGGAACCGTTTGAAAAATACAGAGTAGGTACTGGTATCGGATAAAACCCAACCAATACCCAACCCTAATTATGTCACATAACATGTACCTCAGGAAAGCCATTTAATGACCATATGGGCTATAGCACGTTAGTTGGCTAGAAAAAAAAAGAGCTATAGAGAGTATTTTGCTAAATATGTGTACTATATTACATATTTATTATATTTTTACTTGACGTATTTTATTTTACTTTTACTGAAGTTGTTATTATAATTAAAAAACGCATTATATTTAATTTGAGTTATTTTTAACCTTAAATAATACTACCAGCTGATAGGGCTCTCTGTAGCTATGTTTACATCATTAGGTGAGGTTTTTTTTTTTGTTCTTGAGAAAAATTAAAGCCTATCTTGTGTACCTAATATTTATCCAAATGAGTCAATATTAAATCAAATCACAAGAATTTAATTTAATTGAAATCGTGAAATTTGTGTCAAGCAATAATAACAAAGCGTAGCTTACCGGAAATTGTACCATGTAAACATTGTAACATGTTGCCACTAAGTTTAGTTTAGTTACTAAAATGTTTTCTACAATCACAATACACTTATGACAATAACCAACCTTTTTTTACCTTTGATGCATGTAAACAGGTTGTAGGAGACTCCAAAACAATATTAGGAATCTTTAAAATAGCATAATAGGGGCACTTTATATCATTTAAATAATCCTCCATAATCATTTCCATTTTCATGCATCAGATTTTTCAAACCAGCTATCCCGACCTTCCGATACGGCATGACGTTCGAAGCTTCAAACCTCATCAATCACATGGTATTGTCATTTTGATACAAGCATCGGTACAGTGTGTGATACAATAGTGGTTTGAAAACTGCGTCGCAGCATCGGAGCCCCGGTATCAACCATCCCATCACTACTAAAATGCATAATTGAGCTGTTTTTACTAAATGCAACTTAAAATGTGTCAGTAGGCGCGTTTCCATTACAGATTTGCGCAAAACTTTTGCGATTCTTTTCATTCTTTTCTAAATGTCGACAAAAAACTATTGCGAAATGACGGCGTTTCCATTAACCGATGTTATTCGACTAAAACTTAATTTTTTCCTCTCACGATAAGTAAAATCATTCCAAAAACCATGGGTCTTTTTGGGAAAGATGCAACAAGTTTTTCACACCTGGATTTGGGTATCCTCTGCCATTCCTCCTTGCAGATCCTCTCCAGTTCTGTCAGGTTGGATGGTAAACGGAGATTACAATTCCTCATACATGGGTTTAAGTCAGGGCTCTGGCTGGGCCATTCAAGAACAGTACCGGAGTTGTTGTGAAGCCACTCCTTCGTTATTTTAGCTGTGTGCTTACTGCTTAGGGTCATTGTCTTGTTGGAAGGTGAACCTTCGGCCCAGTCTGAGGTCCAGAGCACTCTGGAGAAGGTTTTCGTCCAGGATATCCCTGTACTTGGCCGCATTCATCTTTCCCTCGATTGCAACCAGTCGTCCTGTCCCTGCAGCTGAAAAAAAAAAACACAGCATGATGCTGCCACCACCATGCTTCACTGTTGAGACTGTATTGGACAGGTGATGAGCAGTGCCTGGTTTTCTCCACACATACCGCTTAGAATTAAGGCCAAAAAGTTCTATCTTGGTCTCATCAGACCAGAGAATCTTATTTATCACCATCTTGGAGTCCTTCAGGTGTGCTTTCATGTGTCTTGCACTGAGGAGAGGCTTCCGTCGGGCCACTCTGCCATAAAGCCCCGACTGGTGGATGGCTGCAGTGATGGTTGACTTACTACAACTTTCTCCCATCTCCCGACTGCTTTTCTGGAGCTCAGCCACAGTGATCTTTGGGTTCTTCTTTACCTCTCTCACCAAGGCTCTTCTCCCCCGATAGCTCAGTTTGGCCGGACGGCCAGCTCTAGGAAGGGTTCCGGTCTTCCCAAACGTCTTCCATTTAAGGATTATGGAGGCCACTGTGCTCTTAGGAACCTTAAGTGCAGCAGAATTTTTTTTGTAACCTTGGCCAAATCTGTGCCTTGCCACAATTCTGTCTCTGAGCTCTTCAGGCAGTTCATTTGACCTCATGATTCTCATTTGCTCTGACATGCACTGTGAGCTGTAAGGTCTTATTTAGACAGGTGTGTGGCTTTCCTAATCAAGTCCAATCAGTATAATCAAACACAGCTGGACTCAAATGAAGGTGTAGAACCATCTCAAGGATGATCAGAAGAAATGGACAGCACCTGAGTTAAATATATGAGTGTCACAGCAAAGGGTCTGAATACTTAGGACCATGTGATATTTCAGTTTTTCTTTTTTAATAAATGTGCAAAAATGTCAACAATTCTGTTTTTTTCTGTCAATATGGGGTGCTGTGTGTACAATAATGAGGAAAAAAAATGAACTTAAATAATTTTAGCAAATGGCTGCAATATAACAAAGAGTGAAAAATGTAAGGGGGTCTGAATACTTTCCGTTCCCACTGTATTTCTTTTTCGAATTGCCTGAAAAACCACCTCATGCGAGCGTAAACTTTTTTGCGATAAATGGGAGTTTTTGCGAAATTGACGTGTTTCCATTGGGCTTATTTTCAATTCGCAATTTCAATTTGCGCAATTTGAAGGGTAATGGAAACGCGGCTAGTAAATTAATATTTAATTTAATTTTATCAATCAATAAATTCCTCTTGAAACAAACTTTGTTGTATTATTTTAATTTAATACTGTGAAGCTGCTTTGATACAATCTGTATTGTGAAAAGCGCTATACAAATAAACTTGACTTGACTTGACTTGACTAGTGTCACTGTTTTGTCTAAAGATGCACATCATTAATGTTTTTTTTTGTTTTTGTTTTTTTAAGGCACGTTTGTAAAAGATACTTAAAGGTCCCATGACATGAAATTTTCACTTTCTGAGGTTTTTTTAACATTAATATGAGTTTCCCTAGCCTGTATATGGTCCCCAAGTTTCTAGAAATTTCAATCGGTGTAAATCGAGCTTTTGCTATCTTTCTCTGCCTTTGAGAAAATGGAGGCTCATACACGCTGATCTTGAATCTCCTCCTTATGACGTCATAAGGAGGAAATGTTACCTCCCCTGTCTCTGCTTTGCCCGCCCAGAGAATATTTTCCGCCCATGAGAAAATGCGCTAGGAAGTAGGAATGCGCGCGCGCGATTTTAGTTTGTCCACGAGAGATATCATGGCTTTTGAGCGAGCGAAGCATAACAATTGCTCAATAATTGGATGTACAAATGAACACCAAAGGGTCAATACAGAGCTGGGCTTGCTGAACGTCTGAAACTAAAGTCTGGATCACTCTCTTCTCAGCTAACGTTACACACCTCGGACAAGTAAGTCAACTAATGATATATAAGTGTGTTGCTTTACTGTTTATGGTTACCTAGATTGTTACACGTAGAATGTGGCTGTAACATTATCTATGCAGTTTATGTGTGTGAATACACACACTGTAACGCGAGTGTTGTACACGTCTTTGTTATTTGGATAACCGTTTTCCTGTTGGTTATATGGCGCGCGCGATATCCGCATTTCAAGATCGCAGAGCTTGATGTAATTGTAATAAGATAAATTACAGACGTTACAGATCTCATGAAAAGGCAACAGTAGGTTCGCGTTAGCTACATGATAATAACTGTAAACCATCCGAATAAAGTACCGTATCCAAACATAATATTTTAAAACTAACCATTCGGAAACGTCCTGCTGGAGCCGCTGAGGTGCAACTTCTTCATCCGTTGCTTCTCCATCCGGATCAGATTCTGGGTCAAACTGAAATGCTTGAAAGACTGCGTGTCTTCGTGCCATTGCTATATCCAACGTAAACATGCACGCCACGGTACCGTTGGAGGGTGGGTGTGGCCTTGACCATCTTGCGCCGCCTTTCTCCTCCTCATTATCATTTAAGGCTACAGACACCGAAACGGCCCGTCTGAAGGAAGCTCATTCTGGGACTGGCTTGTAGTGGCTATAATTCTGCACGAAGGCTGAATTTTTGGAAAGGGATTTCAGATACAGTACTAGGGACCACTAAGGCCTATATTAAAGCCTACAAAAAGTAGCATGTCATGGGACCTTTAAATGCCCTAATTGAACTAAGGTCTAAGCCCTGTCTGTGAAACCAGGCCTAAGGGTTTAAATACATAGAGAGAGTAATCAACAGAACTAAGAACAGGTGAGGAACTAATGAGTAACTATAGAAAGTAATGCTGCCTTCATCACGCACTATCAGAATTAATAAATTCGTAAATACGAGTTTCCTACTTAAATATTGGACATGAACGCTCTCTCAATTAGTATTTACCACTGGCAAGTTCAGGGATAATTTAAGTTCACGAGATGGGCGTGCCACAAACTTAAACCATGGCGGAGGGGGGAACAATTGCTGCTGTGACTGCAATTCTTTTTTTTTTACAACCGCAACGCCTTGTCTTGAGGTTAAAGTGGTGCATATTTACATATGAAAAATCATTTGCAGCGTATTATACACGGTGAGAATAGCCTGTATTTGATCGAAATTCCAGAATGGTCAACAAGCTGACTTTAGATAACGTGGTGAATGTTTGTTTTTCAATGAATATGGGACACTAAATATCATTTTGGATTTAATACGATTTTCCCAATTAATAGGCAAGAATAACCCTGGTGTCCTTAATGGTTCCTGTTCTTTCCGACAACAAAGCACTTGAATGCGACGAGCTTGTAATTAAGACTTCATAAGTGGGAAGTAAGAAAGTTCCAACAGCACGTGAAGACAGCATAATGATTACCAGGAACACAGGCAAAACAGGAACAGGGAAAATGAAACCAAAACACAACGAAATTAAACAGACAAACCTGACAGCCCTGTCTGTTTTGCTCCATATTGGCAAAAGGTGAACAGTAAAAAGGCTAACAAAGAGTGAACTGTATTTATTTTTCTTCAATAACAGTGTAAATTTTCATGAGCTATTTTGTAGCCAAGATTTAAAGTAGAATTAGAGAAATATTTACTGGAGTAAACAGTGTGACAATTAGACATTCCCCCCATGTCCTCACAACAGCATAAGCTGGATAATGCCTTGGTTGCACAAAATAAGCAATGCACCATGGGAGCAGAAACTGATTATAGCAAAGCATTCTTCATACTCTTGTGGCAGTGTGATCCTATTCATAGCTGTAGCCCCTCCACAGTGGCAGTCGCCCTCGTTTCAGAGCCTTACTTTATCTCCTCATGAATGTGTAGCTCTGTGACCTCTTAGCAAAGCTCCCCGTTCCTCAGTGTTCGGCCACAACAAGCCTCAGAAATCATTCCTGGAACAAGATCCTGACGATGAGCGATAGATGATCAGCACATTATTGGCTGAAAAGCTGCGGTTAACATTTTCAAACGTCATGCCTCACAGATCATGGCTTTGACGTTCTCGTAATCTTCTGTGTTAAGGTCTCTGATAGGTTCAGATTTGCCAATTCATTTCGCAAATCAATACACGGCAGTCAAGCAGAATGCAAAATAATTAATACCACGTGAGCTATCTGGCTGCCATCTTCTAGTCACACCTTTCCATTCGTTTCTTAGCCTGGGTGCATTTTGACACTTTCTCACCGTTCCATTCATGTCTGCACCAAAGCGTAAACCATGTCTGAGGACTGAGATTTGTTTTTTCAGAATAAGCACTTGGGTGTCTCGGAAAAGAGAATCAAACCGGGTCACGCTGAAAATAGAGTGAGAGTACGCTGTTGCAAACTGCTGTCTATGAGACACAAATGGCTGCATTCTTGACAGTTTCAGTCACAGTGTATTTCGAGTACCATATGACATCTAATTTATTGCATTTTGTGAGCAAAGTCAGCCAGAATTGTTTTTATGATCCAGAGAGATTTGTGAATGTAGGCCTGACTCTGGATCCTGTTGGCTGGTAACAGGCCTCCAGACACACAATAAACCCTGTCCCGCATTAAATTACATTATAATTGATGATTCTGCCCTGAAAATCATTTTTAGGCTTAGGCCTGGGCTTAAACTGGTGTTATCTATTATCCAAGCAGATTTGCAATGTGTGAATAATACTTTGCTCACCGAGGATTTTCTGCTGAACAACTCAAAGTGGAATGTAGAATGAACGACTGTCTTATGAAAAAGCACAAGCAAGAACACAATAGCAAGACAACAATATGAAGCAAAAGACGCTGGAATTTTTTACTTTTATTGTATAAAAAAAATATAAACCAAAAGATGATTTTGTAATGTTTATATAAGTACAGTATTCAAGGGTGAATCACATGAAAATATGTCCAGGTCATAATTTCACCCCAAAAACTATAATGGAAAAAAATGTAGATAATTTTTCTCAGTGAACATTATAAATATTTTGCATTAAAATAATTATGTACAATGATTTATACCAATCGTTTTATAAATAACTAATACAAATGAGGAATTACATTAACATGTTAATAAAAAAAAAAATTTAGTAGTTTGCAGTAATAATGGTCCTATATGACGTGGGTGAATGACGGATAAGGATTTAAAATGTGGAAGAAAAAAAACTGGCAAAAAAATAATTTTAGGACTTTCTATACTTATTAGAGTGTTGTGTATGTAATGCAATGACATGTACACATTTCAAGAATGTAATTAACCATTTTTTTGGTGAATCAGATCTTTTTCCCCATGTAAATGTCATTCCTGGGTAATGTAATTAATTTTAAATTAATTACATTTATATAATTGTTGGCATATACAAATGTACTAATCTCAATAATTGGAGCTCAACAAACAATTAGTGCTCGGAAAACTACATTTTAATCACAATTAATATAATCAATTTGGGATTTCATATAGACATGGGCTCATTTTTGGCTGCTGAACTCAAAATTCAGAACCAAATAAAAAAAATGTAAACCTGGAAAATGTTTAAAAATGATTTCCAATAAAGTAAATAAGACTTGTTGAATCATTAACTCAACAAAAAATTGAATTGTGTAATCTAACACACAAATATGGGTTAAATGAATTGCCTGTGTCATTGTTAGCCGGAATGACATACTATTAGACGGAAGGACATTCTGCAATATTTTGTGTGAACCTATTTCGATTAATCACTATAATACCTTGCTCTCTTTCTTCCAAGATACTCAGCCCTAGCTTTTGCATCTGCGTTTATCCTGGTTCTGAACCATCTCTGCCTCTCTTTATTAGACAGAGGCATCTGGAAGGACAGAATTGACCTTAAAACACCAGAAGCTATACTAAAGCTTTAATAAAATATTGATATATTAATAAATATGATTACATTATTCATGATTTGACCATTAACATTACAAAATTCAATTCAATGATAATGACCCATGTGACTCATTGAATCATATGAAATCAAGATGAATGACAGCAAAAATATGGCAAAAAACATACAATTATGTAAATAATGTTAATGTTAATAATATAACTATAATATGCCTAAAAGTTTACAAATGTTAATTCAAAACTAGATTGTTATGCTTATGTCATTCTGGATAACAGATTTTGTTATCCAAGAATGATATGTTTCTTTATAATCAGGCACTAACTTAACCACCTATGGAAAACTACAACTTAGCTATCATCACTTAATCTTTTAGATCAAATAGATCTTTTTTTATATATAAATATATAAAAACATTATAAATGTTTTATTAGTGTTATCCAAAAAGACACATGATATTGCTACAAAGTGCACCAGTGACCGAAAAGGTCAAAATATCAACATTTTAAGAGACGCTTCCTGACCTTTGCTCTGGTTGCTCATGTTCTGGTGCTACTTCAGGGTCTTCTTTTTGATACAATATTATGTCACATGACATACCAAAATGCATTATGGTCCAAGATGGACATTAATGTCTGTTATCCAGGAATGACATTGGAGAAATCACAATTTGGAGACAAAAGTCTTTCTTTCATAAAAATGTAAATAAGCTTAGTATTATCACTATAGGTGTCATTGAAAACATCAATACAATTATACCCAAGAAGATTTTAAATACTTTATATTTTTTACATTTTCGTCGTATTTTTGTTACAGATTTTAAGCTGGGACAGTTACCCGGAATGACATTTTGGGACTTTTGAGCTCAATAGTTCCTTAAAGATTAATTATTTTTAATGAATTCTCACATGAGTAATTGAAGACGGAGAAAGTTGAGTCACTTAATGAAGTGCATTTAAAAATGTATACATTTTTAATATTATGAATATGCTTTGGACACCAGAATTGACACACCATGTCATTGATCCAAATATCCTCCATTTTCTTAATTTGAAATATAATTATTTTATTATAATGTTTCCCCTTTTGATTTTGGTGTAAAATATGATAGACATGTTCACCAAGAGATTCACCCTCATATAATCCTGTTTTCTTTTGTATGAGAATAATTGTCATGTTTTGCCATGAGAATGTGTTGATATGCTACAGGAGTTCAGTAAGGACGAAGTGCAGATGAAGATGAAATCGGAGTAAACATACAAACTGTGATTCAATAAACCCTCAACATTTTTATCACCACTTCATTTCTTGCTCTCTTTCATGTCCTCTCAGGCTGAAGGATGACTTTTAGTTAATAGTACACAGTTTTGAGTTAATAGTACACAGTTTTGAGTTTGGATACCAGACAAAACAGATATCTTCTGAAGGGATCTGTTAAAGAGACTGTATTCAACATTTCAGTATGTGTAGTTTACAGAGCTTTAATTCCTGCACAATACAAATAGCTACAGTATCACTCAATCATTTCCATCCTTCTTTCTGCAGTCATTTGACTGCATGTCACACAAAAGAAGCATTATGGATTACTGCAGGACAGGATGTAAACACAACCCAAACCATTTGTCACCTTGCATCTGTCAGTTTCCATTTGCTTTGTAGAAGTGTGCAGTTCTTGGAGCATTTGCACCGACATTCCCATGCGTGCTGTCACATCCCAATACTCATAGCGCTCTATAATGGTCTATTAATAATATTTCACTGTGCCATTGTTGTTTGCCATGTCGAATTAACCAACAGCAATTACTGGATTCAGTAATCTGTGCATCCTCATTTGACATGCCCTCCTTGATGCTTTTAAACTGACATCAGCTGTGTTCAGTGACATCAGTATGGTAATGTGCACACATGCTGCTTTTAATGGCATATGAGTGTTATCTGCCCTTTCTAACATGTGCCTCTAAGCATGGCTTCACACCGAGCACAGTCATTTATGACCATATCGCGCACAGCATGAGAGAATTTAAGATGTTAAAGCGAAAACCTAGTTTCAAAAGCAACACATAGATGATAAGTATATATTGGGCTTTGAAATACACCTCTGTTTTACCATCTCTTTATGAACTTTTTGAAACATCAAAGTGGTAGTTACGTAGCTGTCAGTAGAGGGACTGAAAGCTCTCAGATTTCATCAAAAAGACCTTTATTTGTGTTCTGAAGATATATATATATATTTATTTATTTTTTTAAACGTCTTACGGGCTTGGAACGATATGAGGATAATTAATGACAATTTTCATTTTTGGGTGAACTAACCCTTTAATATATGTTGAATGTAGTAAGGAAATAAATATGCATTCCCTAAATTATTCTGATTTACAGGAACTTTTTGGGTCATATCTATGAACAAGCAGTGGCAGAAGTAGAGTTTAAAGGTGCCCTAGAATGTGAAATTGAATTTATCTTGGCATAGTTAAATAACAAGAGTTCAGTACATGGACATGACATACAGTGAGTCTCAAACACCATAGTTTTCTCTTTCTTATTTAAATCTCGTTTTTGAAAAACACCCCTGAAAAACAGGCGAATCTCCACATAACACCAACTGTGACGCAACAGTTGGGATCATTAATATGTACGCCTCCAAAAATTTGCATATGCTAGCCCATGCTCAGTGCCAGGCGAAACTGCACAGCCGAATCATCAGAAGTTCTGCAGGTGAAGAAACAAGCAGGAGGAGGATCATAGGGAAAATGGCAGATCTATCTATAATATATCTATATATAATCGGATGCCGCTACAGTTTAATTCGAAGTTGTTAGTTGCTCTGCCCATTTCACCGCGGACTTTTTTTCTAACCTGGAACAATATCAAGCAGCCAGGCTTCTCTCGGCGTCTCATACTGACGAAGGGGGCAATTTCAACTAACGTTATATTCCCGCAAGCGGTAAGTAGTGATTTTACTAACGGTAATTTACACTGTGTTATTTAGATCCAGCGCGATATTGTTTTTTTACTCGAGAGACATTGTGGCTTGCAAACGAGCGAACGAAGCATGGCAGTTGCTCAGTGTTTGGATGTACAAATGAACACAAACATATATTTTTTAGCTCCTTCATCCGAGCCTCTGGAGAACCAGTGGGTTATGTGAATTTCTGATGTGTAATTGTTCAAATTCAGACAGATAATCTTTCTCTCAAAGTCGTTCAACACTATTTATGCATCAGTAAATCGCGTTGCAGTGATAAGATCTTCATTCACGCGATCAACAGGCTGTCATCTGCTCAATGCTCACTGCAACCTTTTATGTGACGGGAATAGATCTAAATACTTAAAAAAACTTCTCACGATTTATTAATCCCGATAGCTGTAATAGTAAAAACGTATAAAAGCTGTAATAGTAAAAGTTTTCCTGATAGCTCTACATTTAATGCCAGATATTTCATATGCAAGCATGTCAGCCAATCACAGCAGAGGGCGTTTACACTGAAGTCTCACAGCAGACACGCCCCTTCAAACTGAGTGTTCAAATCAAAGGATAAAATCAGGCTAGGAAATATGCCTTTTATTTCTAAATTATAACAAATTTTGATCTAAAAAACATACTAACATTATAAGGGCACACTAGGAAACATTATAAAATAATAAAATAATCTCTATAATTCTAGGGCACCTTTAATACAGGGGTGACCAAGACTACGTAAAGGGGGTCCCATCTCAAACAGCAGCATAGTGTCGGCCCAGATCCGGCCCACTTCTGGTACGCGTTGAATCCACATGTACCAGATGTGGCCCGGATCTGGGCCGACAGCCGACACTATGTTGCTGTCTGGGATAGACCATAAAAGAAAATTTGTGTGTAACCCTAACCTGGCATCAAAAAAGCATTAATGAATCATATGATTGCTACATACTTAACATTACCCCATATTAGCTAAACTCTCTAATCATTCAATAACTGTCTGTTAACAGGGTAAAAGGTCTAATGTTAAATTACACAGTGACTTCGTGACACAGTGAGTGAACTCGTAAAAGTTGTTCAGGAAACCCAAACCGATGGTAAACCTTAAACTTACTTGAAACCAGACGAGAAGTGCCATGCCGCACACCGGATGTGTTGCGTTCTCAGATTCAAATGGCAGTCCAAAACAGTGAATCTAATCACCATACAGGAAAAAAGTTCACTTCAAGAATGAAAAAGTGGCGTTGATGTTTTTTTACTGTGAAAAAAGCAAAAATGGAAAGAAAAATTACAGCTTATATTATATCTATAAAGTAGCCTGACTCCGTCAGACTTCGTACTTCCGCTCAATTTCAGTTCGCTTCTGTACTCAGTCTGAGATAGCGACCTATCTCTCAGTTTTCCTCCGGCCTCAAAACAGCCGGCCAATCAACGAACAGAGGGCGGGCTGAGAGCCGTGACGTAGACGCTGATTGTACCGTCGATGCGTAAATTTACTTAACATAATCTGCAAAAGTCGTTCACAGCCATGTTCACTCCGATATTTTGCTCGATGGTTTTGTTTTCGCATCATACATGTGTTTACAGTGGAAGTTAGATGCGGCTGAGCCAGCGCATAACACACGTCATAACCAAACTTTATGTGATTGGCTTACGGGTAACCAATGATTTTAAACTTCAAACAAGCTCCTTGCATAGTGTGTGACCCCCCTTTATTCTTAATCTTCTGCAAATAACATTAACGTTCTCTAAATAAATATTCAGTGTTAATGTACATTAAAGATGTGCCGTGCTGCCACATTAAAAGTCTCAACGTGAAAAGTTGGAAATGGTTTCCGATGGCGGCGTACCAAACATCTGCTACAAATATCACACATGGGATGGTAGGAAAATAATACAAACGGTGCCAACCATAATCATTTCATTTGCATAATTTAAAAGCATTCACAATGGAAGACTAATCACTTGTTTGTGTGTTTTGTCTAATCACTCTCACATTCTGTCTCACTGATACACAGCAAAAGCAACGCTGAGTTTGATGTGACAACTTTGATGGATGCCATCTTATTCTCAGCCAATATGGACGTTAAATTGTTCTCAGGAAGTCCGTAATGAATTATTACTTTTCCGGCTTAAGTTCTGTGAATATCCATGTTAAGAGGCAGTATGCATGTGCATTATGCATGAGCAAAAGGACTGTGAAATGCATTAAATAAAATGCATGTACAGTATGTGAATACAAGTGTAGGTACAGCAGTGAATGTGGATCTCTCCATCGAGCCGGCATGAAATGGAGATGGATTTTGCTAGGAAGTGCCATCGAACAGTAGCATCGACCCCAAGGGCTCTCCGTCAGCATCAGGCCTCAAATGGGTCACTTCCAATTATTCAGGTGACATGTCCATTGTGGAGGAGAGAGCCGGCTGGTTTTCAGAGTGTAGGCTTATGTGGGCATTGTTTTCACTTCAAGCAGATAGAGCAAAAATTGATTTTCACAGGGGGCATTGGAGGAACTGAATTCTCAGTGCGTAAGAATGTGAGCACCCACCGTGAGCCAAGATATCACAGTTAAAGGCATACATGGGGTCTGTAAGATTTTTTTTTACAGATTTTCTTCTTCTTTTTTTCCTATTTTTACGTTTTCGAAAGTCTCTTTTGCTCACCAAGACAGCATTTATTTGATCAAAAATACAGTAAAAAACCTGTAATATTGTGAAATAATGTTGAAATTTAACATAACTATTTTTTTTTTTTTTAACTATGTATTCCTCTGCAAAGCTGAATATTCAGCATAATTATTCCAGTCTTCAGTGGCACATGATCCTTCAAAAAAAATCCTATTATCATCAATGCTGATGATAGTTTTGCTGCTTCATATTTTTGTGGAAAATGTTATACATTTTATTTGAAGGATTATTGGATTCATAGAAAGTTCAAAAGAACAGCATTTATTTTGAAAAATATAAATGTTTTTGTAACAATATTAATGCCATTATTGTCATTAAAAAAATAAAATAAAATAAAATAAAAACTAATCTTACTAACCCCAAAGTTTTGAATGGTATAGAAAATAAGATTTATATTGTTTAAAATTAAACACCTTCCCAAATATCTTGTATTTATTAACCAAAAGACAATAAAAACAAATAGAGGAAGACATTTTGAAAGCTGCACAAATCTGGGAAGGACACAAGACCATTTCAAAGGTCATCTGAACAAACCTCGGAGCTCATTGCAGTCCATCATACAGAAGCGGAAGAAATATGGAACTACAGCCACACTGCCGATGGCAGGCCGTCCCCCTAAATTTAGTCGTCCAACAACAACAACGTCTCTGGTCAGACAGACGACTGTGATGCTAACTGTCACTGAGCAACCCAAGTCTGCGGCTGCCACTGAAATGGACACCCATGGGTCAAAAACCTTCAAGCTACTGCACAAAAAAATGGCTTTTATGGAGTTCGGCCAACAATAACTGATTGAAGACTTTGAACTGCTGACATTTCAGGTTTTACATTTTTTTTTATTCTTTTATGGTTTATAGTTTTATTTATTTTTGAGCTGCACACACAAATAAAACTGCACTGTCCGTTTGTATGCTGGATGCATGCTGGTTATAACTAGTGAAAGGTACGGTGGCCGAGAGAGCTCAACGCGCTGCAACTGAAGAAAACACATGCAAATAGAAAAAACACCCGCAAATTAAGAAAACATCTTCATCAGTTTCACAACACATGTGTGCTCCAAATACTCACAACACAACCAAATACAGAAACGCGCTGCAAAAGTTCACAACACAACCAAATACAGAAACGCGCTGCAAAAGTTCACAACACAAACAAATACAGAAACGCGCTGCAAATAGGACAGAACACAACGGAAATGTTTCCGGGGAACCCAATAAGTGACGGACGGACGGACGGCTGGGACGTGCTTATTGCTCGTGAGCTTTACCTATGCCCTACTCT
Organism: Leuciscus leuciscus; assembly: GCF_965113295.1. Classification (NCBI taxonomy): domain Eukaryota; kingdom Metazoa; phylum Chordata; class Actinopteri; order Cypriniformes; family Leuciscidae; genus Leuciscus; species Leuciscus leuciscus. The sequence goes on along the minus strand of NC_138734.1, from coordinate 24,925,553 downwards.
CTTAAAAGGGCAGATGGCAGAGCCCTTGAATTGGGCACTTTGGAGGGAGTGGGGCACTTGTGTGCCATTATGTTGATGAAGGGAGCAACGAAAGACAACGTAATTTCCTCATTATTTTCACCTGGGATGTTCCCATGACAACGCAGCGCGTGTCCATCAGCTGAATAGCTGTTCTTACCAGAAATATAGTATTATTGCTGTTAACATAACTGTTGCAAATAAATATACATTTTATACAACAAAGTTTTAAAAATATGTGTTATATCTGTGTGTGAGTGTCTCAACTTTAAAACTTGCCGTCTCATATTTGGACCCTAGCTGCATTCTAACATTTCTTATGAAACTTATTTTAACATAACATGACAAAATGTGTACAATGTAACTGATGTATAGATGAATGTCTTTCCCTCATGTTCTTTTTCTCTATCTTTATTTATTTATTTTAGTCTGCAGCTCATTGTTCTTTTTAGTATTCTTATGACATTGAACATATTGTAAATACATTTTGTATATTGTATACAAAGTTGTATGCCATAAACGTGTCATCTCTGTATGTTTTGCAAAAAAATTAAATAATAATAAAAGTAGACAGCTGTAAGCCGGGTCCGTCACTTATTGGGTTCCCCGGAAACATTTCCGTTGTGTTCTGTTCTATTTGCAGCGCGTTTCTGTATTTGGTTGTGTTGTGAACTTTTGCAGCGCGTTTCTGTATGTGGTTGTGTTGTGAGTATTTGGAGCACACATGTGTTGTGAAACTGATGAAGATGTTTTCTTAATTTGCAGGTGTTTTTCTATTTGCATGTGTTTTCTTAACTTGCAGCGCGTTGAGCTCTCTCGGCCACCGTAGAAAGGACAATAATCAATTTGACAAATATTATTTTACCAATATTTGCACTTTTCTAATTAATCAGATATCACTGCTAATAAATGGCACTATCTAGTATGTGTCTAAGGAACATCTCTATTACAACTCTGTGCATTACACATGAAACCGCACACACACTAACACAATATTTAATTATAGTTTGTAAATATGAGCAGCTCATTGTGATGGCCTGAGTTAACCTGCTGTAGCAGCTCTATTCTGCATTGCACACTCTTCATAAAAAGCTTCTTCATTTTAGGAGGCCTTTTTATTTTTGGGGTGTCATTCCTGCCCCACTAAATGGAATAGCAAAAACAATATCTGTTTTCCACTCTGCTTGGTTACATCTCATCGGACAAACTATCTTGCCTCAAAATCAAAGAAAAAAAACTGTGGTTAATCCGCCAACCACAATCCAGGAATTCGTAGGAGAAAGAACTACACAACAACTTAGCAGGACTAATACCAGAACCAAGACTAACTCAAACTGAGGGCTTATATACAGTACACTGCAGACAAAGGGAGAAACTAACTAAATAATTAATGAAAAACACATGAACTGAACTAACACAATCAATTAAAAACGTACTCGGTTACTAACGTAACCTCGGTTCTCTCTAGAAGAGGGAACGAGTACTGCGTAAGTATCTTACGCTAGGGGAAAATCCCTTTTCCGCGAGATATTGAAGCCAAAAAATTATCCTTAATTTTGTATTATTGTAAAACGCGTTGCGGCAGCATACAGACATAGGCAAGTCCCGTAGGACTTGTCATGTCTATGCGTGGATGTGGACGCGGGATAGCGGGCACATTTACCACACCGAGAGCATTGTCCGCCTGAGCAGAGCGAATGCACGTTGGTTTCATTTTTACAGAAACCTCGAGACATGCAGAACGTAGTGATTGTGGGCACTGGGCAGTGGGGCACATCTGCTACGTTTATTGCGCAACGGAACTGGGTCGATTTTATGTGCGCGAGCCCTGTGTGACGGGCTGTGCTTGTGTGTAGGAATGGGCACTGGGCAGTGGGCATTTTGTCTACACTCATAACACCATCGGCCGTGGCCGGGACACCAGAAAATACACTCTTTGTGGGATTTATCTGGGTAGCCGTGAAAACGGCATTTGTGTGCAGGCAAGCGGGCAGTGGAACCGGCTTGTTGACTGCAAAATACCCTGGAACAGTCACATTTCTTGGAACTGAACGAGCGATGAGTTTTGGTGGAAGTCCGGCCGCAGCGGGACTTGAACACCGTCGTTTCCCTAGGCGTGCTAGGACGACTTCGGGGCCTCGGGCTTTACCGCAATCCTGGGCCGCGGCGGAGAAAGCGCGACCGAGCAGGGTTGACGTCATGCGGCAAGCTTTTGAAGGTAGCGCCAGCTTAGCGTGCCGTCCAGCGGAGGGCGGGCATAGGTGGGCTGCTATCGCTTCTTCGACCGGCAGCAGCGAATGGTACCCTCTGTTTTTAGCATCGTCAACAGCGGAGAATGCTAGCGAAACAGAAGAGCGCATTCTAGCTGAGAAGGGGGCGTTCCAAGACTTAGCGACTTCTTCGTGTAACTCAGGAAGAAAAGCCGCTGGTCTGGACGCAGGCGAAGCGCGCTCCCCAGGAAGAAAGTATCCATCCAGCCGGTTGTGAACGGGCTGTTCAGGGGTGGTGGTAGCGCAATGGATAAGACACATGCCTTTGGTGTGAGAGACCCGGGTTCGAATCCACTGTGAGACACCAATGTGTCCCTGAGCAAGACACTTAACCCCTAGTTGCTCCAGAGGCGTGCGACCTCTGACATATATAGCAATTGTAAGTCGCTTTGGATAAAAGCGTCAGCCAAATGAATAAATGTAAATGTTCAGGCGTAGACCACTCGAGGCCGAGGCTCGCCGCGGCCTGTGCGAGTATGCGCATCAGCTCTGACTCGATGCTAGCTCTTTTGCCTGACGATGCGCGTAAAGGATGTGTAATTTGATCAAGCAAATGATCTACAGTATCATCCAACTATTAAGCTCCCAGCATGCATTGCAACCAATCACAGTGAGTTGAACATCACAACACACAAACTTATGACAAGTGCCTTAGGACATTTAAAAATCTCTCTCAAGTGTAAAGGATATAGGCGCCGGATAGCGCAGCAGTCGTTTTACAAACAGGGAGAGAGGAGAACTGAACTAATTAACAGCCTAGCCCTAGAAGATTAACAAAGAAACTCAAACATGAACAGAACAGAGAAACAGATCAAAAAACAAACTCAAATGTGACAGGCGGGACAATTCAGGTTTTTACTTGCCCTGCTAAAATTCACAAAAATGTATTGTTTTCATTGATTTTTTACCTTCTTTAAGATTTTCAGGTAGGTCTAAAAGGTAGGAAATAAAGACATTTTTCACACACTTCACTGCATAAATGATCAATTAAATATAGTTAATTCAGTCTTTCTCTTTCTCTTTTGTTCTTTGATTAACATTAATCACAGACAGCAGTAGGTTTATTAGGCTGCTGTCGCTTTAAGACCTGATTTCATTTAACACTTTTTGACTCATTTAAGACTGTACTTTCAAGGATACTCAACAAAATGGGAATTTTGGCATAATTCTGTGTACACGTTTCGGGTATTTTTTCACAGAGAGTCGCTTCACAGACAGCACGCCAGTAAAGATTTGAGTTTATATATCAGCCCAGGCTCATTCGAAAAACTTACCTGTAGCAAATTGCAAAACGCAAAATACGTTGCGTCTGCCAGTGAGTGGAGCTAAAAGCGTGTTTAGTTTTTTCTGGAACAGATGAACGTTAATATGGCAACGTTTTATTACGTTGGAGTTTGTACGTACTACTGCAGTTCTGAATTGAAATGTCTGTGAGTGGCGCTAAAAGGTTAATGCTCCATCACGTTTTAAAATAACGTACACCTACACTATGCCCTAAACCTACCCAATAGTGTTAACAAAAGCAAATGCGACATAAAAAAGTAATCATAACCATGGTATTTCAGCTTGTTTTTGAACTTATATCATGACTCGTCTTTCACAGGGTTCATACCCAAGCTCTTCACATCACAAGTACAATTCTGTACCAGCTAAGCCATCGAGCAAGCTTGATAAGTCAGTAAAACTGAACATATGGAGCTGGTTAGGTGATGCAAACTCCAAAATATATTTGTTTACAAATCATGCAGTATGGTAAAAAAGTGTTTTGAGGTCATAACATAATTGTGCAAGGAGCTGCATGAAAACAAGTCTTTATTAATCCATAATCTGCACCCTGTAATCATAATTGTGTGTGAAAACGATTAAAATTGCTTGCTGTTTTACTGCCTCTAATAGTGTTCATTTATTTTAGAAACTGCCGTGATATGTTTGTATTGGTACGTATTTTGTGTTTTGCAAAAATGTTGCCACAGGAACGTTTTTCCAATGAGCCTGTGTTGGCCATTTCCCTCCAGTCAGACTTCAAGTCCCAAAGAGCTCTGCAATTTACTTGGACATAAAGAATAAAAAAGCGCAGATCATATTCGTGTAAACATTCAGAAGAGATGCACACTTCAACTCCCTTGCATGCATTGTATTCTCATCAGGTGAGCAGGCCCCACTGGACCAACTGGAGGTTAAGGGCTTCGCTCATGATGGTGACATCTCAGTAATGTTTCAGTTCACAGGTCGCACATCACGGGATCGAACCTGTGACCTCAGCGTCACCAGCTCTGATCCACTACACTACCTTTAACCTCAATCTTGCTTCTGAAGACGAACACATTCCCGTCACCATTAAAATATGATGGACAGACGCCGCTGCACAGCTTTTTAATCTGATGAACTGCTCATTTGTATATTAATAAAGAATAATGCATTAGCCACTCAACAGAACGAGTGTTCAAGTTTTAGTGCTAAGGTTTTAATTGTTCTGTGATGCATGACATCATCCATTCTAAGTGCTAAGCAAAAATACTGATACTCCTAAATGGTTAATGTGCTTGATTATGAAAAAGCACAAATGGATTCCTAAAAGTACTGTAAAAGCTGTCGGGTGGTTTGAGTTGTTTAACAGCAGCAGCAAATGAGACCTGTGAAAGTGAGAGTGGTGCATGCCTCTGACAAAGTAAAGCTAATGTGTTGTGAGTGGTTGCCAGGGTGTTGCTATGCGTTTGTTAAGATTTTCTAAGTCAGTGATTCGCAGCCTTTTTGACTTCAAGGCTCCCCATTTAACGGAATCCAGCTAAATGAAAACAAGAAAATAAAAAGAATAAAAAAAAACTTAAAAAGAACAGATTTCATAGGGCAATATCCATGTTTTTTTTTGTTTTGTTTTTTGTTTTTTCAAAACAGTGTTTTCACAACAGAATGAGTTATGCACATGAATTTAAGGGCCTTGTTCAAATCCCAAATCTCTAACCCTAAATATGAGCAATAGTATTAGAGATGCTTACATAAGTAAACAGTGCTAATAATAGTGCAATGACATCAACTTCGATTTCCCCTCTCAACCGGAGTAAAGATTGTAGGGCTGCACGATGTTGAAGAAAAATGCGTTATTCGAAAACTCATTAAATAATACGATATGCGATACGATAATTCTTAAAGTGTGTAAAATTTACTTAAATTAACTTTAAAATATATTTAAAATGATATAACCTACATAATTATGTTTCACATTATTTTTGTCACAAGAAAACATCCCTACAACTTCTGAAATTGAATAGCAGTGATTTTCTCTTTGTCCTTTGTTCATGACCCCAGTTATTGCGATACGCATATCGCGATACATTTGCGATATTTCGCTAATTTCGCTAAATTATGCAGCCCTAACAGATTGCCACTTAGCTCACGGTTGTTGCTGTCAAAACAGCTGTCACACTGAAGTATACAGTACATTTCATGACATTAATGCATAAGAACACTTGGTGCAGTTTGGCATAAAGCACATTGTGCTTTCACAGGAAATTACTTATTTCAAGGCACAAAATAAATGCATGTATGTGTTTGAAAAAACAAAGTTTTTTGTTGTAATCGTTAACTTAAACCCATAAAAATCTGTTTACTTTAATTGAAATAAAGCTGAAATAAAAAAATAGAAAAATCAATATTAGATGAAAAACTTAACCTTAATTATCTTAAATGAAAATTATGGCTATGTGGCCCCTGCTTCAATGTAAATCTCAGGGATTTTATGCCCATTTTATTGTCCTCTAGTAAGTCGGGTCACTTAGAGAAGCAACAGTACATCTCTCCTCAACAAGCCACATGATTTGTAATATCAATCATGTCTGTAGCTCAAACAATGCAGGAATTACTCGCCATAAAATTGAAACTTTACTGTAAATGGTTTAAGATCAATACTAGTATTGGTGTCTGCTTTAGCAGACAGTTTTAAATAGATTCCACAGCAGCCTGTTTCAAGTTTATTTTCAAGCAAATGATCTACAGTATCATCCAACTATTAAGCTCCCAGCATGCATTGCAACCAATCACAGTGAGTTGAACATCACAACACACAAACTTATGACAAGTGCCTTAGGACATTTAAAAATCTCTCTCAAACACTTTCACACTTTCTTTGACACACATACACAAACACATGCCTTTTCCAGTGGTTGTATGTTGTTGGCAGCTTTAGAAAGCTAATAATTATTCACATGACTGAATGTTTACCTTGGCTGTATAGAGGCATGCTGAGAATGGATGTTACACCCATGGCCAGCTAGTAATATGCTTCAGTCACGGGCTGACACATTTGGGAATGTCCTGTGTATATGTGTTTTGGGGTTTCTATTTATACACAGTGTTATATACAATTCAATCCTCAAAACTCTTTCCAACCTTGTTTGTTTCTCTCTTCATGCCACCTTTTAGGACATGTGCCACCCTACTTTTATCTACTTTCTCTAATATCTCAATTTCACTCGCACCCCACCCCCCAACCATCACATCACTGATATATTACTTAATGCGTTCGAACATTATTGCTATATTGTATATACTGTGTATAGTGTGCAAAACCATGTCTACACTGGATGCACAACACACAACAACCTGAGGCTGTCTGCACCGAACGTGACAAAGTAAAGTAGGTATAGCTTCAGACTGGAGATCTCCAAAATGGGGCATGAACTCCAAAAGTGGTCAAGGACTTCATGAATAAAGACTTGTGCCATTATCTCTAAATTCAGACAACTGTCATTGACTAACATTTCAAAATAAAAAATGTGTAAATTAAACATTGTTTCTCATTGATCTACATTAAAATCTTGTTTTTACGCGTGGGAACATTTTACTCTGTTGCTTTGTTCTAAACGACAGGGGCTCAAGATTCGCAGGGTAGGTGGTGACAGTAATGCTGGGTGCAACTAAAAAGGTCCCATTGTCTGGTGAGGTCCGGTTGGGGAGTTAGATGGCCCGGCTCTGTGATATCATTTCGTATTATCTTATTAACTGCTTATCTCCTGAACTGCCATTTTCTTTAGCATGCAATTCATTGCAAATCCCGACATGCAGTCAGTTTCATTAGTTAAGGTTAGGGTGTAGGTTCAGGGGTTAGCATTTGTTGTAGCATTCTGTAGGAAATCAGCACTGTGATTGACATGAACAATTCAATCTTTAGAATTGGCTTAGGGGAGGGGTTGCACTGAACTGGTTTGGGGAGAAAAATCACACATGCCTGTCATATGTCTGTCTGTCTATAGTAGGAAGCCATTCCCTATTTTGGAACTTCCATACCCTTTTGGAGTTCCCACCCTGTGGAGCTACACCCTTCTCAACAAAGCGACCGACGGTTGCAAATCCATTTGTTCTTTGTGTCAGAAGTAGCGCAAGCACAGCAGTTTACTATTGGGGATTTTGCGTCCTGTGTAGACAGGGTATTAGCTAAACTGAAACATAAAAAAAATAAAGAACGTAACGAATTTAGTATTTAGTACGAATTTAGTTCCATCACTGGTATTCTTGATTTTTACAAACGACCCATCTATTTTTTTTATTTATTTTTTTATGTCTTTGTTCGAATTGAGTCAAATTGCCCCCTCTAGTGGAAGACTAAAGATTTGCTAGCAAGATCGCACATTCACAGCTGTTTCGCTCGAGTGTATGCTTCTGAATTAACAGGTGCTCGCGCCCCCCTTAACGGGTGCTGGTTGAAAACCTCTGCAGTAAAACACCAGAGATACCGGTTGTCTTCAGGCCCTGTTAAACGATGTAAATAATTGTTAGAGTAAAGTATTATTTTATAGTAGTAGGCTATTTCATTTATTCCCTTATGTAATGCTAGCGAAGGATGCTTTAAGACTCTAGAAAGACAGAGCTACATTACTTTATTTGTCATTGTATGGCATTATCATTCTTATTTCAAATGAGCAATAAAAATCCTGTTTTTCATTTTGTTTTTCATTTTCAGTTGTTAAACTAAAACTATTAAAATAGTTTTCAGTAACTGAAATAAAGCTGAAATACAATAAAATTAAATATTAGATTAACAAAATATTATTAATTTAATTAATTCATTAATTAAACGTAATTATGTCTATGTATTTAGTATTTTTATTTAAGTTTAAGTTCCCTTTAAAATGTACTCAAGTCAAAAGCAAAGTCAAAGTAAAAAGACTCAAATGCACAACAACCAACTACTTTACATTTACTATAGTACTAACCTGGGGTGGTTGAAAAGAGTCAACCTCAAGTCTCTGTGATATTCTCGGGCCCTTCCTATGTAAGTCTGTGGAATTCTGCACCTATTTTATTATCTACCAGGTGAAAATTTCAAGTTCAATCACAAATAACAGCACACCTTACCTCAACAAGACACATGATTAGAGGAATAATTTATGTCTGTAGTGATACATGTCAAATGTAAACGTCAAAAGCGAAGTCAAAGTAAACAGGTTCAATGTATAAACAAACACAATTACAACACAGAAACCACCACCCAAAGGACAAGCAACTACTTTAGGCACGCATTAACCCAAAAGGTGAGCTGTGTCCTTGTAATTGTTTCAAGTATTTATTAAAAATGAATAATCATTTTATAACTTGTAACCATGTCGTATGAATAAGTGAGCAAATATCCTCAATTTTGTATTTTCAAAAGAGTAGTATATCAATGCAAGCCATATTCTGCCATGCTGTACCGTTCACAAACACGCTGGTTTCCTTTTTATGAGAATTTATGAGTGAACATCTCTCTACTACTGACTCATTGCTGCTGAATACCAAACTACCCCAGGGTTTTCAACTTCTGGTTAATATCACATGGGCTCGTGTTGGTATTTCTAGATACATGCTTCTTTCAGCTCCATGATTCTTATGAATTTTGATATTTGTATTATTGACAAATGAGGAGGTTGAGAACAGAAGGAATGAGGGAAAGATACCTTGCAGTGCAGCACTGTTATATTCAAAGTTGCTCCTACAGAGTCAAAGTGAGAGCAGAAATCAAAAGGTCTCGAATCCTCGTAGAGCAACATCACCCCCCTCAGGCGTTCAGTGCTATTGCAAGAAGACGCGCCCCTCTTTCAGATGATGTAACCCACTGTGATGAATTATGAAATGTGTCACACTCAATCAAACTTTCTTCTCTCTCCTTCAACTCTTTTATCTGTATTTCAGGACTGTGGGTGGGTCATTCATGTTATGTAGTACATTTTACACTGAAAATTAACAAAGTTGTGTTGTAATTTCAGGAAGAATGTCTTCTGAATTATAACTTCATCATTTACACCATGTCAAGATAATTAACAGAATACCAAACAGAATTTAAAATAAAGAGCTAAAGTTAGTGAGAGACTGACAGTTCAATAACATGAGAATGTCAAATTAAGTTAATGAAGTATATTGATTGGAGGAGGGGGGGGATTAAGAGACACCTGGAAAATGTATTAATAAATTGCCAGTTTTTCACATTAGAGACAGCACCTAGAGACCTGACAAAAATGGCAACATCTGCTCAAATAAAAGTAATTAACTAATATGATTAATATTTTATAGTTTATCTAAATGGATTTAGATGCATGTGATAGGGATGCGAAAATGTACTGCATAATGGGAATGGCATTTCTTGAGATTAACATCAAGGAAAAAGTCCATGGAGGACCAAATGCTTAGAACTAAACATTCATATTTAACACCTAAAGGGAGATAAATATGATTTATAATATTTATAATTTATAAAGATAAAGTAGACTAAAATGTGCTAACTAAAACATCATGTTTGGGATGAAGAATGTAGAAAAACAGAGAAATGCTTATAGTATATTATAGTAAAATCATTGCTTAGTATATTATAGTACAAATAAGATCGCCTTATAACTCTGACAATATAAATGTTAAACTAAAATGTTATGAGGTATATGTTTGAGGACATATTTAGCATGCTAAGCAAATTACAGTTGTGACTTTAATTATTGTTAGATGTTTGCTCATGATCACTTACTAAAGGAATCCTGTTTCTTATAGTCTTCTGTTCTGTATAGACTGCTTTTTTTAGGACATAAATGTGAAAATATGCAAAAATGTTCCCTTTGAGAAGTGGGCTTCACATCTTTAATGGTTATTTGAGCTTAATGCAAAAGCAATGGATAATCAACAGCAGCATGCATGCACTATTCGGCTAAAGGAGTCGATTTAGAAAGATGAAATTGCTCTTGGGAGGTTATTGTGAAGATGTCTAATTTAGTCTAGTTTCTGCTCTGCATTGTGTTGATGACCTCAGCAGATGCTTTGGTCTTTAGTCAGCCAAATACTTTATAAACAATCCTTTCCTGGTGCTTACACTGGAATTTGAAACCTTTTTTCGGGGGGGGGGGGTATAGTTATGCTCAAAGTCAAGATTCAAAACACATCACATTGTAATTTTGAAAAGAGTTTATAAGAAAGTATAAATTGTATGAGGAAAGGAAAAATTGACAATCTAGGAAAAGACCACCAAGGACAAGCTGCCAGTGCTCAACTTGGAGCAAAGATTACAGAATGTAATTTCATTAACTCCTGTTTGTTCCAGTGAAAACAGAAGCAGTAAAATAACCTTGAAAAGTCCTGGAGGGGATTTACTCAAGAGGAGCGAGCATGTTTTAAAGATGCAGTAAGTGGTGAGATTCATTCCACATTATAAATGTTAATTAGCACATCGTTAAATAAGAACCATTCACTAATATGTGGAAAGAGCAGGAACATAAATGGCACTTTCTGAAATATGACGCTACTTTGAGCAGCCTGTCTGCGGTTAACATTCAAATTAAACATTTTACAGCACTGGAGAAAGGTAACAAAAAACGTATAGATCACTACATAAACCAGGTTTGGTGATGATAACATTACACGCTGCTCTAGAGATGCCGCTACATTACATATTATGAAACCGAGATCTTGCTCTTAAATCTGATTGGATGAGCCATGTTCAGACATGACAGAACATCAATTGAAGTCTATATTATTCCATATATTAAGTTGATCTCAAGTTGCTTGGCATCCATTAAAAGCTCACCATTACTTTAAATGCTTGCTACATTACAATATAATATAATATAACACAATATAATATGTGTATTTATAAAGCACTGTAAAAACAGCCAAGGCTGACCAAAGTGCTGAACAGAAATGAATAAAAATAAGAAAATAGAAAAACTACCAAAATTAAAAAGCACACAATAGTAATACAAAAATCAAACATATGGTCAAGGAGTATTGAAAGCCAGAGAGAATAAATGTCTTTAGAGTAGACTTAAAGGTGGAAACAGAGGGAGCTAATATGATATGGAGAGGTAGACTGTTCCAAAGTTTCGGACCTGCAATCACAAAACCGTGATCGCCTCATTTTTTTAAGTCTCGACGAGGAGTAAACAGAGATCACTGAATCTCAGAAGGAGTGTACGGAGAGAGATGATTAGTCAGGTACTGAGGGACCAAATTATTGAGGGCTTTATAGAATTTTTAAATCGCTTCTATATTTGACAGGTAGCCAGTGCAGTGCAAAAAAGGAGTTACCGGCTCAAACTTACGAGCGTTATGCACTAGCAGTAGACGGGAGAGAGGGAAGACTGAGAGACACCATAATAAAGTGAATTACAATTATTCTAGACAAGATGTTACAAAAGCATGAATCACAGTTTGGAAGTATTTCGGTATAAAAAGGGTTTCACTTTAGAGTGTTAGCGAAGACGGTTGTCTTTCAAATTCCCTCTGCATGCAATAGGATAGCACTACAACCAACCAGAGCAATGAAGAAGGTGACGTAGTCAGAGCGACGGAAATGAGTCCATGGGGGAGTGTTCCGTGTATGGTGTATGTTCTTTGTTCTTTTCTCAAAGAAAAGCTTAACTCCAAGTCTTCCAGAGTCGCGGCCAAAGCCGATTCGAAAGACCACTGTTCGCCAGCAGCAGCAGCCATCTTCTTTGTTTTTAAGTAGCAGGGAATTGATGCGGAACCGTCGCAACTCTACCGTCATTATGTTAAGCCCACCCACCGACTCTATACACGATGTGATTGGCCTGACTAGAGTTTGTTTTTTCCAGGTTGCAAGCCAACAGAGAGTTGCTAGATGATCCTGGCTGCAAATTACATTTGCTGCCGCTAGGGTGCGTCTATATTTCTAGGCTACTGTTTATCAAATTTTAGGTTGTGATCAAACAGAACGCCCAGATTTCTAGTGCAACGAGTTTCAAATTGGGCAAGAGAACCATGGTCAACATCAACTACACAGTTTTACACACTTTGCATTTCTAACACCACCTATTCATTGTGGTTAAAATCTTATTATTGTTATGAGATATTAGTAAAGAAGCAAGTAATAATATTAGTGCAAGATAATTAAATCATATAAGTTGGGGGTTTTTTTTAATAATAATAATAAAAAAAAAAAAAAAAATGCAACCCAAAAATGATTTTCTTGCATCACATACCAAACCTCCATCTAAATCGAGGATGAGCTGATTCCAATTACCCTATTCTGGATGAATAATGTATAGAGATCTTACCATCTCAGCAAACTCTACAGAGGAGAAGAAGGGGCAGCCCTCCATTATCCTCCTCATAAATCCATCACTTCATGCCTTTCTGTCTCAGTCTATTTCGCTGTCAGTCTCTCCTCCATTTCCCTTTTTAGCTTTTTAGAAGAATAATGATTATTATTGTCTGCTTTGGAACTTTTCATGTCTGTCTGCCTGCCTCCCCCCAGCTCTTTATATCATATGTGCTCTGCCTGAAAGTATATTATCAATTACTTTGGTCTCCCTCTCCATTCTCACGACAAAGGGATATTCTTTTTATGTATTTTGCGAGCTTGTTTGCCTTTTGTGTGACTGTGAAACTCTTGCATGCACCAGACAGGTCATTGGCGGGGCTTCTGATGATAAGTCTCATGAAAAGTGTAATATTTACCGAACAGTTTTGAGATTATTTGAGATAAAAAAAAACTTTCCCTTTCATACATAACCAAATAATGAACTATACATGCATAATGGAAATTCACAGAAGTTGAGTTCCCATGAATGTTTCAGGAGAACCATTGGAGAGCTCTCTGGTGGAAACTTCACACTGTCACAAAGGAGAAGAATCGTGATCAATCATTCATTCATCTCTCAGACATGCCAACCAAAGAAAAGCACTGCAGTTCCACAGTCACCAAGGACTACAACTCACACCTCTCTCTGGAAATTACTTGTTGTCTTAGAGACAATAATACAACTCATTTTAATTCAATATTTACCAAGCCAAATATAAGTGAACATGCTTCAGCCAAACATGGATATAATCTTGACTTTAAGTCTCATCCGTTTCTGACTGTGTGTGTGTGTGTGTGTGTGTGTGTGTGTGTGTGTGTGTGTGTGTGTGTGTGTGTGTGTGTGTGTGTGTGTGTGTGTGTGTGTGTGTGTCCTTTAAGGCTTGTTAGTAAATGGCCACTGTTATGATTAGTTCCTTTTCCTTTTTAAAACCTTTTCCATATAAAATAATTTACAGAAAAAGCATTATGAAATCGTTTACTTGCGGTTTGAGATGTAGCTGCTGTCAGATCCAATACGCTACAGCTACAGATTTAAGTGCGTGGTCAGAAACTGAACGTGCATCAGTATAATGTAACCGGTGTAGACAGTGTCAGTGATTATAAGGGTTCTATTAACTTTTGACAGGCGACACGATGCTTGCATCCAGTGTCTATGTTGTTATTATGATGTAGGCCTAAAATTGTTTGTCGATATTTGCCTATGTGACATCACAAATCCCTCAGGATCCAAGCAAGACATTTTTGGAGCTTATAAAAATGTATGAGGAGGATGTTTTACTTTTAAGCAATGAAACTTGCAGGATGTTTTAATGCTACAAAGACCTCTTAAATGTCTGAAGATTAAGGTAAATTTGATTTCTCACTTCACACGTCTGACCCGAGTAGATAAAACCAGAGAAGATTAACGGAAACAAAGTGAACAAACATACTTAAAACCCTCAGCCAATTAGTTTCTTCTTTTTTTTTTTTTAAAGAAGAAGAATTCAGTCTAATTAAAAATATTATATTTAACCCAGTATTTGCACATTCCATATGCTTTATTGCTTATATAAGACCACGTGGTTATCTTAGCAACATAATAAAGTCAAACTCTTCTGAAATCAATTGCAAGTCAAGTCTCCTGTGTGCCACAACAGAAGGTTGTTTTCTACCCACCTGAGATATTGATATTGCCATGATCACTCTACTTTTGCACAAACATACCTATTCACAGATGCATTAACAGGAATAATTCTCTGGGTTTATCAGGCAGGTTGATCTATGCCTGTCAAAAAGCGGTGGAACTGATTGGCTGAGGGATTTAAGGATGTTTGTGTGCTTCGTTTCTGTTTATTTTCTCTGGTTTTATCAACTCAGGGTCAGAGTAATTCCTTTAGCAAGGTCTCCAAACTCCATAATCTCCTCAAAGATATACTGCCAACACAAGGTCAAAACTCACATACAAAACCCTGGGGACGGGATGCATATAAATGAGAAAATCCACAGACTGACAGAATACATCATGCTTTCATTGGTAAAAAGTTATTGGATGACAGATAAGACACCTGAAGTCCACTTATAACGTCAGTCAAAGTTTCAAAATCATAATGGTTTCATAATGTACTTAGTGTACAGTGCATTTCATTCATGAACAGGGTCAATATTAAACACTGAATAGGAGCTAATTGGTAAATGTAGTCAGTTATATGCTAATGCTTCTGGTTCAAATGCCATAATCTTGACGATTTCTGAATAAGCAATTTTTTTGTATAACGAGTATAATCAAACTATTACAAAAGAGCAAGAAAAACACAGTCAAAAACATTACAGGCAACAACACAGTTTTTTCATGCACCTGTCATTTTTAGGATTGTTCGAAAGAAAACATAAAAAATATCTGTAGCTCTTTATCTATTTGCGTCTGTAGATTTCAATTACAGACTAGTACATATTTTTAAAGGCCGTACATATTTACATATAGTAGTACATATTTTATTTCTCCTGCACTGATCCAGAAATCTCTGCTCACTTCAGCATCCACATACTCCAAACTTTACAGTTTTATTCCTATCTAGGCTATATTCTGAAGGTTTTTCACAAGCGACAACGGTGTAGGCCTAACCAGTTCTAATGCAATGGCAAAAGTTCGAGCAAAACATGCAAACTGTTCTGTCCTTGGCTGCACAGACGAGCACAGAACACTACTTGACCCAAAAATGTCACCGCTGTCTTTTAAAATGACCTCAGGGAACTGTGTCAACTTGTGTAAAAGTTAAACATGACGGTATGCAAGTTGATGATATCAATGAATCAACTCCACAAAAACTACATAAATGTATCCACTAACCATTCAGAAACGTCCAGGTGCATCTAAAAGTTGCAACCTCTTCCTGAGTCTCTCAGGTGCACTCACTCAGCTACTGGTTATTTCTGAGATTTTGGATGAGATTCGCGTGTTTTGTTATTGCCCCTATCCGAAGCTGGTGTAAAGGATCGGCCGTCTTGCGTCTTCTGAACGGGGGCGGGGCGCAGCAGCTCATTTGCATTTAAAGGGACACACACCAAAACGGCGCGTTTTTTTGCTCACACCCAAAAATAGGATACCGTAGATTTATATTACATGTATCTTGTGAAAAAGGGCATAATTTGTCAACTTTAATGTAATCAATCAACTGGGGAAGTTTATATTAGTTCCGTTTTGAAGTCTAGCGGTCAGAAATGGATGAGACTTTAAGAATATATCCATGTTTGGCTGAAGCATGTTCACTTATATTTGGCTTGGTAAATATCTAAGTACATTTTTTTAACCTATCTACCTGGGGTGTCTTCCGTTTAACATTTAAAATAATGTTCTTATTTTACGTTTTCATTTTTCCTTTTTTTAGGTTATCTATATATCATACTTATGTGCCCTCTAGAAGCTTACTGTCACATTCCTCAGTCACTAGACCAGTCACCTCAGCACACTACATTTCCCATCATCCTCTCTGGCTACCACCTGTTCTTCACACTCAATCACCACACCTGTCTGCTATCAGCCTCTTCAGTTCCTCCATAAAAGCAAGCACCAAACACACATCTTGGTCTGGTCTCATCATTCTACACTGAACCTACCATGTGGGAAATTCATCGCTGTCTCCAGCCACTTCTCTTCACTACCTGCAACAAGATAAGACTTTCATTCACATGCTGGTATCACCTGAACTATCTGTAATCAAGAGACTCACCTGCTAATCACCTGTCATTCAATAAACTCCATTCATATTTTACCTGTGTTTGTAGTGGTGGGCAGATTGAGGCTTCGTGAGACACTGAAACCGTTGAATCAAATGTGCCAAATTGTGTCAAGGCTTCAAAACAATTGACACCCGTCTCCATGGTGACCCCTAGTGGTCAGAACCATAGATATCATATAATAAAGGCTAGATGTCACGTGCGCGCTGCTGGCCAATGGAGCTCGACGTCCGCACACGGCGGCCATCTTACCACAGGGTGCTCGCTCACTCGTAACATGGTGCATGTACTTTTAAATAACCATAACTTGCTCAATTTTCTACCGATTTTCAAACGGTTTGGTTTGTTATAAACGTCAGAGATGTAGTTATGACACTGCATACATATGAATAATTATAACAATGGACTTCCATATGAAAGAATTATAGCCACGTTAATAACGTTTGTAAGAAACCAAACCGTTTGTAAATCCGTCAAGATTTCAGCGAGATAAGAGGATTTGTGTGCGTGCTGATCACTCACCTTAATTCACAGCTTCCCTGTAGCAAGATGGACGCCGGTGATGCCGGAAGTGACTCCGCCTTAAGACATCTAGCCTTTATTATATGATATCTATGGTCAGAACAGTGTAAATGCAACAACCTGGGCCAAATATAACACCTTTTACAAATCTATTGCAAATTTTTATTGAAAGTGAAATCTTTCAAATGTAATTATCTAATCAACTATTAAGATTATCAAGTGTCTTATATGTTATTTTATTAAATGTCATGGTTTGTTTTGTTTGTTCTATGACTGGCTCAGCTAAACAGGCCAATAAGAGGCTAACTACCATTCATCATTTTAATCATGATGTCTAATTAAAACTTTAAAACTGATCAGAGATAAGTGATAAGTGTACTGTGCTAGACTAACTGGGACTTGTCACAGCACTTGACTGTCCTTCAGATGGGACGTTAAACCGAGGCCCTGACTCAATATTACGTTAATTTTTTCTTGAGTAGTTATTCATTAATGACAGAACCGTATTCTAAAGTGTTACCAAAAAAAAATGTATTGGGCCGCTATACCTTTAGAGCAAGAGCTTTCTCCATTCTTCATGATTATCAAAGTGCCGCCTGAAACATAAGACATGATGACCTGCCATCTCTGTTACCATCACAGTAACATATAGTAAGTATATAAGACATTGTTCACAGCAGATATCTATTGATCCAACACCACAGCCTTTGAGGAACTGGGGATTACAAGTCGTGTTTGGTCTGCAACCAGTGATTGATTTTCATTCCCCTTCCCATAACACCTCAAGAGAGAAAATATCATGTCTTTTTGTTGTCTTTTGCAGAATCACAGTGGTCACTGCTGAATTTCATCTGTCACAGAGCAGCCAATTTTGCTTTCCACAGTCCAACTGTCCACTGGAGCGTGAGTTTTCCCTCAACAATTATCTTCAAAGGTGCTGTATATGCAGTGAGTAAACAGCAGATAATTAAATACAATTATACAATATTATTTATCAGAACTAATTTCTGATCATTCCTCTTTAGATAACTTTTTAATTGTGGGAAGCAAGCCATTCTGCAATATTCTCCTTTACTCCAAAGCATGACTTTTCACAATCAAAGTAGCTCACTAATCCCAGCAGTTAAAAAGGCTCCCACACAATTACAGTCTCTCTCTTCCTTCATGCTTTACTGTGGTTAGAGATGTATTTTATTATATTTCTTGCCAGATTTTTGTAGACACCAGTCTGGAGCATCACCATGCAACTCATATTTCATTGTGATTCATCACTACACACACAACTTCCCATATTCTGCCAAAAAAAACTAATTTTGTCTTTGATGTTCTTCTCAGACAGCAATGGCTTTTTAAGTAGTGTATTTGCTTAAATCTTACTAATCTAGACCAATAATTTGTGGTTAAGACAATTAAAAGCTTAGTTTTAGCCAATTTTGGCTTGGCCCTTTTTTTTCTTTTTTTTTTTTCGGAGTGTACCTTCTAAACAAACTCTTGAATGTGAATGTATTTGATTTAAGAGCTGCTCTGAAGAAGAGCAAAAATAAAGAAACATTCTGCCTTTTGTATCTGTTGATAAAGCCATCATAAAACCATCCTCAACATTACTTTCTCATGTCAAAACAGATAGTGTACTTGAGTGTTCAGACTGTTCCCTGATAGCCTGACGTCGTCAGACTCAGATTCTAGTCAGAATGTGAGTCTGTTCCCTTTCGAGAACAGTCACTTCGTATTGCGTAGCTATAGGCGGATCTTTTGTGACGTCATTGTTTATGTTTGTCGCGTTGCATCATGGGAATCGTGTGGCAGGAAACACAGCTAGATACCTCTAATTTGATTGTTTTGCACGTTTGGAGGAGGATTTAGAGAAGAGGATGGTTCACTCTTGCTGTGTGGTCGAGTACGGCTCGTTGGGGGCCTGATAAAAAGTTTTTTTCGAATTCCCTCCGAAAAGGATCGCGAAAAACGAAAGAAATGGTTGCGTGCAATTAGGCGATTGAACCTGGACGCTCCGAAGAAAGCCTGGATTCCTGCAGCTAACGTTACTGATCGAGTTTGTGAGGCTCATTTTGTTCATGGTAGGCCTAAGTCTTAGTGACTATGTATTTATAGAAGATTGAATAAAAAAAATAATAAAACTGAGTCAAATCAACCGAGTCATATGTTTTCGCGTTCTGATTCAGGTGTCCCAAACCGCGATCCACAGCACCCAGACTATGTTCCTCACATCAAAATGGGCTATTCTGGATCGCAAAACTTAAAAGCAAAAGAAAAGGCTGTTCTAACCTCTGCTTTTAGCACGATCACTGCTTTCTGTTTGGCAGAAAAGATCGGCCCAACTTTTTGAAAAAACAAAATAATCATAGGCCTCCAGACTTTTGAAAGCCTTTAATCTTTCATGAGTGAAGGGTCCAGGGGTTTCTATTAAATAAGAATAAATGTCTCCCCAGCAGATTGGTGGCCAAGACACGGGCAAGTCGGACCAACGTTTTTTGTCATCCCAGATCTCATATGGGCTTTGAATAACTTCGATTTTGTCACCAATACAAATTTTGAGCTTCTCTCCAAACCTCCTCCGGTCTTCAGATGTTAAAGTGCTTATATATTGTGGATTTCGCCCGCTAACTCTCTTGAAAGTGCTCGTCGCGTCTTTACTGCCCGCAATACTGTTTGTTTTGTTGCCACACAACCACTCGCGCATGCGTACAAAGATGTCAACAAAGATCCTCCTATACGCAGTTGGGAAACTCCTTTTCCTCGATTTACTGAAGCCTAAAATGTAAAACGCATTTTGCAGCTGCACAGCTAGCCCAGTGAGTGTCTGGCTCACTCATTGGCTGTGCTGCGGCAACTGCACATCCAATGGCGCGGGCGCCTCTGACGTGTAATGGCGTGATGCTAGCTCATTGGCGCACACGTCAGAGCCCGCCAAGCGGGCGCGGCCATAGCCTATAGTAGTCCCCGAAAAACGCCATTTTAGCAGATTTCACTCCTTCAGCGACAACATCACGTCTCTGAACCCTTGAAAGCCTTCGCCGTTGAACAAGCCCTATCAGCCTGAGCGAGCAGCATTCAGCAGACTACGCCTTCACCTCAGATGTAGTTTTTCTCCTGCCGCCGTTCACCTGTGGTTATCCGGCGTCGACGCATATCCTTTCTATTATTCTATTGTGATTTATAAGAGCGCGAAGCGTTGTTTCAAATGCCTCGCTCCTCTTGTGCCACGTGCGGATGCAATCTGCACGAGGCCGACGGACACACGAGCTGCATCTCATGCCTGGGAGTCGACCACGCCGAGACTGCACTCTCTGCCGGCGGCTGCTCTGTCTGTGAGAGCATGCCCATCTCTGTGCTGCGGACTCGGCTAGCTCTCTCACGAGACAACGATGATGCTCCCCCCGCTCTTCCTTTCCCGGCTCTACTTCGGCCGAGGAAGAAGAAACGCCGCAGCCAACGGCAGCCCAAGAGCATGGAAGTTAGCGAGTGTACGCCGGCCATGTCCCCGCGTGCCTCGCTTTCTCCTGCTCAAACAACCTCTCCGGTCATGTTCGCGGGTGACTGCAGATTTACCAGGCCAAACTCCTCCAATCGATGGACGAGGCTGGCCCGGACCCTGAGGCCTTCCTAGACCTCCGAAGCGCCACGGACCTAGCCTTGCGTGCTACCAAGGCTACAGCGCAGGCTATCGGGAGGAATATGGCTAGTTTGGTCGTGCTCGAGCGCCACCTTTGGCTAAACCTCACCAAAATTAAGGACGTGGACAGAACGATGTTCCTCGACGCCCCCGTCTCCAGTTCCGGCCTCTTCGGCCCGGCGGTGAAGGGTTTTTCAGAGAGGTACACCGAAGCGCAGAAGTCGTCCCAAGCTATGCGACACTTCCTGCCGAAACGCTCCAGCTCCGCTTCAAGCAGGCCCAAGTCCACCCCGCTTTCGCCTCGTCCAGCCAAGCCAGCGAAGCAGGTCTCTCAGCCCCGCCCTGCGGCTGATACCCGCGACCAGCAAAGCGCTACCCATTGCCCCGGCGCCAGGGCCCACGACCCAGCGTCATGCTAGATGCTGGGCCACCAAAGACCTCCTAGCATCGAGGGTAAAAAGAGAGGGCTTGTGTCTCGCGCTAGCCGGACCACCCTCAAAGAAACCCGCAACACTTCTCACAGCTCCCTGTTCAGCTCAGGCGGCTGGAGATTTTGTTATTGTAAACAGGCCTGCTGCATTGCACGCGCCTCTACTCACAGCGACCCACATAAAGCACAAAAAGAGTATGTTTTACAAACACAACACACGGGTTCACGGCAAGCCATCCCCGATGTGTCGAGTTGGGTCATAAACACAATAAAGCGAGGCTACTCGCTCCGATTCGCTCGCAGACCCCCAAAGTTTCAGGCGGTTGTCGAGACTTCGGTGAGAAGCAACGTGGGTCACGTGCGTCGCGCCTAAATACAGAATCTGTTAGCAAAAGGGGCGATAGAGCTAGTCCCCCTCGCGCTAAAACACTCGGGTTTCTACAGCCGCTATTTTCTAGTCCCGAAAAAAGACTGCGGTCTCAGACCCATACTAGATTTGAGACATTTGAACAAGGCTCTCATGAGACGGTCTTTCAAAATGTTAACTACCAAACATATCCTCACGCAAGTTCGCCCGGGGGGTTGTTTTTTTACGGTGGATCTGAAAGATGCATACTTTCACATTCAGATAAACCCTCGTCACAGGCCATTCTTGAGATTCGCCTTCGAGGGTCAGGCTTATCAATACACCGTTCTGCCGTTCGGTCTATCCCTAGCACCCCGTACATTCACGAAGTGCATGGATGCAGTGCTCTCTCCTCTGAGGCATCAGGGAGTGTGCATGCTAAATGATCTCGACGACTGGCTGGTACTGGCACAGTCAAGAACCGAGCTGCTGTCACACAGAGATTTGATTCTCAGCCATCTGAAATGTCTGGGTCTCAAAATCAATGTAACCAAGAGCAAACTGAACCCCAGCCAGAGTGTGGTCTTTCTGGGCACAGTTATCGACTCTATAACGATGACAGCGCGGCTTACACGAGAGCGAGAGGGTAGGCAGCACCCCTTTAAAGAAATTTCAGAAACTTCTCGGTCTCATGGCAGCAGCATCGTCAGTACTCCGTATGGGATTACTGCGAATGCGCCCGCTGCAGCACTGGCTCAAACGCTGCGTGCCAACCCATGCATGGCAGTCAGGCAGCCCCGCGCATCATGGTGAATCACGGTTGTTTACGGACCCTGATTCCCTGGCAGGCTCAGGACTGGTACCACGAGGGTGTGACCATGGGAGTAGTTTCCAGGAAGAAAGTGTTTTTTACAGACGCATCCAACCTAGGTTGGGAGCGCTGTACGAGGGCAAGCCTGCCTCCGGCCTCTGGTTGAGCACAGAGCAGAGCTTACATATCAACTGTTTGGAAATGAAAACAGTTTGTTTGGCCCTCAAAGCATTTCTGTCAAACCTCAAAGGTCACCACGTCTTAGTTCGCACGGACAACACGTCAGTGGTGGCCTACATAAATCGCCAGGGCGGCAACAGGTCAGGCAACCTGTACACCATAGCGAGAGACCTCCTCTTGTGGGCACAGACCAATCTGAGCTCTCTGAGGGCAGCGCATATCCCTGGCATTCAGAATCTGGGTGCGGATATGCTCTCACGGGGCAACACTCCCCTAGGCGAGTGGTCCCTGAACTCACAGACGGTCAGTCTGATATGGAGTGTGTTCAGCGAGGCCGAAGTCGACCTTTTCACCTCTAGAACCAACACCCACTGCGCAGTGTTCTTCTCGAAGAACAGGGACGCGCTGGCCCATCTCTGGCCCAGCCGCCCCCTTTATGCGTTTCCCCATGTTTCAATGATCCCCCAGGTCATCAAACGGGACAGGGAGAGCGGATGCCCAGTCCACCTAGTGGCCCCCCTCTGGGAATCCAGGCCGTGGTTTTCAGAGCTGGTTCAGTTATCGGACAGAGTCCCCTGGCCTGTTCCGCTGAGGAAAGACCTCCTCACACAGGCCAACAGGACGATATAGCATCGCAACCCTCCATGTCTGGCCCCTCAACGGGTGCCCAGGAACCTTCCTGAGAAGGTCTTGAACACTATCACTGAGGCTAGGGCCCCGTCTACCAGGTGCCTTTATGCTCTGAAGTGGTCAGTGTTTTCCAGCTGGTGCTCAGAAAAACTGTGTGTGTGTCTTTATCTTTTATGGCTTCCAAGATGCATTCAATCTTCAGAAGGTGATTTGAGATATGTAATGTAATTTATTACAGACCTGAATAATTACTTGAGAACTTGAAGCAATTAAAGGTCCATTTACTGAAGAGTGCTTGAAGGCTACATAATTTTTTTTGTTAATAGGAGATTTTAAAAGGACTGTATTTAGTAGAATGTTACTTTTACAGTGCGTGCATAATTATTAGGCAAGTGGATATTCTGATCATATATCTTTTCCAAGCACATGTTTCCAGTTCCAAACCACATTAAACTTACTAATTAGTATAATCATTTTCAGGTGATGTGTAATTAGTAATGATCCCTCATTACTAATTACACATCACCTGAAAATTATTATGATTAGGTGTGGCTTAAAGTTAGCCTGGAAATCAAGACCTAAATCTAAAAGTTTATTGGTCTGGCGTCGACTAATGAAAATCGGCCAGCTCGAGGGGCGGCACCAAGCATGCATTTGAAAATCTCACTGCACGCAATTGGATAACACAACGACCAATCACAACAATAAAACCCATACGCTTAGCTACCAGCAGAGCTAACTGGTAAATTATACTCGACCATATCCGGTCAGCAAAACAGCAAAAACGTCCTTCTTGCAAAGGAACGATTCGAGCGGTGTCTTCTCTTCCTGTTTTAGATAAAAAGCCAAGTCTAACTCGTTCATTGTAGCGGCCAAAGCCGTTTCAAACAACTGGTATTCATCCATAGCCATCTTGCAATGTTTACTAATGACTTCGACGTCACAGCGCTGTCGTCATCTGTTTAGCTCGCCTCTGGCCCGCCTATATCAGATAACCCCATGTGATTGGTGCAGCTCAGATCGAGGGGCATATTTAATGATCATCATTATTCGCTGAGCTGAGTATCTCGCTGAGCAAATTCAACTTGTGCTCTCGCGAGAACTCTGGATTACCAGGGTAGCTTAAAGTGGCAAACACTTTAAATTCAGATGTGCATAATTATTAGGCAGATTTTTACTACTAAAGTCAAAATTGATAAATAATTGGAAACTAAACTATTTAAGCATGACCTTCGGACAATTAAGCCGTTTGTCAATAATACTCAGCAGGGTCGCAAAAAACATGTTGAAAAAAAAAGGCGCAAAATATGTGCGAAGAATTAAGCATGAAACCACCGGAAACCCTTTAGCCTTCAGTGCCACCATTCTCCAGAACTGCAACCTCAACTGCAAGTACCAGATGCCAGATTCTTAGAGAATTTGCTATGGTAAAGAAAGCTGAAACACAACCCCTACTTAACAAAAATCACAAGCTGAAGCATCAAGATTGGGACAAGAAATACATGAAGACTGATTATTATGGTGGTGGTGGTGGTTGCATCAGCTATTGATCGAGAACAAATCAAGACTAATTGACTAATTCTATTGGATGGGTGGCTCGTGAAAGTCACTGAAAAGTAGGGTGGCTATTGGCCACTGAATATTTTGAAAGGACAAATATATTATTTTATTTTTGTATTTTTGTATTTTTTTTTTTTTTTTTTTTTTTTTAAATGTTCTTGTTTACTAATTGTTTCACACTGAGATAAATGAGGAAATACTTTTATAATCTAATTGTCTAATAATTGTGCGCACAAATATTTGAGAAAGTTGTTGTTCCCCTGAGAGAGAGAAATCACATTTTATTTTTTAAACATGACATTTAAAAAAAATAAAAAAAAAAGTTTGGGACTTAATTTAACATTGCATCTATAATTCAACAGTAAAATGAATCATTAAAAACATTACTTGCCTAATGATTATGCACACAGTATAAATGTGATATCAGAAATGGCAATGAGAATTGAGACAACCACTCAACCATAATGACAAACAACCTGCAAGGGTACAAACATGACTTTTTGAAACAGATGAATCACAATCAACAATTTTATGGTCTTTGCAGTGACATGAACAACCAGCAGCATAGCTTATTTCATTATTTATTAATTAGATAAGTATACTTTACAGTGAAGACGGAAAACAAGTTTAATTTTTTTATCATTTGATCTTTGTGTTGGGGCCAGCTTACAAACAACCACATTTTCACCATGAGAGGGAGAGAGAGAGGGGGCGATTATGTATTCCAGTGAGGGGTTTAATGAAGTTACTTTCAAGTATAGGAAAACAGGAGCTGTGTGCAAATTATGTTCCCACAAAACTACAGAAGAGCCAGTTAATGGAGTCAGGTATTATATAATTCTTGCACACAGGTCATATCTGGAGGAATCAAATTTTCCTTGATGTTTTCAGATAAAAGAGCTTGATTGACTCTGGCAACATACTGTAACTTTCAAAACTTAAAACGTCCTTCCCAGTCCAAAAAGACCATTTATTCAAACTAAACTTCATCAATTATGCCTAACAGAAAGTTAGCCAGTCCAATCACAGAGAGGCAGTCTGTTTTATTCTAAGCCCTGGAGAGAGGGTGAAAATTGCCTTTAAAAAATGTATTTCATTTTCATTTTGTATAATTAATATAATAATAATGATAATAATAATAAATACAATTAATAAAAAATAACACATCATCAAATAATAAAATAATGAATAAAAACAATATTGTTTGCCAACCGTGTTATTCTTCTTCAGAAACTTTATATATTGAATACTTCCTGAAAATATTTATTTAAAAGCATGAAGCAAAATTGCCTACAACAGAATACACACCTCGCTAAACTACTCAATTGTATCATGACGTGGTCTTGGGCACACAGCTAAATACAACGTGATCTCCACTTGAGGGCACTCCTCCCCGGATCATTGTGATTCTAACATGGACTACATTTCCCAGAACTCACTACCCGGTCTCATTATCCCTGATTGTTCACCGCTGTTTCTCATTAGATTGTCAGGCCCTGCATATATAAGACTGGTCCATTCAGTCTCTCTTTGTGATGTCTTGTATGTGTCTACACTGCAGCTCTGAGCACATTCGCTCCAGCTGTCATGGATGCCACGCCAGAGTCTCCAGACGTCATGGATGCCACGCCAGAGTCTCCAGCCCATGAGTCTGCTCCAGAACCTGCTCCAGCCCATGAGTCCACTTCAGAGCCCACTCCTGCTCCAGAGCTCAGCCATGTGTTCCAGCTTCCTGTCTGCCCTGATGTGACCACAGAGGTCATCACAGAGTGTCCTGTCTGTCCTAACATGACCACGGAGTCATCCCCGAGTTTCATGTCTGCCTTGATGCTATGCTACGTCACAATCACCAGCCAGAGTGCCTCCCTGTATTGTTGTCATTCTAACATGGACTACATTTCCCAGAACTCACTGCCCAGTCTCACAATCTCTGTTCTCAGCTGTTTCTCATTACATTGTCACTCACTGCCTTTCATAAGCCTGGTTCATTCAATCACTCTTTGCGAAGACTTGTATGTGTCTACACTGCATCTCTGAGCACACTCGCTCTGGTTTTCCCCATCTCATGGTCTGGATATTTGCCTGGTTTATTGGACTACCCTGTTTTGCCTGTGTTTCCTGCTCAGTGTATTTGTACTGCTTGCCTTAGTCTTGACCCTCTGCATGTTTTTATACTACGATTCTGGATAACCCCTTAATAAAGACTGTTTGGATCCTCAACCCTGTGTCAGAGCAGTTTCATGACACTATGGCTCCATCCGAAAACTGATAAATGCTGCCTTTGGATGACTCATTCCAAGGTCGTGAGGCATCAAGGCACGTCCGAATGCAATGTTAGTTTTGCTTCCTGTCTCCTGAGATGCCTTCATCTGATCGATTTTTGAAGGCAGCATAGATGTCTCCTTTAATATCTTACAATCCTGTGCTCAACATTCTGTGATTGTTGAGCTAGAAAAATAAAGATAACGTCTGAAAGTTGCGACCGGTTGTCATTTTGTGTAAATGTTAACTTCTGATCAACGTTTTCCACATAATTATGTTGTCATTTCTAGCGAGAAATTTCTATTGTAGTAATTAAATATTCACTTCGTTTTCACCAAAGCTCACTCTATTTTGCTGTAGATCATTAAACCGTTATGCAGCCTCAGAAGTATGTCCGAAATCAGTTTTGTGAGGTACCTTTGTGCGCAAATGCAGCCTGCAAAGCCATTGCCTGATAGGGCAGCGAGGCAACAAGTCAGCTGCCTAAGCTGCCTTATGTGAAGAAGGTGACCATAGGGGAGTTCGCTTTTAAAGAGCACGTCCTGAAGTCAATGGTAAGTTCTAGTAATTTCTATGACACACAAACAGCCCTTATTATATATGTATATAAGATCAAACACTAGTGTTGATTACTATGCAGTGCCAGTTTTTGTACAGTTTTTGTAACTTAAAGTTGAGGTTATCTGTTTACTCTGAGTAAACTTACCCGGGTATGTCTCACAACCTGCATTCTGGAATACCAACCTGGATAGTCACTAGTAGTGAAAGTTATGGGACTGTTCGTGTTTTTGTGCTGCCATGAGCTAATCATTGTTGTCAAGGGGCCTTTTTTCCATGTTTCCAGAGTGATCCGTCATATGACATTTACAGCTTAAGTGATTGGCTGAAAAAAAAAAAGAGTTCCTAGAACTGAGTGCCCTGAGCAAATATGGCTGCAAACCGGTGATGTTCTTCCAAGGAATCCTGTGCCAGCCAACTAATTGCCATAAAGATGAATGGTGATGTTAATGGATGCCTCTCTCTCTAGGTATATTACACATTTTGGCTTATTTTTTTGGCTTACAGTCAGCATGCAATCCAATTAGCCAGCTAAGCTAACATATATCAGGCAAATAACATATCACAATATTGAGCTGCACACTCATGTAGCAAGATGTTATAATCCTGAGACACCACACCTCTCCAATCTCCTTCCATCCCAATTAATGCCTTCATAATCTTAAAGCACTGTTTTGGCTTAGTACAGCACATTTCTTCCACTTCTTTCTCGTTGTATTGTTTATTTGCATTCTTAATTTTATTTTGACACTAATTTATTTTAGATTCCTATAGCAGGTTTTATTGCCAGAGAAAAATACATGCTGCCTCTCTTTTATCAGATCTATAATTTGTATGGCCTTTCAAGGCTTGTCATTGTTTGTAATCGAAACTTTCTAGATTGGAACAATTTTGTCCAAGATAGACCTGATAGTGGAAGTAAAAGCACTAAACTTTTAGCCTCAGGGTCAGTAACCTCATGAATGTGATAAAGTTGTATTCATGAGAAGGCTCAATTGCCTATTTGTCTCAGGGGTTTAAGTTTAAGGTGAATATGCTTGGAGGGCAATTTTCCAGCATTCAACATGTCTTATGGTCAGAGGAGCCAACAGGGGGCAAATGCTCAGGTGACTCATTCATGGAAGCAATGTTGGTAAAGACTGAATCAGGTGGCCTTTCTTGTTGCTCCAGACACTACTTGTTTCAATCCATGTCTGCTACACAGGGTTTCAGACTTATATTCAGACTATTTGTGTCTCCAAGTATGACAATTGCGACTTGCTGGTAAATGCATCAAGGCCGCGATCCAAGTATTGTGTAGTTAGCACATCAGGTTGAGACGCTGCTGAAGAACATGGTGGAATGTACAGCAAAGCAACACTAATACATTTTAACCCTCGAGGAAGACGATTGGGTCATAACAAGACCCATAGATCTTCATTTTAATCTTCTTCTCAAGGGCTTTTCACACTGCACTTATCCCTGGGTTATTTTCATTCTAAAAACAGCTTTTAACCCTGGGTAAAGGAACACTCTGGAGCACGGTTAGCACCGATTTTGCTTGTACAGTGTGAAATGATGCAGTATTAGAATGTCGGTTAAGCATGTAGTAACAACCAAACGCGTGCCTTATATTAATGTGCTTTGGGTAGTCACGGAAACATAGCGCGATGCATATTAACAGTCGTTTCTGCGTGTGATTGGAAAAATATCAAACTGCAATGGAAAAACACGACAATTGGAGTAAAGAAGGGACCGTCATTCTTACCTTTATAGTTACAAAAGTTAACTCAGAAAAAACAGCACTCAATGTGTAATGAGGACGCTCAATGCTAGAGCCTTCATGTAAACAGGTTACGTGCTGCGTTTGTCCATGCAGTCAGTAACAATGATAAGCAAATATGAAAATAAGGAATTTAACCCGGGGTTTAGAAATGTGCAGTGTGAAACTGCAATTTACGAATACCCAGGATTAACTGTTAACCCCGGGTATGGAATGAGAGGTGTGAAACGTGAATAAAGATAACCGAGGATTCCGTTTAACCCGGGGGTTTAGAATGACCCAGGGTTAACTATTGAAGCTATTAAGTGTGAAAGGCCCCTAAGTGAGTCAGTTGCTTTTGTGTGATGTTGTTACAGATATACAGTGCAACTCCTCAACCGCTGCCCCACGCCGATACAGTGTATATCCTGGAAAAATTACAGTTGAATCTGGAATATCTATACTTAGCCAGATCTCTGACACTGCAATAACAGCTAAATTATTGTTCACTGCTATACTGTGCAACTCATCACATTTGTGGCATTGGGAATGCTTATTTGAAAGGAGAAAACCAAGCATAGATGGCTTTGATTTGCATTGGTTTATACTTATGTGAATTAAGTTTTCAGGAAGATAGCAACATGCGGATATACAGTAAGCGGTCTTCGCTCAGTCAGTTGTTTCATTTTCTGAGATAGTTCCACATAAAGTCACAAGTGGGGCAATTACCAACAATTGCTCATATTGGACGAATAAAGTTCTTCCCAGCTTTCTTACCCCTAGGGCAGGATCTGAGTCGTAAAATTCCATTGAGCTGTACTTGACTTCCAAGGCCAAAGGTGACACAATTTTCTCAACCTTGAAAATGAAATGGAAAATGAAAATTACTCATAAATCCAAGTTGTACCATTGTTTGCAAAAAGGTTCTTAAATGACTTAAAAGACTATGTTATTAAACAGCTAATAATCGTCCCCTTGGAATTATAAGGTTCTATCTGACATTTTTGTAAAAATTTAGTTATTCACATATTCTTATTCTGTGACCACTTCTTTACATTATGTGATGTTGTTTTTTAAGTTGTGTACATTTTGGAACTTTTTATTTAGAAAATAAAAAGGTTCTTTCTATGGAATGCAAAAACTTTAAAGCTCAATATCTCAAAACTGCTCAGAACACAGATAGAACCTTATAATTCCAAGGGGACGTAATGTGTTGCTAATGTTACACAAACCATGTTTCTGTCAGACAGCTGCCTTCTAAAAATAAGTAGCCTATCCTTAGAAATGCTTTGAACAACTCAGAACATCAGTGGAGAAAGGCATATAGTTCATCATAACATCGTAATATACATCATATACATAATTCACCCGCTATTTTGCTAAATCTACAGATTTTTCATATCAACAGAAAAAATTGCAGGATAATCTGTCTTCTCTTGAGACTCCCTTGCTTCACGGTATAGTAATGATATGCTAAAGCCCGCCTGCAAGTTGATGTGATTGGTTACAAGGTAGTTTGTGACGTAAGAAACACCAGCGATTTCAAACCGCATTTTTGAGACTATCTTTAGATCACTGCATGTTTTAAAGAGAAAATATACTCAGCAATGGTGTTGACATGAATTTGCACATGGTTTGACTTAAAGCAAAAACATTAAAAACTGTACTTTCACCTCAGGGGAATTTTAAAATTTAGGTTGGAAACTGCCATCCAAATCCAATATTAAGGAGTAGGCCGCATTTTCTAGAATCCAACCAAAATCACCTGGAAGTTGATTCCAGTCCACACATATCCACACATATCGAAGTCACCATCCACACATATCCTTGCTCCCAAATTAAACATGTTGTCACTCAAATATGTAGCTTGAACATGCATTTCCATGCTATACTAAGTAAAAGGTGATTAAAAAGCAGAAAAAAGCAAGCTACCAAAACAGCTCAAGTTCATGCGGCTACCCTTAGAAGTGCCACCATCTAATATAGTGGATTAAGTGCAGGAAATGATTAGGGGGGAAAGGATCAAAACACAACAGAGTTCAGATTCACACCACATGAGAGCCACGTTTATTAAGGAACCAGCTTTGGTTTGTATAAAATGGTTAACTTGTGTTATTTGTAATTTCTTTTCAAAGTTCCATTTAATATCCATGCTCTAATATTATTGAGCTTAGCTTACTGTTTGAAGTAACCAAACAAACATTTCCCATCCATCTGTAATAATTCCGAAATCACATCTCTAATGATCACATCTCTAATCTCTAATGATGCACAGGATCAGTGGGCAATTAAAATCTCACTCATTACAGCGGAGCAAACTCACCTCTGAAGCAGAAGTAATGAGGAATGAAAAGATACTATATTATGTTATTTTTGACCCCCCACATCACTTTGATGTTTTAAAATCAGCATGACAGGAGAGCTCATACAGCTTCAAATGGAGCACTTTTCAACATCACAAATGTTCTGTTTGTTCTATTTTCTGACTATCCTCTATTAGCAATCATCGAGCGTGGACGCCCAAACCGCATGCTAAAATCCTATCCAGACACTTTGAACCACGTTAATCGTGTGGGAGATTTGAATGCATGCCTTCATAACTTCATAACAAACAAACCAGAAGCACTGTAATATCAGCAGTGACTGACAAAAGTTTCACACAAATGTTATACACAAAATTGGACTAAATTCTTTTTTATTTTAGGTTTAATTCACAACACATTGAGAGTAATGCAATATTGCAAACACTACTTCAACTCAAAATCACAAGCTTGAGTCTGATTGGCTGAATTTGTCATTTCTGAAAATTTAGAATATGTATTCAGAATGCACATTTGAGATGTTTCATGTCCTTTTTCCCTTTTAACCTACAAGTTTACAAACATATGAATGATTCTACACTAACTCAAATGAGAAAACGTCTAGACTTCTACCATTTTGGCAACATTTTAGCATTTATTCTTCCTTAAATATCAGAGTTTTAAATAATAAAAAAATACATCCGTTATTTGGCAACATTTTTGCATTTATTCATTACATTTCAGACTTTTAAATCATTAAAAATGCATCTTTATTTTGGATAACCAATAAATGATTAATGTGATGTGACTAGTAAACCCACTAACAGCAACACCAAAGACAACAACATGACCAAATGTGACCCTGGATCACAAAACCAGTCTTAAGTTGCACGGGTATATTTGTGGCAATAGCCAACAAAACATTGTATGGGTCAAAATTATTGATTTTTCTTTTATGTCAAAAATCATCAGGATATTAAGTAAAGATCATGATCCATGAAGATATTTAGTAAATATCCCACCTTAAATATATAAAAAATGCTTTTTTGTGAGTGGATGCAGCACAATCGCCAATAGAAATGGACAACTTTAAAGGAGATTTTCTCAATATTTCGATTTTTCTGCACCCTCAGTTTCCAGATTTTCAAATAGTTGTATTTCAGCCAAATATTGTCATATCCTAACAAACCTAATATCAATGGAAAGATTATGTATTCAGCTTTCAGATGATGTATAAATCTCAATTTAGAAAAAATGACACATAAGACTGATTTTGTGGTCCAGGGTCACAAATGACAAAAAGGTCATTTCACTTAGGTAATTTGTTGGAGCATTCATATTCAAGAAATATTTACACAAATATTGTTTTATATTTGTGAAAATAATTCACAAACTGAATTATTCATTCAGTTGAATACTGAATGAATAATTACTGACTTTTCAGTATTTTGAAAAGTCAAAATACTGACTTTACCAACTTTTCGTATGACAGGCATGTCACATGTCTAGCAATATTTATGCTGAAATCCACTAAAACATAAATGCAACTTCAATGCAATAAAGTATCTACAACATTCCTCAAATGTAGAACAATCAATCAGAGCAGACATAACGTGATATTGAAACTGTAATAAGGAGATAATGCATCGAGAAAGCATATGCTTGTTTACCAGACGCATTCCAAAATCTGCAATTATTGTGCATTTATGGTTTTAAAAGACCTGCGAGCATCAACAGCATTGCTGGTAGACAGAAAATGGTAAAAATGTAATTGGAACGTCCCCATAATAAGCTACTCCAGCTGTCTCGCATCAGATAAAATGTTGGAGAAAATTACGAGGCAGATGGCAAAGCTGAATTTGAAGAATGCAGAATTTAATTTGCATAATGCTCTTTTTAGAGAAAATTACAAAAACAATTCTCTGTAGTTGACCTTGATAGGTTTTTTTTTCCCTCCCCATTTTCATCTTACATAGCTCTAAACATCAGGGAATAAAAATCAGGACAGATTCAGTAACCTGTACCAGCACTTAAAAGTAAAAGTGACTACAAAGACTTTATATTGAAACTCTGAAGTCATTATAACTGTAAGTGCCATTGGCATTAGCAAAGCGAATTTCTGTCAACTTGAATTTCAAGCCGTACTAAAGATGCCAGACTATAGAACCATCTGAAAAGTGAAAGCTAATTACATTATTAATAAATATGCTAAAGTGGTGTGACCCTAACTTGAACTGAATGTTAGAATAAGAGGCTGATACGAAACCCAGCATCACTGGGCAAATTTAACTTCCCAGACCTTGATATGTGCTATGGTTTCAGCAGCCTGCATGCCTTTGTGTGCCTTGTACAATGCCTTTGGGCAACCAGCACACAGAACAGTCAGCTATCTGAGGGAAAGCCTGAAGACGGTTCCAAAGCAGATTTTCTGACAGTGGAAAGACATTACAGCTCTAAACTACCAACGTGATCTCATGAGAATAGTTCTACCATACGTACATTTATTTACGTTTTAGACATACAGAAACGTATAATACTGACATATTTACAGCACTAAAACGTATAACATATTGACAGCACAAAAACGTAATTTATTTACGTATAAACAACTTTACCGACGTACAAATTTGTACGTATTCCTATTTAACTTATGCATATTAAAATCGTGGCATTAATGTTTTGACTCTATTGCATTCAATTGTCTTATCAATTACATTTTCAGTCGCATTTATTAATACAGTTTAACGTTATGCTACTCATAAATAATAACATTTCGCTCTGTTCATGCCTTCTGCTGCAAACTTGTTTCGGAGGATTAGCCTATATGGTGTTAAACAAGAATACACTTTAAAACCTTAAAAATACCTTCTTTAATCGTTTAACCATTTTGTAATACTTGGTTTATTTACCATGAGACACAAAAGGCGTTTTCTCCTATAGACCCATAATACACTAAAACACAACATTAATTCACAAAAGACATCAATTTTATTAGCTTGATGTAATCCAAATCTTTAGAATCCATACGTTGTTTGCAAGAAACAGATCCAAATTCAGCCCTTTATCCAATGATCTTCATCTCCATTTCTCAGCAGAGACCGTAAACGTCAATCCAAATCCTGCGCTCGTGGTGAATTCAAATTAAAAAATTGCGCCCGAAGCGTCACGACATGTTTTACGGCAGTGATATCAGACGCTCATTAGCTCTCGCATGCCAGAGAATGTCTAATAGGAAGAGAATTGGCACTCTCTGCTTACTTCCGGTTTCTGGACTGGCTGCAGTAACACGTCTCTGTCCATGCGGGGGCGCTCGCAGGCGAGTGCAGAATGAATGGAGGTCTATGGCGCTATACCCATCAAAATCCACTTTTCTCAGGATATCATTTTTTGTCTAGTAATTTGAATGTTATATTCGAAAGGAGATGCAAAGAAATTACACATTGCTGGGTATTAGATTTTTTAGAGTCACTTATTTGCTTTAAAAAGTCTTTTAAAGTGTCAATGACGTCATACGACCAGAGATACTGCTTTACGGCAATCCTTCAGTCGCGTTGGTGCTTTCGCGCTCTGCACTTTCTTTTCTCTCGAGGCATCGACAACACAGCTGACACAGGTAAATACACGTGCTAGATGAGTTTTTGTTTTGTTTGTTTCTGGTCCTGCTTCGGATGCCACGATGCCATCAAGCGGTATCTCTGGTCGTAATCAGTCCTTCACTGACCAATCAGCGTTCATTAGCAGAATGCTAGCGTGTTATGGGCAACAACAACTCAACCTGTAAGAAATCGAAAGGACATAAGTACTCGTTCATTCAATTTTCGACCTATAACCCATGTTGAACTGGCAAAACCTACAATAAAATTTGAGATTTCTCAACGGCAATCGGGTGAAAGAGACACATTTAGCCGTCTAGCCCCATAGACTCCCATTCAGACTGCACTCGCCCACGATCACCTCCAGTGGAATTCTAATGGAACTGCAACCAAGATCGATACAATGGGGCTAATAGGAAGTGCCAAGGCTCTCCGTAGACGGGCTCTGCGCATGCTTCGTCACAGATTACGACATGCCGTGTTTAAATTGGTGTACTACATTTGAATTGGAGAGGCGAGCCTTCCGAACATCACCTATCCCAGCGCTGCAGGTAGAAGTAGGGGAGATGCCTTTAAATCTTTGGAGGTTAAAACTTTCTCTAGCATATTGGGTAAATTTACAAGGGCATGAAACTACACATCCTACAAAACTGGTGTTAGAAGAATGCTGGGAATATGGTCGCAATGTGAACAGTAGTTTTGGATGGAACAGCAATAAAGAGGCAGATGACATGGGAATCAGTACTAGGGGAGAGCGGGGCACAACCTAACGCTTTTTGACTTTCTCAGTTTGTGTAAATCTACTTATGGTTCAGAGTATTTATTTTTTCCCACATTAATTTCCCACATGTCTAGTACAATTATGTGGTTTTGTTTTATTAATACAGTATATACTTTTTTCTTGACATACCCCGAAAGAATGGAAGTGAAATGTGACAACATGCCCCATAGGTGGGGTACATTGTAACATGTGTGGGGCACATTGTAACATAACATATGACAGCTTAAAATGTTATCTGATCTAATAAAAAATATATACAAAACAAACTAAAATATTTTCTAAATAAAATACAATTCAAAAACTTTTTCATATAAAATAATGGCAATTTTTAATAATTAAATATAAACAAATTTTTGAGTTTTGACTACGAACACATGAAAACACAGCTATACAACATAGTTCAAAACAAATAAATAATTAGTCATTTCTGAACATTGACTCTCAGTCTTTATTCACCTTTTTCTCACGTTTTCCCAATAAAATTAATAAAAGTATAGAATATAATAGCATATTTCTAATAGGGGCACATTGTAACGCAGTGTTACAACATGCCCTGCCTGCACAGCTGGGGTTTAAACCCTTCCAGTGTCTTCTGCTAGTTAGCGAAGCAAGAACTATCTCAACTGTTAAATAACATCTTGGAGATTAAAATAATATCAGATTTGTCTTATTTTAAATAAACACAAAAAATAGAGATGAAAAATTAACTTAAGTAAGAAATGTACTTTTGCTATGGTTTAATAAATGTCTATGGATATCTTCCAAAAAAAAAAATAATTTTGGCGGAAATTTTTTTTCTATATAGTGTTGATATGGCAACTAGTAAATACACAAAGTTTCGTCATCCATGCATGTGCGGAAGTATTTAAAACAAGCGTGTTACAACTAGCCCCGCGTTAGGTTGTGCCCCGCGCTCCCCTATACCTTGCAGTTAAAATGTTAACTTGAGCACAATTCCACCTTGGTTTTTCTGCTATCCTGTAGTTAATCTACAAGCTAAAAATATAATCAAGACGGGATTGTATCAAAGTGTACTGCAGTATCTAGAAGTAATGTATATAATGACACAGTACAAATATTTACAGATGCATCCAAAGAACCAACAGGTAAAACGGGGGTGGCTGTATACATTCCTAAATATAAAGTTATAATACAAAAAAGAACCTCAAACCACCTATCAATCTTCTCTGCAGAGATGATGGCCATCATAATGGCACTACAGTGGGTAGAAGAAGTGAAGCCATATAAATCTGTTATTTGTTCGGACTCTATGTCTTCCCTTACTAGCATCCAGACTGGGAAATCTGCATGCAGACAGGATCTTTTAGATGAAGTTCATCAGATGATTTTCAGGATAACTCAACAGAAGTTAATATTACAGTTCACTCGGGTTCCGGCGCACAAGGGTATTGAGGGCAATGAGAGGGCAGACGAGTTGGCAAAAGAAGCACTTAAAGCAGAACAAGTAGAAGTACAGGTTCCACTTAGCAAATCAGAATTGAAAACAATAATTAAAGATGGTATTCATAAACTCTGGCAAGATAAATAAGATAAGGGGGGAAAAGGTAGGCATCTATATAGTATTCAACAGAATGTATGTAACGGTCACCAGCTGGAGTGCCCTTGAGAGCCACCAGAGGGCACTCCACATCAGACACTCACGTTCACTCTCAGACTACATTTCCCATACTCACTGCCCGGACTCATCATCTCTGATCACTCATCACAGTCACCTGTACCTCATTATCACTGATTGCATTCACCTGTGTCCCATCACCCTGTTAGTCTCAGTCTATTTATACCATGTTCATTCATTCACTCACCGCGAAGTCTTGTTTTAGTGTTACATTGCATTTCTGAGCATTCTCTTGGTTTTCTTGTCTCTTGGTTTTTGGATATCTTCCCCTGTTCCCTGGATTACTCTCTTGCCTCTGGTCCCTGTTTGTTTGTTTGTTTGTTTGTTTGTTTGTTTGTTTGTTTGTTTGTTTGTTTGTTTGTTTGTTTGTTTGTTTGTTTGTTTGTTTCTCTGTTACGAACTGCTCCGAGACACAAAGGTTTAGATCCAAATGCAGCTTTATTTGAGGGCAATCCAGAGGCGTAATCCAATGTACAGGCAAGGGTCATACACAGATAGGCAGTCCAAACAAAGAAACAAACAAAACGGGCAGGGACCAGAGGCAAGATGAGTGATCAGAGATGATGAGTCCGGGCAGTGAGTATGGGAAATGTAGTCTGAGAGTGAACGTGAGTGTCTGATGTGGAGTGCCCTCTGGTGGCTCTCAAGGGCACTCCAGCTGGTGACCGTTACATGTATCAGTTAAAATGATCAGCTCACTTTCACGACAGGAGGAAACCTGGTTCACCAGGCTAAGGTTAGGACATACAGGACTGAACAGCGGCTTACACACAATAGGGAAACATGAGACAGGAATGAGCCCATATTGTACGGAAACAGAAACCGTGAAGCATGTACTTCTGACATGTAGGCAGTACTCTGAAGAGAGAGAGATATTTAAGAGGGTAACAAAGAACTCTGTTACTTTGAGAAACCTGTTGAGTCTACCTGGAACACAGTCTACAACCAAAGCAGTGATAGAGTTTCTAAAAGAAACACAGCTAGCAAGAAGACTTTAGTCCAATTTAATTTTTTTTTTTTTAAATTATCATTATTATATATATATATATTTTTTATATATATATATACATTTATTTATGACTTCCCAATGTGATCACACCTCAATCCAGTAGATGGCGGTAATGCACAAAGATTGCAAGCTGCCAATAAAATTCACTGAAGAAGAAGAGGCGCGCGCGCCTTCACAGAGCGAACAGCGAATCGAAACCGGATTAACATTTTCATGGATTAAAGGGTTAGTTCACCCAAAAATGAAAATTCTGTCAGTAATTACTCACCCTCATGTTGTTCCAATCCCGTAAGACCTTCGTTCGTCTTCGGGACACAAATTAAGATATTTTTGATGAAATCTGAGTGCTGGGTCACTTCTCCATAGGCTGCTAGGTGACCGAAACTTGCTGGCCCAGAAAAGTTATTAAAGAGATCGTTAATATAGTCCAAGTGACTACAGTGGCTCAATCTTAAGTATATCAAGCGACGAGAATTCTTTTTGTGCGCAAAAACAAACAAAAACAACGACTTTATTCCACAATTCATTTCCTTCTCTCTGGGCCTCGAGTTGGTTCACGTTGTGTTTTTGCGCTGCGCGTCTGTGTTATACGTCATCACGCATCACACACATGACCAGCGTCGGCCAATAGTGAGCCTACGTGGTGACGTATAACACAGACGCGCTGCGCTAAAACACTACGTGAACCAACTAGAGGCCCAGAGAGAAGGAAATGAATTGTGGAATAAAGTCGTTATTTTTGTTTGTTTTTGCACACAAAAAGTATTCTCGTCGCTTGATATACTTAAGATTGAGCCACTGTAGTCACTTGGACTATATTAACGATCTCTTTAATAACTTTTCTAGGCCAGCAAGTTTCGGTCACCTAGCAGCCTATGGAGAAGTGATCAGCTCTCAGATTTCATCAAAAATATCTTAATTTGTGTTCCGAAGATGAACGAAGGTCTTACGCGGTTGGAACAACATGAGGGTGAGTAATTACTGACAGAATTTTCATTTTTGGGTGAACTAACCCTTTAATAACTTAAATTCTGATCTGTAACGTTACCTCATACAAATCTATACTGCCAGAGAGGACTGCGACACTTCGTCATGTGAACGACTTTTGGTACCGGTTTTGACATTTTCTCAATAAATAAATAATTGTGATTATACGTGTCTGTCTGTTGTTTTTCTTTATTGTAGCCTACATAGTTTTAAGAAATTGTTAGGTTTAGGGGTAACGTTAGGAGTAGGATTAGTGGCTCAAACTATCTTTTAATGCTATATTGTTAATAAAACTCCCATTTCCCTACACAAATCTGTCCTATCCTTTTAATATTGTCTATAAAATGGGTATGTTTAGGTGTGGGAGTAGGGTTAAGAGATCTTACATTTATAATCTGTAAAAGGGAAATTATACAGATATCTTTATGATATGAAATTTTTTAGCTGTAAAATCGTAATAATGTTACGTTTAAACGTTGCAGATACGTCCATATTATACGTTTCAGCATATATCAAAACGTACAAAAAAGTAAGTTTTCTATCTTTGAAAATTACGTATTAATACCTACGTATTAACAGGCTGCAACTACGCAGTTGTGCATGAGCGTGTGTGTTTGTGAGTGTGTGGCTATATGAGACAGAGACCATTTTTAATCGTATAAATACTGGGAACTATATTCTCACTAGGCGTAGGAGCACAACTACTTGGGCGGAGTGGCTACTTGGGCGGAGTGATTAGCGCAGCACACGAGACGCCCTGTGGTGAGGAGCAGAGAGTTTGTTTATGGAACCATCAACAGGGCGTCTCGTGTGCTGCGCTAATCACTCCGCCCAAGTAGCTGTGCTCCTACGCCTAGTGAGAATATAGTTCCCAGTATTTATACGATTAAAAATGGTCTCTGTCTCATATAGCCTTGTTATTTGTTCACGCTGTGACTATACAGACCACAACATGTAAATAGGAAAATGTTTGCATTATTTTGTCACTTATTGGGATTAGTATGCTACCTTATCCATTTACATCCAGTCTTTGTGCTAAGCTAGGCTAGCGGTGGGTGCGTCAAATAACACTTACAGAACGCACAGAAATGAAAAAGGTATGTATGGACTTATCTAACTCTGGGGGATACTGTGAATAAGCTAAAGTCTAGAGTGTTCCTTTAACGCATTTTGGCCAATTGCAACTACATTTCATCTTTTTTTCATCAAACAACCAGACTAATGAATGGCTCGACACAACCCGTACCAAAGAGCCTAGACATGACTTTCTTCTGTGTAGACCAGCAGTTCTCAAGTGCCAGGGGGTCCGTGAAAATAATTTGCTATACAGTTATAAGCAAAATATCAGAAGGGGAAGAGTGCTTTCCTGAACAGCAGCACAATATTGATTTTATACAATTACAAAAAATAGCCTACTTAGTTCCAAATAGCCTATCGTTGCACATCTTCAGTGTCCTTGGCCTGAAAACTTTCCAGCAGTTTAGCAGCTTGAGATGCTTTCTGAAACGCAGACAGGTGCCGAAACATAACGATGTATCTTGTCCAAAAATCTGCTTGAGCTTTTTAAACTATTATTTATGTATTGATTGAAAAACGGACTTTATTGATACTATAGTTTAAAATAGTCATTTTGTGTTTCTGTGGGAAAAAAACGAACTAACTAATTTTGCATCTGAAAACTCCTACAAATGCATCCAATAAGGTCAGGCGCAAAAATAACCGAAATAAAAAAGACAGTAGATTTTTTTAACGCCAAAAGGCCCAGGGGGTGTGTCTTTAAAGTGTTTAATGATTTCTAAATCTAAATAAAATTGAGAGATAGGAGGGTCTAACCAATGCTCTTTTCCGGGTCATACCTGGGCTGAAGGCTGCTCTGAGTTCTCTGGTTCAGTTGTGAAGTGGTTATCCGAGGGGCTTGATGGCTGTAGTTCCTCAGTTTAAGATTCTGCTGCATCTTGTTGTCAATTTCCACACATAGTTTTTGTGGAGGCGTCTGACATAAACCTACACTGTCCCGTTGAGGGAACAGATACATGTATAACTGTACAATGCAGGGCAGGTTTAATGAGTGCTTCTTAGACTAAATCTAAAGGTGTATTTTTTTTTAATCATTTTGAAATATAAAACGATTTTAAATAAAGGACCTTGAAAACATAGTAGCATAGTAAAAGGCAATGTTTTCTTTTTTGAATAAAAAAGATCTGAAGGACACACGTGCATCCTGTGTGGATCTGAAGGACACACGTGCATCCTGTGTGGATCTGGAGAACACACGTGCATCCTGTGTGGACCTGGAGAACACACGTGCATCCTGTGTGGATCTGGAGAACACACGTGCATCCTGTGTGGACCTGGAGAACACACGTGCATCCTGTGTGGATCTGGAGAATACACGTGCATCCTGTGTGGACCTGGAGAACACACTTGCATCCTGTGTGGATCTGAAGGACACACATGTGCATCCTGTGTGGATCTGGAGAACACACGTGCATCCTGTGTGGATCTGGAGAACACACTTGCATCCTGTGTGGATCTGAAGGACACACGTGCATCCTGTGTGGATCTGGAGAACACACGTGCATCCTGTGTGGATCTGGAGAACACACGTGCATCCTGTGTGGATCTGGAGAACACACGTGCATCCTGTGTGGATCTGGAGAACACACGTGCATCCTGTGTGGATCTGGAGAACACACGTGCATCCTGTGTGGATCTGAAGGACACACGTGGATCTGAAAGACACACGTGCATCCTGTGTGGATCTGAAAGACACACGTGCATCCTGTGTGGATCTGAAGGACACACGTGCATCCTGTGTGGATCTGAAGGACACACGTGCACCCTGTGTGGATCTGAAGAACACACGTACATCCTGTGTGGATCTGAAAGACACACGTGCATCCTGTGTGGATCTGGAGAATACAGGTGCACCCTGTGTGGCAGGGCCGGCCCGAGGCATAAGCGAACTAAGCGGCTGCTTGGGGCCCCCTCGCCACCAGGGGGCCCCCAATCGATTTTTTA
The DNA here is from genome assembly GCF_965113295.1 of Leuciscus leuciscus. Lineage (NCBI taxonomy): Eukaryota > Metazoa > Chordata > Actinopteri > Cypriniformes > Leuciscidae > Leuciscus > Leuciscus leuciscus. Next base: position 24,883,001 of record NC_138734.1, on the reverse strand, counting down.
TTTAATTTTTTTACATACTGTAGAATTATGTATATATTACTTAAAAAAGTGACATAAATGAATGAAAGGATTAATAATTCAAGACAAGAAAATTCTGATTTCATGGTCAATTTACCTGCCTACAACTGCTGCTGTGTCTGCCAGTGTTTGAGTCATGCGCATAACCTCGCGTGCATAGACAATTTGTGCGCAGTCACGGTAATGTAATGTTAAGCCATGTCACAAAAAATTTGATTTGATCAATGATTTATCCTTTAAATGTAATGATATTCAGAACAGAACAAGAATAAAAAAATAACTATAAACAAGCCAAAACGAAATAATTTAAAGCAAAAGTGAAAGTAAGCGGCGTTGGGCTCACGTAGCCTATCGCTCTCATTAGAATCAAAATGTTTCAACATTCGCGATGGATTTGGATGGTAAACTATTCTTTATTATAGGCTTTGTACTTCACTCACGTTCCAATATCGACGGAAAAAATCATCCTCTTCACACGCGCAAAAATGTGCTTGGAAACATCACAGTAGTGCGGTGCTTACGCTGAATGGTATTGTAGTACTGACTATTTAAACAGAGCAGTGTAATTTTTATATGCTTGGTCGACTATTTTATTATTATATTTTATTACGGCTATAACGAACAGGCTGCGATGTCAAGATTGCAATGCTGGTATATGTTGTGTGTTTGTGTGTGTGTGTGTGTGTGTGTGTGTGTGTGTGTGTGTGTGTGTGTGTGTGTGTGTGTGTGTGTGTGTGTGTGTGTGTGTGTGTGTGTGTGTGTGTGTGTAAGGCGCGGGCGCGATCGAACAGTGGAAACATAAAAACATACTCCGTCATTTCATACAAGACATCATTCAAACTGCAAAGTGTTGCAAAACGTTGGAGGATATTTTGCAAAGAATTTATTTAATATTTTTTGTGACAGTTTGTTTTCAGAAGTTTCAAAGAGTTAGTAAAAGAGTAAAGAAAAAGTTAAAAAAAATTCAAGTATCTATTTTTTATTAAGTATTTATTTTGTATTAATACATAACCTCATTGTATTAATTTATAATGTAACATTATAGCGTGACATTGTGTCAATAATCGTCAAGCACAGGTGACTCTGCGTGGTGGGAGGGGGCCCCCAAATCTAATTCTGCTTAGGGCCCCCAAAAGGCTCAGGCCGGCACTGCTGTGTGGATCTGAAGAATACACGTTCATCCTGTGTGGATCTGGAGAATACATGTGCACCCTGTGTGGATCTGAAGAACACACATGCATCCTGTGTGGATCTGAAGGACACTCCTGTGTGGACCTGGAGAACACACGTGCATCCTGTGTGGACCTGGAGAACACACGTGCATCCTGTGTGGACCTGGAGAACACACGTGCATCCTGTGTGGACCTGGAGAACACACGTGCATCCTGTGTGGATCTGTAGGACACACGTGCATCCTGTGTGGATCTGAAGGACACGTGCATCCTGTGTGGATCTGTAGGACACACGTGCATCCTGTGTGGATCTGAAGGACACATGTGCATCCTGTGTGGATCTGAAGGACACATGTGCATCCTGTGTGGATCTGAAGGACACACGTGCATCCTGTGTGGACCTGGAGAACACACGTGCATCCTGTGTGGATCTGTAGGACACACGTGCATCCTGTGTGGATCTGAAGGACACATGTGCATCCTGTGTGGATCTGAAGGACACATGTGCATCCTGTGTGGATCTGAAGGACACACGTGCATCCTGTGTGGATCTGGAGAATACATGTGCACCCTGTGTGGATCTGGAGAACACACGTGCATCCTGTGTGGACCTGGAGAACACACGTCCATCCTGTGTGGATCTGAAGGACACACGTACATCCTGTGTGGATCTGGAGAATACATGTGCACCCAGTGTGGACCTGGAGAACACACGTGCATCCTGTGTGGACCTGGAGAACACACGTCCATCCTGTGTGGATCAGAAGGACACACGTGCATCCTGTGTGGATCTGGAGGTATTTTATTTACCAGTCTTTTACACCATTGCTGAATAGGCTAATAATAAAAGGTAAGTATTACATACAACAATAATAATAAAACAATGCATTGACATTTACTTTTTACTTTTGATACTTAAGTAAAAGTACAGAAGTATTCGTTTTTAAAAGTACTTAAGTAAAAATCGGTTCTTACAACTTTTACTTGTAACGGAGTAATATTTGACCTTAGCTGTGTCTGAAATCACTCCCTATCCACTATACAGAGCACTATTTAGGGTGTCGGCCATTTTGTAGTGGTGTCCGAATTCTGAGTGAACGACATCATTCCCTACATTCGTTCACTACTTTTACCCACAATCCTCTCTGAATTCGAGTGTACATCCGATGTACACTTGCTGAGACACTATTTCCCACAATCCAACACAATAAGGCGATAGAGCGCGAATGAAAAATAAATATGGCGGACGGCAACAATGTCACCATGGCAACTGCGCACGCGAGATAGAAAACAATCATTTGAAGGACACTAATACCCCTTTTCCACCAAGGCAGTGCTGGTGCCGGTTCGGAGCCGGTGCCTACTCGCGAACCAGTTCTTTGTGTTTCGACAGCCAAAGAACCGGTTCTCGGCCAGGAAAATTGGTTCCAAAGCGGCACCAACTCTTTGCTGGACTAGAACCATTCTTTAACCACGTCATGCTGGAGGCGGGGTTATTGTCGAACTTCTTCTCGAACGTAACCTCCGTCCGAACAGCACAAATGTGTTCTAAACGTCTTCTTCTGACCCCAATATAGGATCGCAAAGCAAGGAGAAACATTTGCAGAAAGACGATGTATTCCGCCATTGTAATTGTTATGTTTGAATTTGGCGCAAGTGTTTCTAGGAAAGCTAAAGGGGGTCGCACACCGGACGCGCAGCTCAGCTCAGCGACGGAGAGACGAGCCGCGTCTTTTAAATTCGAACGCATTATTCTCTAGAAGTGTACAAACACCGGCGGTGCCTTTCGGCGTCTGTCCGCGGCGCCCAGCAACGGCTCAGGACCGTGTTCAAAATCCTGCCGCGCAACAGAGCGCCATTTAACCGACGTTACATAGTTTTATATAAAATTTGCATGTGTCTCATATCGTAGTTAATTTATACTGACTTAACCCTGTGCTGCAAGTTTTATATTCATTTACAGAAATCAGAAAATTGCTGATGTTATTGGATTTGCAGGTGGTGTACACCCCCTTAAGACGTAGCCTATGGCAACGTACACAGTGATGACGTCGTTCGCTGGGCTCTCTAGTCAGTGGAAAAACAAACAGGTTCTGAGAAGGTTCGCAAGTTGAACCAACTTTGAACCAGCACCAGTTCCGAACCAGTTCTTTTTTGGTGGAAAAGGGGTATGACTGGAAACCCCACGAAAGTAATGTTTGAAGTAATGAAAGTAATGTTTAAATAACGGAGTTTTTTTTTTTTTTACAGTTTAATGTATTTATTTATTTATTTATATATATACCGTTATATCTATATTTGAATAAACAAATGTATTGTGTAGGGTTTTGTTCTCTTTTATTTTCACATATAAATGTAAAAAGTAAATAAATATGACAAGCAAGTCTTTTTTTAAATCAAATAACGCAATAAACGTGAAAAATACATACATACAATTGTTACATACAATTCATACAGTCAAAAAAGGAAATATTAAAGATGGGTAGGTAATGTTTATGACGAAATTGTCCGAGCTCTCTGGCGCGTGATAATTATGTCAGCGTCCGAATTCGCTCACTCATTTTCGTTCACTCTTTGCTGAAGTAGTGCACTCAACTGCCATTCACTATGTAGGGATTAGTGAATGAGTGAATGAGTGAGCGGTTTCAGACACAGCTCAGTAGAATCTGTACTTTTACTCAAGTAAGGAAGTTGTGTACTTTGTCCACCTCTGCCTCATCATGACCCAGCGTGGCTTACACTCGGGTGCATGCGATATTATACTTAATATTAATGAAATAAATAATTTTAATGTCAGAGAATGCACAAGCGCAGTATTTTAATATCTCTGATAGTCAGTCTGATGACAGTTCATGCGTGAACGTTAGGCCTTTTATATACCCAACCGAGTCAATGCATTATTTTTTCCTTTTAGTTGCCTATTGTTTAAAATATTTAATTTACTACTAATATATGTTGTTTTATATCTTATTTATTATAATTTTTTAACTTAATTATCATTTCATAATTCATAGTAATTTAGGCTACCCTGCAGACCCTACCCTGCTACCCCCACAAAGTGAATGTGAATTTACACACAGTGTATACATTAGCGTCCGAATTCATTTCGTTCACTCCTTGCAGATTTAGTGCACTCAAATGCCAAAGCCTACACTTTATAGGGATTAGTGAACGAGTGAACGGAACGAGTTTCGGACACAGCTTATAAGTCTTATTGTACAAGAGTTTTGACCCCTTCATTGAAAGTCTGAGACTTTGCCTATAGTTTTGATTGTATGTTTAACGAAAATCGTAAATCGGATCAGTTAGAAAAGCTATAGCACACCGCAGAGTCAGAACAGGTCTGAGGTCTGACTTGAGTTTGGTGGTTGTAGATAGAAAGCCTTAGGAGGAGATACTGTTTACATTTTTTTTCTAAGAATAATAATAATCAAGAAGAGTGAGGTGAACATCAGCATTTCAGTTTGAGCTGACATTGTTGTGACATTTCAGCTGGGTTGTGAATCACAAAATCATCCACTAAGCTTCATGAATTTATTGAATCAGTTCCATGTTTGACAGTACGAGATGCTAAAACTGACATTAAAAATGTACCCCTTAAATTTGACCTTGAAGGAATATTCTGGTTTTGACATTCTGACTTGATCATGCTGTTGATTTTTCCACAGAATATTTCAACATGTCCTTCGACTTGAAGTTTGTGGAACTCAACTCCAAGTAAATAGTGCTTTAAGGATAGTTACATCATGCCTCTTACTGGTATTCTTGCACGGATACCAGTCAATGATACCCTGGCTAAGCATTTTGCTTCCGTGTGGGATCAAGTGAACCACACTTCTCTCTCTGAAGATGATGTTATTCACTAGCTGGCAAATAATAGAATACCTCTCCTGAGTATTGGGCAAGTTAATGCTAGACTTCAAACAGCCAAAACGCATAAAAGGTTTTCTGTTTTTAGTTGAAAACGGTGACGTGTATACAGCTCCTCAGAAGCGTTGTTGTTATGTATTCCCTGGTTTTGTGTTTCTTGTGTTTTTGTTATGTGGTCTCTTAGTTTGCATTTTGCCCTGGTTCTGTTCCTGTTTCTGGTCCTGTGTGCCAATTTTGTAGTACTTTGTAGTTTTATTATTTGATTAGTTTCCTGGTCTTGTTAGTCTATTACCCTGTGTGTATTTAAGCCCTTGTGTTCCTGTGTTCATTGTCTGTTTTTTTCTTTGGTGGATGTTATTATTATTATTATTAAAAATGTTTGCTCTTTATTTAACCAGATAAAACGTTCTGAAATCTCTTTTACAGAAGTGACGTGACCAAGACGAGCAGCACAACATTATCAAAAAAAGAAAAGAAAAAAGAAATAAAAGAAAATCACCATGACATTAAAACATATCATCAAAACAATTAAAAACATTTACACATTTTTTCTTGCTTCAACAGCTCACTAAGCAAACATTTTAAAATATTCATTGACACAGGGTCAATTTCAGGTCATTTGGTAAAAAGTTCCAATCACTTGGCCCGCATACCAAAAAGCTTGTTTTCCAAATTCAGTTCGGACGAGTGGAACTGAGAGGTTATACAAATCCTGTGAGCGCAAAGAATAAACTCCAACAGGTTTGTGTTGGATAAGAGAGCAAAGATATGGAGGCAATAGATCCAAAATTTATTTATGAATAAACAGGTACCAACGTTTACATATGTGTATAGATAATGACGACCAACGTTAAGAAGACGTTATGTCGTTGGTCTCAGTCCTGCTCCTTGGTTTTCCTGATTTTCTTGTGTTTGGTTTATTTTGTTTGTTTGTTAATATCCTAATAAATTCCTCTGCACGTGGATCCTGCCTTCACTCGTCTCTGAGAGCTCATTGTAACAATCGTGCTGGAATTGCTTCTGCTAAGCAAATCCCACCGTCTTTGGTTTTATTGACCATTTCATTCACTTTGACATTGAGCACTGAAACAGATAATCCTAAATAATAATAATAAAAAACTTTTAAAAACTTTTTTGTCATCCTAACAACAAACAGGTGCATAGCAGCATCATCGATAATATCAAATATTGGGGTGAAAATTTGGCCATCTTTTTCATATTTTTCAACCTTTTTACGTTTTTATCAATTTGGCCACCAACTTCGTAAATCTGGGTCAGTCTCACTAACCGTAAATGGTTTAAATGTGGACTTTCAAACAAAATTAAAGAATTTGGGGGTGATTTTTGATGCAAATCTAACATTGGAGCCTCATGTCCAAAATACTGTTAAAACTTCTTTCTTCCATCTTATAAATATTGCCAGATTACGTCCAATAATCTGGACATAACTTTCCTTGTTGCTGAGAGGTTGATTAACTTTTTTGTATTTTCCCGTTTTTATTATTGTAATGCCTTGTTAGCTGGAGTGTCAAAAGATTCCTTAAACAAATTGCAGGTATAGTGCAAAACTCGGCTGCTAGAATCCTTACTAGAACTAGCATAAGAGATCACATTACTCCCATTTTAGAGTCTAACTCATTTTTAGAGTAGCTTTTAGTTGAAAATTTGTATAAATCTTTCATTGTGCATTATTTTATATGGTTATTTTGTTGCTTTAATTTTATATTGTGGATTATTTTATATGGTGTATTCTTGTTGTTTTATTTGTTTCTGTAAAGTGCTTTGAGAGGTGCTATAGAAAATAAAATAAAAAATAAAGGTTATTATCTTATTATTGGGCTCTGTGCAGTAAACAGTAGCTAGCCTCAGCTAGTATTGTATTCTAAATGCAGAAAACAGCTGACTGCTGAGTGTCAAAATCAGACAGATAGATTTACTCTTTGGATATGATAAAGACTACATACTAGGGCAATGAAGAAATTTGCTTGTGTAGCATCATTTTCCCAGGTGGTGAGTGCATGAAACTGCTGTTTTCTGAACTCTGTTGGTCTCTCGCTCTCTCCCCCACCGGCTCCATTCATCCTCACTCCAGCAGAGAAGTGCAGACTTAGCAGGACACTCCATCTGAAAGTTCTCTCCTTAATAAACAGAAAGCTGAGACTCGGTTTACCCAATTCCCCATTTGTAACAGAAATGGTAGTGCACACTGAGAGGAACAATACTCTTTGATATCATGACTAGAACATCAACTGAAAGGTCCTTCTCATCAATCTCCAAAAAAAGAGCAACTAAAGTTGCAGTGTTTTCTTCCAGGTACTTATGAGACCACCACCTCCATGTTTTCTCTCTGTGTAATGACTTCTCTCAGGACAATGAAGATACTGCAGCTAAATTTGGCTTCTCTTATGAGAGCTTAATTTCATTCTATACACACAGCGTTCAGTCATTTACTGGAGTGACGTTTATTGTACAACACAGTTCATTCCCCAAAAATGTTGGTAGTGTTTATTCATTGAAAATCCCTCTGCTGTAGCTCTCAAATCAAACATGGAAATTTAATTCGAAGTGTAAACATTGTTATTGAAAGAATGTAAATGCACACTGAAAGCAGAGGGTGAAGTCTGCATATTAAAAATGCAAAACATAAAGATACATTGAAAGTTGAGGAAAGTAAAATGAATCTACAGGAAGTTCTCTGTATTATAGCTGTGACTGTGGTTGCTGTCTGTTATGAATACAAATGGAAACAGTTGGAAAGCTCAGGGGAAGACATATCCACCGAGCTTTGCTTCAAAGTCACATCAAACTAAGTGTGTGTGTGAGTGTGTGTGTGGCCTGGTAAACCTTGCATTATGGGGACAAGATGTTCCCACAACGATGGCAATATCTGAATTCCTTGTCCTTGTGGGGACATTTTTGGTTCCCATGAGAAAAACAGCTTATAATCATAAAATGCTATCTATCTATCTATCTATCTATCTATATGTCTGTCTGTCTATCTATCTATCTATCTATTTATCTATCTATCTATCTATCTATCTATCTATCTATCTATCTATCTATCTATCTATCTATCTATCTATCTATCTATCTGTCTGTCTGTCTGTCTGTCTGTCTGTCTGTCTGTCTGTCTATTAACCTTCAAACTTCAAAGGCTTTTTTCAAATCTGTCAAACATGTTTGTCAAGCCGTCATTCTAATGTGCCTTTAGTTAAAAATGAGTTATATATGAATGCATTAAATTCATTTTCAACTATTTCAAATCAAATTTGCAATTGTACATTCTGTTTGCTGCCTAAAATGAAACTCTGCTACGGTATTTTCAATTTATTTCTGAACTGTGCACAACCCATGCGTATTTTAGACACCCCAACCGTAAATCTCCCTGTGAGATAAGCAGCAGGTTTCAGTGTTATTTTTTTTTACTTTGTCAAGAACTTTGTCAAGATTTTTTTTTTTCCTCTTTGATTTCCTCCATTCTTCTCTTCTCTGTGGCCCTTTGATGAGAGGTCAGTGGCGAGGTGTTCGTAGAGATGTGCTTAAGAGCTCTGGTGCTGAACATAATAGGCTGTTAATGGATATACAGACGCAAGTCCAAGGCACGGCGGCTTCATGCAAAACGCCTTGTATCAATCAGCGGGTGTTTGTGTTTTCTGTTTCATCTTTAATGAAGCCAAACTGGAAGCCCTCATCGCTGCCGCCTCTTTAGCGCCGGTGCTTTTGTGTGACCCCAGAGGTCACCGTGGCGGTATAATGAGAGAGTGTCTGCATTTAGAAGTCAGAGTAAAAGTACCTTATTCACTTTAATTTAACTGATCTGTCTTCATCAGACAATACACTTTGACTGACGTCTGGAGGTTCAGCGGCGGTACTGCAGGGGATCTGCTGATTTTTAATTTTTTTATTATTTACGGTAAGTTAAGATAAGAAGCTAAAGTTCAGCTAAGTTTTTTTGTCACTCTCACATTAAAATGCATTAAGTAAAATTAAAATGTAATGCCCAGGTATGTGAATCTATACACATTATTAATGTTTGGAAGGGTATAACATCAGAAAAAAATCACTATAGTCAACCATTTGTCAGGCAAAAACGCCCCAACAAACCAATTAAGTAAATAAAACAAAGATTAGTGGAGTACTTTTTACAAGAAGATACAATTTCAGTTTTTCTACTTAAAAATTTCATATGTAATTTAATGTGTTACTTGCCATTTCTTTGTGTTTGCGAAAATTTACTAGCAATTTCTGAATGAAAATTGTTTCTACATCTTTTTTTCTTTTTTTTGTAGACGAGACAAACGAAGTAATACATTTTAACAAATTGTTTGGGAAATTTTGAAATAATCATGAACATTAATAAAATATTAAAATAATAGGCTTTTGTTGTGTTATTTTAATTAACTTATTTTTTTCTATTTTAATTGTATTACTTAAACTTATTTCAGATTCAAGTTCTAGTACAATTTTAAGTTTTTTTATCTAGTATTTATTTCAGCTTTATTTCAAAACTATTTTTTATAGATTTAGTTTTAGTTTACTAACAATGCTGGTTCTAATACCTATATCAGTTCATATATATTGCTATTGTTTAGAGTAAAACTTGCACACAAGCCATAATGATGCCGAATTTGTAAGTTAATTGTTTTTTGTTTTTTTTCAGTGAATTGTTCTCCTGCACATGCATCTGCAATAAGGGCAGCAAAAATAATAGTGCCTGCACCTTTTCAGTGCTAATATTTCACTGCCTTTAGTAAATTTAATGCCAAAAGAGGGTTTGTGCTGGTGAAAGCTGTAAGTAAATCTGGCCCTGGTTGGTAAGGATGGTTGAACAAAGACATCTTGCTGGTTTATGTCTTGCTCAACATTCGCTGGTTACCTTCTTTTTGGAGGGTAACAGCAGGTCTCATCGAGTTAAAACACTCACCACTATCAGTAATGATGCAGTAATAATACAACATTCACTTTTTCAGCTGTTTGAAATTTTTGCCTCAAGGCATTCGGATACTTTATTTGATGTAAAACACTCAGATGGTAAATGTTTGCTTGTCCTTGGCAAAACAGTCGTTGACCGGAGTTACCTCTCCATGGTGCAATTTGGAACCACGAACACGGCTCTGACAACAAACAGACAACTCAACTATTTTCTGACAAGAGTCTCTCTGAAATATGTTCTTGTCTTCTTGATGGCTGTCATGTGTTGTCCTTGTTCCTGCCAAACGTACATCTCAAGACTGTTGCTCTCTCTCTCTCTGTCTGTCTCGCTCTCTGTCCCGTTTTAACTCGGCGGTGTTCGACTGCTACAGAATCAAGGCTCTCCGGGCTTGTTGTAGGACTTTTTAGAAGTCATACGAGATTGTAGCGTCTCTTGAGGCCTACCAACATCAACGCTAAGCCCTCAGGTTCTTCATTCAAAGTCACATCAGTATCTCTGTGGGACCTGGAAGGGAAAAAAATAAGAAATACAAAGGAAAAAGCACAAGTCAGTCCCTGATTTTTTTTTTTTTTTTCTCACTCTATGCAGAATTACAAACAAAATAAGATCAAACACTTTGCAATATCTGAGGGTTTGAAACCAGACGTGTAGAGACGCAACAATGAGCTGGACTACACATATCAGGATGCCTTCATGATGTTTATGAGAATAGAAGTTGATCTATTCATGAAGTTTTACTCACTTTGTTGACTTTAGGTTACCTCAAAACACTAGTGTGTATGTACCAAGTAAGAAAATATTTACATTTTTTAAGCCAAATTAGTCTTGTGGATCCATGAGCCGACCTGAAACAAACCGATCTGATTGTCACTTGCAAAATGAAAGTGCAGACAGTCAGTTGTAAAGATTGTATCGAACAAATTTCTGGACACTTTTGTGAGGAGCATGTCATCTTAGTAGGAATGAAAATGATATTGTTCACCGGCTGCTTCAACTAGTTCTTTTGATCTTGCTGTTTCATTAATTACTTTTGTCACACGCAGCAGTGGTGCAGAGTATGTTGCGCTTTGCCTCCTCAGATGAGGGTTGACGCATTAACACTTTTGATTAGCATACTGCAGTGTCCTCTGCTCTCCACACCTGTTTTGCATTCATTCACCTGTTAAACACGGTTCTGCTCAGTGTTGTTTGTGTTAGGATGATGAGTGAGGAGGGTTTTGGCACCTTGTCATGTCTGACTTCACCAGACCTTGTTATGAATACATCAGAAAACTTCAGGGGTGCACACTTCTGCAAGAGAATCGTGTTCTTTGTGTTTTCAAGGAGAGAAGAGGTGGAACTAACCACTCGAACATAACTTATATCTTTATTAGTGCTTATCTTAAAGGGAGGGTTCACCCAAAAATGGAAATTGTCATCATTTATTCACCCTCAAGTTGTTCCAAACCTGTAGGAATTTCTTTCTTCTGCTCAACACAAAAGAAGATATTTTAACCCTCTGGGCTTCTTCGGTCAAAAATGACCGAAAACTTGTACGTTTTGAATTTTAAGCTTCATCGGAATGGGATGACACTTGGTAAATTTCCTTGTATTAGCTATGTGAACACACACAAAAATCATGGACATGATTCGGATATGTTAAAGGGTCATAAAAAAAATTGTCACACTTGGCTTCCTAGGTATTGTTTGAAAGAACTCTTTCTAATTTTTTTGAAAATATAAATTAGATAACATTTGGACATTGTCCTGCCGAGAAACCGCTGATAAAAGACAAAATATATATATAATTTTTATTATGATTTTGCAGATCTTTCTTATTTGTCATGGAATAACTCAGGAAGGAAATAAGGTAGGAGGAAAATAATTTTTTAGTGAAGTCCCCCTACATGTTAGCTGCATCTGGATAACTTTTTTTTTTTAATTGGATAAAGGAATCAAAAGTTACAGCATTTGGAACAGAGATAGCCTTTTTGTACAGTCTTTGACGCCCCCTCATGGGCAATTTTTTCTCCATGAAGAATATCTTGTCATAAAAGCAATAGATTATGTTAATTTTGGGCTCATTTTAATTGTAATAATATGCTGTAAAAAAATGAAGTGCCATTTTCAATGATCTGTGAATGTTTCATGAGCTGTATGATGTTTTTGACACATTGCAGTACATTTATCTTAGCTATTTAGCTATTTATCAGCAAATAACTCAGCAATACTTAAGATTTTTTCAAAGTGGATACATTCACTGTAAAGTTCAGACTCTAAGCTTTCAAATGACATCAACTTTGTGTTAATCAAGGCAAACATTTTGAAAAATATGGTAATGAATATTTTCGCAGCTAGGTGACGCCTGCTGGCGGTACACTCGGTTTTAGAGGGATTACTCAGCACTCGTTAGGAGTTAATAAATGTGATTAGATGCATTAAAAAGCTGAGAGCCTAAGATTTAAAATGATATATATTTTGTGTTGTTCCATTCAGTGGGTGCTTAGTAATTTGATTTTATTCTTTCCGAATGGGAATACATTTATTTTTTTTATTTTTTTTATAAATAAAAAAGCTATAGGCAGCCACAGGACATTACACACATTTATATATTTTTAAAGCCACTAGATGACGCTCTTCTCACTTGACTTTTTTTTTTTAGGCCTGCACTCTATTTTGATGTGAAATGTTGCATTTATTGAAAAAAAAAAGAAAAAGAAAAAGATAAGAAAAAATATAGGCCTATATATTAATTCTAATGGAAAAAATAGCTCATAAAAATTATATAATTAATGCAAAGTATCATGAAAATCTTAAAAAATTCGAAATAATAATAAACAAATATTATTGAACAAAAATATATTTCATTGGTTTTCCTGGGGGGAAAAAAAATTACATTTTAAGGCTTCAGTCTTTTTTGACCGAAAGGAAGCTAAGTGTAACCCATTTACGAAGAAGCCCAGAGAAAATGGGTAACCAAACTGCTGATGGGCCGCATTGATTTGTATGAAAAAAATTACTATGGAAGTCAATGGGGCCCATCAACTGTTTGGTTACCGTCATTCTTCAAAATATATTGTTTTGTCACATAATTTTCATTTTTGGCTGAACTATCCCTTTAATTACAGGTTGAACAGGTCATACCAGCTTTCCATTTTCAGTACCATGGTTTTGGATATTTAGAAAAATACCACAGTGTTTTTGGAAATGCTTGGAGCTCCATGGTAGGCAGGCACATGTGAAATCCGTTTACCATGGTATTTGCATTAATTTATTCAAATGTTGTTGTTTTTTGTTGTGTGTGTGTGTGTGTGTGTGTGTGTTTTTTTTGTTTTTTTTAGAGTAATACTGATTAATAAAGTTCCATAGTATCACCATCTGATACTGTTTTTGGGGAAGCAAAGAAAACATTTGACAAAGATAAATTTTACTGCATAACTAATGAGTGAAAAGAACCTGTACTCCTCTGAATCACTTCCGTTATACTTTGTTTTAAGTGGCTAGCTACTGTTTACTGCACATGCCCCAATAATAAGATAATAACCTTTATTTATTTATTTCATTTTTATTTTCTATAGCGCCTTTAACTGTACATCTCAAAGCGCTTTACAGAAACAAATAAAACAACAAGAATACACCATATAAAATAATCCACAATTTAAATTAAAGCAATAAAATAACCATATAAAATAATGCACAATGAGAAATGTATACAAAATTTCAACTAAAAGCTCCCCTAAAAATGAGTTTTAAGGTAAGATAAAAAAATAAATAAATAATCACCCCCAAATTCTTCAATTTTGTTTGAAAGTCCACATTTAAACCATCGACGGTTAGTGAGACTGACCCAGCTTTAGGAAGTTGGTGGCCAAATTGAAATAAATTGAAAAAGGTTGAAAAAGATGGCCAAATTGTCACCCCAATATTTGATATAATTGATGCTGCTGCTCCACTACACTCCATTATGCAACTGTTTGTTGTTAGGATGACAAAAAGTCTTTTTTTTTGGGGTGGGATTTGCTGTTAGCAGAAGCAATTCCAGCACGATTGTTACAATGAGCTCTCAGAGACGAGTGAAGGCAGGATCCACATGCAGAGGAATTTATTAGGATATTAACAAACAAACAAAATAAACCAAACACAAGAAAATCAGGAAAACCAGGGAGCAGGACTGAGACCAACGCCATAACGTCTTCTTAACGTTGGTCGTCATTATCTATACACATATGTAAACGTTGGTACCTGTTTATTTATAAATCAATTTTGGATCTATTGCCTCCATATCTTTGCTCTCTTACCCAACACAAACCTGTTGGAGTTTATTCTTTGCGCTCACAGGATTTGTATACCCTCTCAGTTCCACTCGTCCGAACTGAATTTGGAAAACAAGCTTTTCGGTATGCGGGCCAAGTGATTGGAACTTTTTACCAAATGACCTGAAATTGACCCTGTGTCAATGAATATTTTAAAATGTTTGCTTAGTGAGCTGTTAAAGGAAAAAAAAAATGTGTAAATGTTTTTAATTGTTTTGATGATATGTTTTAATGTCATGGTGATTTTCTTTCTTTTCGTTTTTTATGTTGTGCTGCTCGTCTTGGCCATGTCACTTCTGTAAAAGAAATGTTTTAATCTCAGATAGTTTCATCTGGTTAAATAAAGGGCAAAAAAATAATTATATATATATATATATATATATATATAATAACAAGCAGCATTTATCGGGGTTCAAGCAGTTAAGGCCTTTAAGCACAATAGCATCAAAAGTTATTAAGTTTTATTTAGCAAGCATGTAACCACTGACATACTAGATGGAAAAGACAATTTACAGCCAATACATGCAATTTACCATAGGAAATATATGGTTTTAAATCTTTTTAACAGTTATAGCGCCACCAATGGTCCGATATCCATAAAACTTTAGATGCTTGTTCAGAATGTTATCTCACATATGCTCATGTTTTCATTTAGGATTTATAGGCTTTTTAGTGTATTTTGCCACGCCCATTTAGTAAATTACCCTATTATAGCCATCCAAATGCAAAAGTTCAACTTTTTTTTGATAATTATTGATCTAGAGAGTTCAGAGAATTGTCCTAGACTGGTTTGATTCCGATCAGGCGAAAAACCTAGGACTAGTTTGCAAAAGTTGGTTTTAAACATATTCGCAAATATTTAATGAACGGTTTTATTCACAGCAGTGGTCCATGAGGCAAAGTTGTTCAGGATGAGGAGATCTATCAAATGATATGCATATTGTGTGGATGTGTTTAACACCACGTGATTACAGAGGGCGTAAATCTCTTTAGCGCCAACTAGTGGCTGATTTCTTTCAAAATTCTTACAGACCTCTAGGGCCATGAGTCGAACATGCCCACCGAGTTTCGTACCGATCGGCCTCCGTTAACCTTGTCTAATAGGTGCTCAAACTTCATTGGCCGATAGCGACCATGTTTTTCGAGATACGCCAATGTCTTCATAGACATACATGGCACCTTGGACCAAGACACTGCATACCAATTTTCCAGTCAATCGGACTAACGGTCAAGTGGTCATAGCCCTTTTTAGTTTTTTTTCATGTTATAGCGCCAACTAGTGTTCAATCTGCGCAATTTTTTTACTGTGACCACATATTAAGCCTGTACATATGTGTACCAAATTTGGTGAAGCTATCTCATTCGCTTCTCGGGTTATAGCCATTTTAGTAAAAGTGGCTCCGCCCACAGCATACGTTTTGGCGCCCCGTAGCGACCGTGAATCGAAATTTCAACTTTTTTCCAATAATTATTGATATTCAGTCTACAGAGAATCTTTCTGCACTGGTTTGGTTCCGATCGGGCGAAAAACCTGGGACTAGTTCGCAAAAGTAGGTTTTGGACAAAATTCAAGATGGCAGAAAATGTTGTGTTCTGGCTTGAGCCAAGGATCACAGTGATATAAGACACTTGAGACTAGGACAAACCGTCTAGGACAGGGGTGATCCTGCTCCTGCCGATCGACTGTCCTGCACAGTTCATCTCCAACCCTAATCAAACACACCTGAAGCCAGCAATTAAGGTCTTCAGGATCACTTGAAAATTAAAGGCAGGTGTGTTTGATTAGGGTTGGAGATGAACTGTGCAGGACAGTCGATCGGCAGGAGCAGGATTGGGCTCCCCTGGTCTAGGAGTTATGAGCAATTTCATACTTTTGCTTGCTGTAGCGCCACCTATTGGCCAATCGGGGTCATACTTTGATAGGTTCTCTGCAAATTGAGGACTACCATTTGGCCAAGTTTTAAGACTCCAGCATTTACGGTTTGGGCTGCACGATCAGTTTTACAGCGGAATAATAATAATAAAATCCCTGACAATTACAATAGGGTTTCAGCACTTCATGCTTGAACCCCTAATAACATCCAACAACGGAAAAGACCAGACAATGAACACAGGAACACAAGGGCTTATATACACACAGGGTAATAGACTAACAAGACCAGGAAACTTATCAAATAATAAAACTACAAAGTACTACAAAACTGTCACACAGGGCCAGAAACAGGAACAGAACCAGGGAAAAATGCAAAGAGACCACATAACAAAAACACAAGAAACACAAAACCAGGGAATACATATGTGGAAGAAATGTAATATGTTCTATAGGTTTGCATTTTCTTATATTCATAGAATCTTAGAAATATGATGATAATCAGATGAATGTAGTGTCGATACATACCCTTATGAATATACGTATGTGTATGTCCTTGTATATGACCTGACAAAAGTTAATGTGACTGAATGTATGACCGAGACAGAGAGTCTCCATTCAAGGGTGTAATATGATTAAGTATGATAGACAAATCTAAACAATATGTTAGTTATCGCTAAGATGTATCTTGATGTAGCCTCGGGAAAACGATCTTGGGGGAGGAACAACTATAAAGAATGAAGGATACCCCCCACTCATTGTCACACTCAAGGCACTTTGTAATGACTGTATGACTGCTGACCTTTCCTTGCAAGGGAATAAATAATTGTTAAAGACAATTGATCCATGTTTGTCTCTTATTCAGTGATGTAAGAATGTTTGCCACTACACATAACAACAACGCTTCTGAGGGGCTGTATACACGTCACCGTTTTCAACAGAAAACTTTCTATGCGTTTTGGCCTTTGAAGTCTAGCATTAACTTGCCCAATACTCTGCCTAATGCCCAATACCAGGTATTCTATTATTTGCCAGCTAGTGAATAACATCATCTTCAGAGAGAGAAGTGTGGATCACTTGATCCCACACGGAAGCAAAATGCTTAGCTAGGATATCATTGACTGGTATCCGTGCAAGAATACCAGTAAGAGGCATGATGTAACTATCCTTAAAGCACTATTTACTTGGAGTTGAGTTCCACAAACTTCAAGTCGAAGGACATGTTGAAATATTCTGTGGAAAAATCAACAGCATGATCAAGTCAGAATGTCAAAACCAGAATATTCCTTCAAGGTCAAATTTAAGGGGTACATTTTTAATGTCAGTTTTAGCATCTCGTACTGTCAAACATGGAACTGATTCAATAAATTCATGAAGCTTAGTGGATGATTTTGTGATTCACAGCCCAGCTGAAATGTCACAACAATGTCAGCTCAAACTGAAATGCTGATGTTCACCTCACTCTTCTTGATTATTATTATTCTTAGAAAAAAAATGTAAACAGTATCTCCTCCTAAGGCTTTCTATCTACAACCACCAAACTCAAGTCAGACCTCAGACCTGTTCTGACTCTGCGGTGTGCTATAGCTTTTCTAACTGATCCGATTTACGATTTTCGTTAAACATACAATCAAAACTATACGCAAAGTCTCAGACTTTCAATGAAGGGATCAAAACTCTTGTACAATAAGACTTATAAGCTGTGTCCGAAACTCGTTCCGTTCACTCGTTCACTAATCCCTATATAGTGTAGACAAGAGTGAACAAAATGAAGTGAGTGACCGTATACACTGTGCATCGGAGAGCTGGAGCTGTCGCAGAAACGGCTTCGTCACACGTAGTGATAAAACTCCTTTTATCTTACATGTTACTTACTTTATAAAATAATATTAACAACAATAATGACTTTTTTTTTGTGATTATATATACCTCCGTGCCAGCTTTGTAGTTTCATCGATTGAAATAAATTCACATTCACTTGCAACAGCTGCAGGGTAGCCTAAATGACTATGAATTATGAAATGATAATTAAGTTAAAAAAATTATAATAAATTAAGTATATTATATTTGAATTAACTAATTATATTTCCCGATGCATGGAGAACATTTGAACGGTTGAACTGATGTTTTCGGGACCATATCGCCGCAAGGAGGAGACAGAGAAACGAGGCTACCTGCTTCTATGAGTCGGAAAGAAAGGACGGGATATTTATAACACATGAACTCTCACCCTGGATGAAGCTAAGTTGCTCAGAACATACTATGACAAATTTGAAGCTTAGGAAGTACCAAAGGCGAACCCAATTTTTGACAGATACAAGTTCAATAATAAAACGCTTTGATCAGGAAACAAAACATTTGATCAGTTCATCACTGAACTCAGACTGCTCGTTAAAGACTGTGGCTACACTAATCCAGAGGAGGTGGTGAGAGACAGTGTCGTTTTCGGCATTTATTCCCCAAATGTTCGCGAGAAATTACTCAGAGAGCTGAATTAACTTTAGAAAAAGCAATCAACATTGCCAGATTGCATGAGAGTGCAACAGTGTACATACAGAACGGCTCCATACATGTGGATACTGCGGGAAAGAACACAAAAAGAGAGAGACATGTCCAGCAAAAGGAAAGCAGTATGCTAAATGTGCAAGGTGGAATAATTTCGCAAATGTTTGCAAGTCTAAATCAAAATCTGGGCACAATGTAAGTGAAAACAAACCTGAAGATGGATTATCAGATGCGAGTAGTGAATTCCTTATTGACTCTGTCACAAGTGCAAACACATTCTGTCATGACAGAAACATGGAAGCAATGTTGCAAGTAACTCAGAATGTTTATTTAATATATAAAGAAGAAAGTCATAGAATGTCCCGGAGAAACAGGATTGTGACGCAGGGACTTCGATGGTCAGATGTACAGATGAGTGCAGAGACGAGGTGCGCTGGTGAAGGTGAAGACAAACTCTTGACACAAACCAATCCACAGGAACACCGAACAGGAACACGGAACACGAACTGGAACACCGAGCAGGAACAGGACCAAACACACAGAGGACCTCATACAACGATCTGACAAGTGAGATGAGAAAATTGTGAGTATATATAGGAGAGTAGATTGGCTGCAGCTGGCGTGAGAGAGTGAAATCAGCTGGAGACTGATCAGTGCTGAATGGGTCGGTCACGCCCATCCACACACATATAACAACATAACACGAGACAAGCAAACAATGAATTCATGAACCGTGACAGTACCCTCCCCTCTAGGAACGCCTCCTGGCGTTCCCAGACTCCCTTACCTGTCAATTGTAATCATCGATAAGTGAGTGATCATGGATGTCTCTAGCAGGAACCCAACTTCTCTCCTCCGGACCGTAACCTTCCCAGTCCACCAAGTACTGGAATCCGCGTCCCCTCCGCCTTGCGTCCAGAATACGACTGACCGAATATGATGGTTCCCCATCTACGAGTCGCGGCGGGGGGGGACCGGGACTGGCGGATTAATGCGAGAATGAAACACGGGTTTTACTTTAGATACATGGAACACCGGATGAATTCTCCTGTACGCCGGAGGAAGATTGAGGCGGACTGCCACCGGACTAATGATCTTGGTGACAGTAAATGGGCCAATGAATTTGGGAGCAAGTTTATTAGAAACGGAGCGGAGAGGAATGTTCTTTGTTGAAAGCCACACTTTTTGACCAGCGACGTATATGGGAGGCTTAGACCGGTGGCGATCGGCTTTAGCCTTGGTGCGCGCCCCCACTTGGAGTAAAGTCTCACGGGCTCTAGTCAAAGTGCGGTGACACCTCTGGACGAAGGCGTGAGCGGAGGGGACCGCGACTTCAGATTCCAGACTGGGAAAAATTGGTGGCTACTACGCTACACTCAAACGGAGATAGGCCCATGGATGATACTGGTAACGTGTTGTGGGAGTACTCCACCATAGATAATTGTTGACTCCACGAGGAAGAATTCTTGGAAACCAAACATCGCAATGTTCTCTCTAAATCTTGGTTGGCTCTCTCAGTTTGGCCATTGCACTGGGGGTGAAACCCTGAGGACAGACTGACTGTCGCTCCCAATAACTTACAGAATTCTCGCCAAAATTTGGACACAAATTGGGGTCCTCTGTCGGAAACCACGTCCGTCGGGAGGCCATGTAAGCGAAAGACGTGGTTAACGACGGTCAACGCTGTCTCCTTGGCTGAGGGTAATTTGGGCAAGGGAATGAAATGAGCCACCTTCGAGAACCGGTCCACCACGGTCAAAACTACCGTGTAATGTAACCCTGGGAGGGTGGGAGGGTGGTAACAAAATCTAGCGCTATGTGGGACCAGGGTCTCGAAGGGACAGGCAGCGGTTGAAGTAACCCATCTGGGGAACGATTAGACGTCTTACCAGTGGCACAAACTGAGCAAGCCAAAACAAAACTGTGAACATCACGAGCCATAAGTGGCCACCAGAATCGTTGCTTAACTAAAAACTTAGTACGATTAACTCCTGGATGACAAGCCACATTGGAACAATGACCCCACTGAATGACGTCAGACCGTAATCCCTCCGGCACAAATAAACGGTTCGGTGGGCAACCGAGCGGAGGCGTTACCCCTTCTAAGGCCGTCTTGACCTTCGATTCGACCTCCCATGTGAGTGTGGAGACAAATAGGGTCTCGGGTAAAATGCACTTGGGAGTAGACGGGCGTTCGGAACGGTCAAAAATGCGCAATAAAGAATCGGGTTTGATGTTTTTGGAACCCGGGCGGTACGAGAGAGTAAAATCAAAACGACCGAAAAAAAGTGCCCACCGAGCCTGCCTGGAGTTCAATCTTTTGGCGGTTCTAATGTATTCCAGATTCTTGTGATCAGTCCAGACGATAAAAGGTACCCCCGACCCTTCTAACCAGTGGCGCCACTCCTCCAATGCTAACTTGACTGCCAACAACTCTCTGTTACCAATGTCATAATTACGTTCGGCAGGGGATAAACGATGAGACAAAAACGCGCATGGATGCATCTTGTCGTCTGTGGGAGAGCGTTGGGATAGAACTGCACCTACCCCCACCTCTGACGCGTCGACCTCCACCACGAACTGACGTGAAGGATCAGGGGCGATTAAGATGGGGGCTGAAACAAAGCAACCCTTCAGTTTGGCAAACACAGCCTCGGCTGTGTCTGACCACCTGAATGTAGTTCTGGGGGAGGTCAAAGCGGTCAGAGGCGCGGCTAGTTGGCTGAAGTTGCGAATAAAATGCCGGTAGAAATTGGCGAATACCAGAAACCTCTGTAGGGCCTTACGGGAATCTGGACTTGGCCATTCTACCACAGCCTTAATCTTCTCAGGATCCATACGCATTCCCTCAGCTGAAACAATGTACCCTAGGAAAGGAACAGACTGTGCATGAAAAGCGCATTTCTCCGCCTTGACAAAAAGCCCATTCTCTAGCAACCTCTGAAGCACTCGTTGGACGTGCTGCACGTGTTCCTGGAGAGACGAGGAAAAAAATCAATATGTCATCCAGGTAAACATATATGAACTGGTCGATCATGTCTCGCAGCACGTCGTTGACGAGTCCCTGAAAAACCGCTGGGGAGTTGGACAGTCCGAACGGCATGACCAAATATTCAAAGTGCCCCCTGGGGGTGTTAAAAGCGGTTTTCCATTCATCCCCTTTCCTAATGCGGACCAAATGATAAGCATTACGTAAGTCCAATTTCGTGAAGATCGACGCTCCCTGCAACCTCTCGAAGGCAGAAGACATCAACGGCAAAGGATAAGTATTCTTTACCGTTATGTTGTTCAGCCCCCGGTAATCAATACAAGGTCGCAGAGATCCGTCCTTCTTCCCCACAAAAAAGAACCCCACCCCCCGCTGGAGAAGAGGAATGGCGAATGAACCCCGTTGCTAGAGAATCAGAAATATATTTCTCCATAGCCTCCCTTTCTGGAGCAGAAAGCGAATAAATCTTGCCCTTAGGCGGAGACTTACCTGGCAGTAAATCTATAGCACAGTCATAGGGACGATGCGGAGGAAGAGAAGCAGCACGAGACTTACTGAACACCTCCTTCAGGTCGCGGTACTCTGCGGGCACGTTAGATAAATCCATCGTCTCCTCCTGAAACACAGAGACAGAAACAGACGGACAGGCAGACACTAGACAAGACTCATGACATATACTGCTCCAAGCTGAGATAGTCGGTAACACTTTATAATAACTGCACGCTATTAATCATTAGTTAAGCATTAGTAAAAAGTTAATTCATCATTTATAAAGCATTAATATACATTAATAAGCAGTTTATAAATACAGTTATAAATGCTGTATTCTTGATTTATAAGCATGTCTATAATGTGTTTAATAATTGTATTTTCTTAATTTATTAATGATCACTTTATCATTTTTAAATGAAGTATTGCATTATTTACAAACCGGTTATTTAGGAGTTGTCAGTGGCTAATAAGATCACTTAGAAAGTGTAAGTAAATGTAGTAGATTCAGGTAGTTATAAAGCATTTAGTAGTGGTCAGTTAACTATGTTTGTGAGCTAATCTAAAGTGAGGACTAGTTATGCTTTGTAAAGCATTTATAAAGGAGATTTAAAGACTCAGTTTTCTTCTAAACAGAAAAAGTAAACAAATACAACACAGCGATACAGAACATAAAAATATTAACAGCCTTTAAATCTTCTTTATAAACGCTTTACAAAGCATAACTAGTCCTCACTTTAGATTAGCTCACAAACATAGTGAACTGACCACTACTAAATGCTTTATAACTACCCGAATTAACCCTGAATTACAGTAGAAATACATGTTAATAAACCATTTATTAACACACTAAGTAACTATTACTATATGTCTGAATAATAATATGTATTTAAACAGTTTATTAATAATTTACTTACACTTTCTAAGTGATCTTATGAACCACTGACAACTCCTAAATAACCGGTTTGTAAATAATGAAATACTTCATTTAGAAATGATAAATTGATCATTAATTAAGTATGAAAACACAATTATTAAACACATTATAGATATGCTTATAAATTAAGAATACTGCATTTATAACTGTATTTATAAACTGCTTGTTAATGTCTATTAATGCTTTATAAATGATGAATTAACTGTTTACTAATGCTTAACTAATGATTAATAGCGTGCAGTTATTATAAAGTGTTACCAGATAGGCTTAAGTTGCCAGTCCACTGGAGGGTTGTGACGGTTAAGCCAGGGGTGACCAAGAACAATGGGTGTCAGGGGAGAGTCCAGGACATAAAAGGAGATGGTTTCGGTGTGGTTGCCTGATGTGACGAGGGTGATGTTCTCTGTGGCTAATGAGATGGTGGGTAATATTTGTCCATTGAGGGTGTGTACCACATGGATCTTCTGTGTGAGGGGTCTGAGTGGAACTTGAAGTTTAAGTGCAAAAGTGTGATCCATGAAGTTACCCTCGGCCCCAGAGTCCAGAAGTGCTTGACAGACGTGATCGTGAGTTGACCATCTCAGTCTTACCGGGAGGAGCGTAGATGTGGATGAGGTCTTTTGGGCGGAGATCCCACCCAATAGCCTCATACTTACTATCGGGCTTGGCCTTTTACCAGGCAGTTGTAGGCGTAATGACCTGTCCCCCCCGCAGTAAAGGCAAAGGCCCTGGGATCTCCGTCTCTCCCTCTCCTCCCGGGAAAGCCGAGCTCGCCCTACCTGCATGGGCTCGGGATCGTAGACCGGGCTGACCGCGTCCGTGCCGCTGGACCGTTGACTCTCAGCTCCTACAAAACGTTGGCTGGGCAGGCTCCGTCGCTCGACTCGGGACAGACGAGCATCTACCCTCAAGGCCAACTCAATGAGTCCGTTGAGTGAAGTTGGTAGGTCCAGGGCGTAGATCTCCCTCTGGATGCGGTCAGCCAGCCCATGCAGGAACATGTCCCACTGCGCCTCCTCGTTCCATTGACACTCCGCCGCCAGGGTCTTGAACTCGATCGAAAAGTCGGAAACCGATCTTTCTCCTTGATGAAGATCCGCGAGCATTCTGGCAGCTTCTCTCCCGGCGACGGCTCTATCGAAAACTTTTCATTTCTGTAGCGAGTGTCTGGAACGAGGTACAGCAAGCGTCCTGGTTCTCCCACACCGCCGTCCCCCAAAGCGCCGCTCTCCCAGTCAGCAGTGTGAGCACGAAGGCAACCTTGGCTTGCTCATTGTTAAAAGTTCTGGGTTGAAGAGAAAAATGCATGCTGCAACGTGTTAAAAATGCTCTGCAGAAATTCGGTTCACCTGAATAAGGTTCCGGAGTAGGTAGGCGTGGCTCCGACTGGGAGAGGGTCTCTGGTGGTGTGGGGGGAACGGCCGGTGTGGGCGGCGCAGTGGAACCTCGCAGTTGTTGGAATCGCTGGGTGAGCTCGGACACCTGCGTCACAAGAGCCTGAACCGCACGAGCCGTATCGTTGATATTTCTCTCCTGGGAATCCAATCGGCTGATGCTGCTACTGACAAAGGCTTCCAGTGATGTTGACATTACTCGCTGCTTCCATTGGTAGGTCAGATCGTTCTGTCATGACAGAAACACGGAAGCAATGTTGCAAGTAACTCAGAATGTTTATTTAATATATAAAGAAGAAAGTCATAGAATGTCCCGGAGAAACAGGATTGTGACGCAGGGACTTCGATGGTCAGATGTACAGATGAGTGCAGAGACGAGGTGCGCTGGTGAAGGTGAAGACAAACTCTTGACACGAACCAATCCACAGGAACACCGAACAGGAACACGGAACATGAACTGGAACATGAACTGGAACACCGAGCAGGAACAGGACCAAACACACAGAGGACCTCATACAACAATCTGACAAGTGAGATGAGAAAATGGTGAGTATATATAGGAGAGTAGATTGGCTGCAGCTGGCGTGAGAGAGTGAAATCAGCTGGAGACTGATAAGTGCTGATTGGGTCGGTCACGCCCATCCACACACATATAACAACATAACACGAGACAAGAAGGAAACAATGAATTCATGAACCGTGACACATTCACTTCATCAGAGCAAGCTTTTGCTGAAGTTGAAATAAAAGAATATGGCTCACCGTTGAAATTTAAACTGGACACGGCAGCTCAGGTTAATGTAATACCTGAAAGTTATTTTATTTTTTTATTTTTTTGCAACAAAGACAGATGCAGCCTACTCACAAAAAGCTCACAGGATATGGTGGACAGTCATTGTCAGTTAAAGGCACATGCCAACTGCACTTCAAATTTAAAGAAAATGCCATGCCACTAGACTTCTTTATTGTGGACACCCATTCACCACCTGTGCTTGGATTAAAAGCATGTTTAGACTTAGACATAATTAAGCTGGAGCTGTCTGTATCCTCCTCGGAGAGAGATTATAGATTAATTTGCTGATGTGTTTAAAGGCATTGATCTGTTTCCTGGAGAATGCAACATTCAGCTGGACCCAACAGCCACGCCAGTCATTCACCCACCGAGGAGGGTTCCTTTCGCCCTGCAAGACCGGCTGAAAGAGGAGCTGGACTCCATGGAGGAGCAATGTCTCCTTGTGAAAGAGACGTCTCCTTGCCGACAGATTGGGTAAATGCCTGGTGCGTTGTCGAGAAGCCCAAAACTGTCAAGCTGAGAGTCTGTATGGGTCTACGGGATCTTAATAAGGCTATAAAGCGGCCACACTATCCTCTGCCTACATTAGATGACACCACACCAAAGTTGGCAGGAGTCCGTTACTTCATAGTAATGAGTGAGTTTATATAGTGAAACAGCGCAATGCTTCTGGGTTGTACGTCAGAACGTAGGCTCACTCGTATTGGTCGCATCTGAGGGAACTCACTCAGAGGCCCACACTGAAGAAAATGAATAGTTGAATAAAGTCATTATTTTCGGGGGGGGTTGCACACAAAAATTATTCTTGCCGCTTCATAAACTTATGGTTGAGCCACTGTAGTCACTTGGACTATTTTAAACATTGTCTTTACTAACTTTCTGGGCCAGCAAGTTTCAATTAAAGAGAAGCCTTTGGAGGAGTGATACAGCTCTCAGATTTAATCAAAAATATCTTATTTTGTGTTCTGAAGATGAACGAAAGTTTTATGGGGTTGGAACAACATGAGGATGAGTAATTACTGACAGAATTTTCATTTTTGGGTGCACTAACCCTTTAAGAATTTGCAAAGTTGTCAGATTGTGTTCATTGTCAAGCTTTCAAAGAAAGAGGATGTAATATTCAAGTTGTTTAAGGCGAGACACTACAGGTGAATAGGGTAAACATTTTAAATAATAGATATCTCCATGAAACTTCCTCAGTTCATTACTTACACAAGTTCATACAAAAAATGTTTTACAAGTTTTTGAAATTTTTATGTTTAATTATGCAAATTAGGTATTATCTCATTAAATATGTGCAATTTTACATATTTTTTCAGTAGATATATCTGAAAATATGATAAAGCCAGAAGCAAAATTATTTTTTCATTTTGATTACACACAAGATGACAAAAGATGTTCAGAGGGATTTCAGGATATATGCTTTCATTACCTAGGAAATCAAAATATACTGTCCATAGCCTTAAAATATCGATTTTCGAAAAAAAATTTTTATTAAAATGTCATAAATCAGGCCAGGAATGATTTATTAACAAATCCCTCTGAACAGATCTTCAGAATACTGCTAAGTGTATAACTGGAAAGTTTGGTGTACATAGGTGCTACATAGGCTGAGATGTTTCTACTGGAGAATGACAAAAAAACGCAAAAAAATTATTTTGAGAAAACGGCAGTTAAAGATTTAAATAGCTCTAAATGAGATTTCGTCGTTAGCTTTAAATCCCCCTTTGGACATTCACGATTGGTTACTGATAGAAAGGAAATGCCCATATTTGGTTTACATAGCGTTGTGCATGAGACTCAGAGCTTTACAACGATCCCGGACATGACAGACTTCAGTGAACAGACGGAGCTCGGCATGTCGCGATGGAATACTAACTTCCTGGTAAATTCGGGAGAAACTTACTGCCGCAAGTAAACAAAATGTAATCAAATAAACATTGTAATGTATATTTTCAGCGTTTTCTTTATAGCAGCTTGAAATAATACATATTGAAGGAGTAAACTCGGCCAAAATCTCAAAACTGACCACTGCATGAAAAATCGATGTTTTTGCCTGCCGTGTCTCGCCTTAAATATAAGTTTGTAGTTCCTGCATATATGCTCTAGGGGGCAGTGGGTGAACAAGTTAATGTGAGGCAGTGTATGCCAGAGGATACAGAAATAAAACGAGCCCCACGTGTTAAAGCTGATCCGAGACTCTATCATCTTTTTCCAAATAATACAGACTGAGACAGCAAACATTGAGATATGGTTTTCGGTGGGCGTGCATCGGATGTTTGCGTTCATGAAACTTTCTTGCCCTGCAAATGTCGTTATACATAAGTTATACAAAACAGTTCATGTTTGACTTATCCAAATGGCACAAGGCCTGAGTGGATGATCAGCAATCAAGAGAAGGCAACAGCATGCATCTCTCTCTTCCGTCAGTTAACGTTAGTAATACATGACTCATTTACCTTTTTTGCCACTTACATATCCGACCGAACTACAAACTTTCCACTGATGTCTGTGAAAAAGGGATGCACTCAACAAGCTTGCAGCTGTGCCACGGGCTCAATCCACTGTGCATTTTTCGCTTAGCTTGCGACCACAGCTGTAGGCGTTACTATTTCGTTTAATATTCCACAAATTAGATACATTTACTTCATAGACAGGCTTTTTTTATTCCCATTATACTCTCTGTTGTCTGTTTCTTTGTCTCGACACTAGTGATGATATGACACTGAAGCTTCAAAGCGCATATCGAGTCTGCAACGCAATTTCTCATGAAGCTCCATGCCAGAGCATGTATTGTTTTAAGAGAAACACGTGATCAACAAAAAATGAAGCCTCACTTTGGCCGCGTTCGAAACCGCATACTCAATGAGTAGGTACTTAATTTCAATAAGTAGGCTACTTACTTAACAAGCACTAAAAGAGTAGGTACTGGGTGCTTCTCAATATCCCTCGCTCCTCCGTCCTCCATCCTATGACCCGGAAACCGATCGAGCTCAGCCATCTTGAAGGACATCTCGTTCCCATTCAGTCGGTCAACTCGTTACAATACATGACTATGGGATATCGCGCTCTAGCGCCATCTGCTGAAGACACCTTTATTCACGCCTGAAAGGCAAATGACACATGACAACGTGGGCAGGGCCACCTGCATATAAATGCAGTCGTATGCGTCATTCCCTTTGTTCTTCAGCTCTTCACCGTGCTGCTAGAACGCCATCACGCCACAGTTTTCGTAGGAAAAGCCCACGGTGGTGATTCCTGTCGAAAGGCACAAACAGAGAAAAGTGTTAAAAGCATAAAGTTTAGCATCGCCAACGAAAACTAATAAGTCTTTTTAAAAACAAGAATCTAGAATGTTCTAAAAACAAGAATTATCTTGTTCTCGCCCATGTCCAATGACATGTGGGTACTTCTTGTCAGAAAAAGATACACACGAGCACTGTCCGGTGTGTTTGGGGATTGTCCACGCCAAGCTGGCTCTCTCCAACCCCGGAGCGTGTATACACTGCCGACAGCTTCGTCATTCGACACTCGAGCGGCGTGTAGCGTTTGTTGAGCGGGTGCTCGATGGTACAGTGGACAGACATGGTCCGCTTCTGTCCTCAGCTGCTGTTCCAGATACGGCACTAGCCATTTTTGAGGAAGCCACAGGGACTTGGGGCGACCATATGGAAGCCAGGGAGGTTATGGATGATTTTAACAATGTTCCCCTGATGGCTCCGTTGGAGTGTCGGGAGGAGGACTCTGTCTCGCTGGAAGCAGGTGAGGAATTCTTCATTTTCAGCTGGAGCAGGTCACGGCTTCCCCCTCACCCTCCGAGGCGACGGGTGGAAGTGAGTTTATGGAGGAGCCCTTCATTGAACTATATGGAAGGGCAGCTGCAAAGCTGTCGGTGGAGTGGCCTGCCCCTCCCCCGATTAAAAAAAGCTTGTGCTTTGGTGGGTTCTATTTATCTCAGGTTCAAACTGTGGTAAGGACGCATCTGCCGCTTTACCCAGACTCTATGGCAGAGCTTCATACAGCTTCATGGTCGAAACCCTTATCTTGTCTTTCTCCGGTGCCGGAAATGAGTAAGTTCACCGACCTCGAAGGAGCACAAGAAGCAGGGTTAATATCAGCTCGTCCAATGGAGCATTCGCTTGCGACATGCTTGGCTCCAATGCAAAAAAGCGGTATCGCGGGCATCCTCACTCTCCCATCGGCACCGTGTAGGTTCTCGTACAGACAACTTAACAGGATTTATGGTGATCAGGCCTGCACGGCTAAAGCCTTGAGCACTATGTCCTTGCTACAATCATATCAGGCTATTTGCTTGGGTGAACTAAGCAAGGCCGTGTCAGAGGGAAAACCGTGTGACGAACTCATGGGGGAGGTAAGATCCACAGCTGATTATATACTGCGTACAACACGTTGCGCATTGGTATCGTTAGGTCATGCGATGGCCAGAACAGTGGTGGCTCAGCGCCATCTATGGTTGACTCTTGCCTGAACGAGATCGGAATGCGTTCCTAGGCGCACCAATCTCCATGACAGGTCTATTTGGAGAGGGTCTTGATGCGTTTCAAGCGCGATTTGAGAACTCAAAGAAACAGGCAGAATCTCTCAGGGGTTCAATGCCTAGAAGGTTTAGCAGACCAACACAGTCGGCTGCTCAGCCAGGGTTTAGATCGTCTTCTCGACTGCCACCAGCTAAGAGGCCGGCTGCAGCAGCAGCGCCGAGACAGCCTAAACAGCAGGCGGGGTCAGGAAAGAAAGACCCGCCCCCAGAGAAAGGAAAATTGTTCTCTGCAGGAAGGAGGGGACGGACAAATTCCTAGCTCGCAAACGAAGGAGGATCATCGGCCCAGAGGCAGCCGCCTTCTTCTCTCAGTGAAAAAGAAAAGTTCACCTTTAAGTTCAATTTCAATAAAGAAACTTTGTGTTCAGCATGTGTTGATTTGTCAAAACAATCATACAATGCCTCATGTATTGATTTGTCAGAACAATCAAAATGTTTTGAAACCACCAAACTCACAAACAAACCATGTGTTGTCAAAGGGGGTAAAGGCAGGGATATCCAATATCCAGCAATGCTCAATAAGAGAGGTGGAGGTTTCCCCGGTGATCCTAGCCTGGAATGGTGGCACGCATGCGCACCAACACCATGGGTTCTTCGCACGATTCAGTGCGGCTATCGGCTGCAGTTCCTCTCACGCAGTGTACTGCACCACTTCTGCACACTTTCTTCACGAAGTGTGCAGAACTCACTGCACTGACTCCGCTGCGTCATCAAGGCATGAGAGTATTCGCCTATTTGGACGATCTACTCCTGGCCGCAGACACCAGGGAACAAGCAGTATTGCAAACACAAACCCTTGTCTCCCATCTACGAGCTCTGGGATTTTTAATAAATCTCAAGAAGAGCATCCTGGTTCCATGTCAGCGGATTTCATATCTCGGTTTAGACATAGATTTGGTAAAGAACACAGCTATGCTGGCACTTCAAAGAGCCGAGAATTTTCACAGCTGCCTAAGGAAGGGGAAGCCGACTGGGAAGCCGAGTGCGTTTTCATACAGTGTTGAGGCTGCTGGGTTTGATAGCCTCAATAATAGCAGTCGTTCGGCTGGGTCTCCTCTTTATGCGTGCGTTCCAGAGATGGGCGCTGAGCACTGGTCTGAATGTCACACAGCATTTAAAGAGACAAGTGAACCAGACAGGCTCTGGTTCCCTGGGGATCCCCGGGTCTCTTGACAGAGGGAATTCCTGTAGGCAGAGTTACATCACGTATTAGTGACGACAGATGCGTCACAACATGGATGGGGAGCTCTATGCCGGGGAGCTCTGTAAAAGGAGAATGGTCATCAAATTAGCAGCGTCATATAAATTACTTGGAGTTGCAGGCAGTTCTTCTGGCACTGAAACACTTTGTGCAGCATCTGCACAGTGAACATGTGTTAGTCAGAACGGACAACACGACAGTAATGTCGTACATAAACAGACAAGGGGCACCCGCTCTCTTCCACTGCTGCAACTAACACAGACACTCCTAATATGGGCCAGCAAACACTTAGCATCGCTCAGGGCAGTGCATGTCCCGGGCCGCCTGAATGGCGGAGCAGACCTGCTATCCCGGGGAGGACCACAGGTCAGGGAATGGCGTTTGCACCCGAGAATAGTGGCGCAGATTTGGGATCATTCAGCAGGGCCGAGGTCGATCTTTTTGCGTCCAAGGAAAACACGCACTGCCCGCTGTTTTTCTCAATAATGAACAGCAGCGCCCCGCTGGGGGTGGATGCGCTGTCTCATGTATGGCCCAAAACTCTACTGTACCGGTAGACCTGATATAGCCCACTCTGGACAGAGTGCGTCAGGAGGGTCTGATCAATGACAACATGGTACGCATGTATCATGACGTTGCTGTCAGGGACACCGTGGTGTCTTCCTCAATGCAGGGACCTGCTGTCCCAGGCAGGAGGACAGATTCTACACCCCCGGCTCTCCACTGAGAAGGAGAATCTAGTGGCAGCAGGGCTCCCAATTAATGTCGTGGCCACGATACAGAGTGCTAAGGCACCATCAACAAGGGGGCTTTACTCATCGAAAAGGCACATATTTGAACAGTGGTGCGGACAAAAGTTATTGCCAGTTATTGCCCGAACTTTTCTGCAGGAATTGTTCGAGGGAGGTCACTCACATTCAACACTAAAAGTTTACTTAGTGGCCATTTCGGCCTGTCACGAGGGTATTAATGGGGCCGCGCCGAGCGCACACCCGCTGGCCGTTCGGTTCCTTAAAGGAGCGAGGCGGCTGAAGCCCGTTACAAAGTCGATGGTTCCATCATGGGACCTAACTGTGGTTTTGGAGGCTATGTGGGAACCTCCATTTGAGCCCTTAGAATCATTGAATCTAAAGATGCTGTCTTATAAAACA
Source organism: Leuciscus leuciscus (assembly GCF_965113295.1). Lineage (NCBI taxonomy): Eukaryota > Metazoa > Chordata > Actinopteri > Cypriniformes > Leuciscidae > Leuciscus > Leuciscus leuciscus. The sequence continues at coordinate 24,850,829 of NC_138734.1, read as the reverse complement.
GCCCTATTGCTGGCGCTGGCATCAGCAAAGCACGTTGGTGATCTCCATGCGCTGTCAGTGCATCCCTCATGCATCCAGTTTGCACCGGATGGGTCTAGAGTGGTGTTGCGTCCGAACGCAGCGTATACACCAAAAGTCATGTCGGGGCATATAGTTCGCTCTCGTTTGAGCTGCCAGCTCTGTCAAACCTCTCGATTGACTCGGAGGAAGACAGGAGACTCCATGCATTATGCCCTGTACGAATTTTACGCAGGTATATCGAGCAGACGCAAGCAGTGCGTTCATCCGACCAACTTTTTGTGTGTTTTGCCAACCCAGTTCATGGGAAACCGCTGTCCAAACAGTGTCTTTCACACTGGCTCGTGGAGGCGATTTCAATTGCATACAAAAGTAAAGGGTTAGCTCTGCCAGCAGGGGTACGGGCGCATTCTACAAGAGGCATGGCAACATCATGGGCGTTGTTTAGAGGGGTGTCAGTAGACGACATTTGTGCGGCAGCCAGTTGGGCATCACCACACACATTTGTTTGGTTTTACCGACTAGATGTCACTGCTTTGACAGTGGCTCAGTCCGTGCTTACTGCAGAGGCTTTAGACCAAGGACCGTCACTCTCTTGAAAAAGGGTCATGTGGCGGTGCTGGTCCCTTAGGTTTAGTTCAGCGACTTGGCAGGGCGTGAATATATGTCCCATAGTCATGTGTTGTACCGAGTTGACCGACTGAATGGGAACGTTGAGTTATGCATACTGTATAACTACTGTTCCCAGAAGGAGGGAAACGAGGTACAACACCTCTGGGCCCCGCACAGTCGGAGGCTCGGTGAAGAGCTGGACTGAACAAAGGGAATGATACATACGACTGCATTCATATGCAGGTGGCCCTGCCCACGTCGTCATGCGTCATTTGCCCTTCAGGCGTGAATAAAGGTGTCTTCAGCAGATGGCGCTAGAGCGCGATATCCCATAGTCATGTGTTGTACCTCGTTTCCCTCCTTCTGGTAACAGTAGTTATATGCATAACTCAACGTTCTCTAATTGCACCGCGAGGAGTCGAGGAGTGAGAAGGCTTGCTGAGGAGTCATGAGCAAGGATACACAGGTGTATCCTATGCGGAAGAGTTCTGCATGGAAAAGAAAACGAGGATGCACAAATAAGAAATGAGAAACACCCACTATATAGCCAGATCTCGTTCAGTATGAATGTGATCCGACATCTGCCATGTTGACGTTATCATGTGACCTACGACGCGTTATCACAAGCGCAACAAGATATGAACGACATGTTTAATTCATCTATCTGTAAATATCTTGATATTGATGAAACTTTCTCATTTTGTGGTCTTGTTGAAGAAACAGCTGCCCATTAGGGTTAAATTTTAAACCCTACTAATGTGACCCACAGTTTTATCCTTATAACGATATAATTTTTTATTAAGAAACCCCAAAATCGTCATATCTTGAATATGTTGTTAATTTCTTTATTTTATATCCCAAAAATTTCACCCACAAGCAAAAGTGGCTTAAATCTCCTTTGTTTTACCTTTCGTTTCATCCCTCAGGCTTATAAATAAAAAATAAAAAAATAAAAAAACTATTTAAAGATATTTAGCCTCGTCATTGTTCTTTTTCCTGTGTATAAAATCTCATTATGATGTAATACACAAACCAATGATCTTTATGTTTTCGCCATTATTATTGTTCATTGTTAAAGATACAACTATGGTATATTTCCCTGATCTTGTAACTAAGTTCTGCAATAAAAATGTACATGAGCAACAGGTGCACTAACACTTCATAACATCAGTAACTTGACAGCCCTACCTAGAATGGTTTTCCACAGCGTTTGTAATGTCTGCACAAAGGAGACGGGCAGCTGCTCGAATATCTCACCTTTGGAGAAAACTGTTGATTTTATCCTAAAAATGTAAGTAGCACTCCTTAATTAATATTACTTCAGAATGAATTGCATTGTTAGCCCACCCCAAAACTTAAACAAAATAATAATAATAAATGCTGACCAATACTTAATTATATTACTTTTTTATACTGAAAATTATTTAATTTAATAAAACAAGTGTGAGTGATGTAGGGTCTCGTACATGGCACCATTTCCAGGAGTCAGCTCATCCTCAGTGCTCACACCAGTCTGCAGACATTTCAAATCCCACAAAAATGCACAAACATTATACAAAAGCAGTGATTTTAACAGCACAATGTAATTTGATTGCTGTATTAAAATCTGCAGCAAACGCACAGAAATCAAGAATCAGAAAAGTGTTGTAATATCTCTGTTTGAAGTTACAATTAAAATAAACTACAACTTAATATTGAAATAGATTTTGTTATCCATTTATGTAGTATACTCACTCAAAGCCTTTGATGGGAGCATTCAGCTTCATGAGCCACTCTCCACTGGATAAACACACGTGTTCATCTGTCCCTGTAACATCCAGACAAGATTCACGTTACCTCTGTGATTTATGTGCTCAATACTACATTTACATGTTGAGGTTAAGTTGCTGATGTGTTAACTCACTTTTTATCCAAATGTTCCTCAATTTATCAACAGTACTAAGGAACAAATAAAATATAGAACTTATGTTTAGTACTTTATAGATTGATTGATTTATTTACCTACTTACAGCACACTTGTCAAATGTAAACAGTGTTGACAACAGTGAATTATCCTACGTAATAGCACACATTAATCACTCAGATGTCTATTTCATGTTGTGATGTGCTCATCTGCGCAATACTTTTAGAATATTTTCCTTTCAGATGTAAATAGACTTTAAGATGTATATGGTTTATGTAAATCCACTTTAGAGACGTACGTGTGCTTACTGGAGCTCCCCTGTTAGCTACTACACTTATGGGTGTCCATGGTTAACCGATTAACCGATTAACCGTTAAAAATTGCGTAACCGAGTGAAACATTTTGCTCGGTTAAAGGGATAGTTCACTTTGAAATAAAATTTTGGTATGTTTTAGCTTACCTCAAGGCCATCCAAGATATAGGTGTCTTTTTTTCCGCAGTAGTTTCAATTTTGATATTTTTAGGTAAAACCGTTCTTGTCTGTCAGTCATATAATGCAGGTCGATGGTCACTGTCTCAAAGAGCATGCACAGAGTCCAAATTAAAACAATTCCCCATCGTCCAAATTAAACAATTCCCCATCGTAAGTACACATTGATGGCCTAAGACACGAAACGAGCGGTTTGTGTGAGAAAACGAACAGTATTTATATAATTTTTACCTCTTGTACACAGCCACGTCCAAGTGATCTGAGAGCGCGGGCGGGTATACTGCCCTACAAAGGCAAAACGCCGTAACATCATGTTTGGTCAAAAATGAGTTAGTGTCATTTTTGTGGTATTTGAGACCTCCTTTATCATGTGAATAAATATCGTGAGTCAATTTGATTGTTTTAACGAGAAAATAAAGGGCCGTGACCTGGCGCGGATTAATGCACAGGCTTACATAGGCTGCAGCCTAGGGGCCTCACGTGTTCAGGGGGCCTCGGATTGGCCAGACAATTTTTTTTTTTTTGGGGGGGGGGGGGGGGGGGATTCCAGTTTGGATGGGCCAGAACGTTAAATAAAAAACGGTATCTAATCACTGTTTAACCTAATAAAAATTACTGACTAATATACTGTTAAATTATCTGTGACTATACAGATTTTAATAGCTTTGTTGCATTGTAAAAAAGTTTCGGTGCATAGGACGGACCTATCCGCGATCGCTCTCCGTGGTTCTGACCAAAGAAGAGCGCTTTGGAATCTCCATTACGCATCATAAGCATCATTCCTGGGCTGCGTTTCCCGATAACGCTCGCTGTCTCTTAGCGCGCTACGAAGACTCTTAAGGTATAACTTAACTAAAGGTTAAACCATTGCTAGGCGTCTTCAGGGCTATCATCCACTCGCGAGGCAGAGGCGCTGAGAGGCAGAGGCGCTGGCGCCCTCCTAGCAATGGCGCTGGTCGCGCTAGCATCCTGGGGTGGCAGAGACGAAGATGTAGGTGATGATGTGGGTCTTAGCTCTCTTCATTTCCTGGTTGCAGCGATGACTCCGAGACTGTACGTGCGCGTTTAAGGTACCTAAACAACGACTGTTGCAACAGGGCCGAGGGCTGGGTTGGAAAATATGTGACGTAATTATGTTTTTTAATTTAATCAATGTTGATTATGAAAGTGAGCATGCAGCATGAGAAAGATATGATACATAATGAGATGTGCAATATGTCTGGAGACATGGGTAAAACATTTTGACCACTTCATTAAGTTTTGTTTTGTAGTCTCTTTTTTAAAAGATTTTCGTTTTGTATAAATTGTATCTTAATTTTGATCAATGTTTTATCAACAATTTGCCTGTATTTATTAAATAACAAGCAAATATATAGCAGACAGTGTAATAAGGCGCCGACACGATCACTTGCATTGCATGTGAACTGGAGGGCGCCGAAACTCAGCTTGTGCCTCACAGATTTGAGAAATATAGGCTATCTATCTATTATAGAAAGTTTGAAATGTCCACTGTGTGGTTTTTTTTTTGTAAACGCATATTACGCAATTTGTACAGACTCATTAGAGGGTGAAAAGAACGCAACAGGAGCATGTTGGAGGCTTGATCTGAACATGTTACATCTCTGGTTTTGTATGCAAAAAGAGTTATTGAGCTAGCGATTTGGTTTCAGTTTCTATAGGCTCTTAAACAGACACACGCAAACGGGAGCGCCGGCGCTCCCGTCGGTCTTAAAGGGTTAAACGAAAATATTAAAAACTAAAATAAATAGGCTAGCCTACTCTCTGAATATGTAATATGAAATGTGCATTTCTTTTTGGCCTTCATGGCGAGACCACATCATCAACTTCATCTTTACTGCGACACAGAAAACACCAGTTTATTAATAAATAATTAATAAATGTCTCCTTGTGGTCGTGCGCTTGAGTGCGGCTATATTATGTAAACGCTCATCTATCTGGTATATAGCCTATGTAATTAAATTAATATAAAGGGGCGATTTGTCCACGAATGGCTTAAATGAACAACTACTAGTCGACTAGAAAAAAACTTTAGTCGGAGGCAGCCCATATTCCACATATTTGCAGGCCATTCTGGGTTGAGCGAGCGACCCTGAGCGGAATGAGCAAGCGGAATATTCAGAAATGCGCTCTCCGCTCACATGCTCTGATCGGAACAAACCCGAACCACTGTCTGCTGAACATAACCAGCTTTTTTAAATTATTTTTTTTTAAACTAATATTTAGACTATTTTAGCACAAATTATGAGCTTATTGCCGAATTTTTATAATTCTTGACAAAATTAGAACATATTAAAAAAAAACATTTTTTTTTTTTTGAAGAAAAGTTTTTGATGGGCCTGTTGAAAAGTGGGTGGGCCTAAGCCCGTCAGGGCGCGAACAAAAGAAGACCCTAATTGGCCCATAAGAAACATTTAAAAAAAACAAGCAGGTGATTGGGTAGATGGGTAGATTGTGTGAGGGGGCCTCACACAAAGAGCAGCCTAGGGGCCCCTGACAACCTTAATCCGCTCCTGGCCGTGACAACCGTAACTTCCAAAACCATACGAGAAACCGCAGCAGAACGCCGTAACAGTTGTTACGGCTCTTTGCCTTTGTTCCAGCACGCTGAAGTTGAGTTACGGTGTTCTGACTTTGTTTAGCCTGGCATCAAGAGAGATGTTACGGTGCCGCTGTGATGTTACTGTACTCTGGCTTTGTCATACTGTCAAAGTTTGCCGCTCTTTAATCGTCACCAAACCACGTAACATGCACACAATATATCTTTGGCCAGACAAACTGCTCCAAGTATGCAATCAGAAACAGAGCAAGGTAAGCCATACTTAGATGGTATGCAAGCTAATAGGTTGTCATAAATGTTGTTATTTTTGTTCAGGGCGATGGTTCAGATCTGTCAATATCAGTGACAGCCCGGAGCTAGCTAAAATTAATCTACAGTCACGTAAGTTAGCGCTAACGTTGACACTCGCCTCACATCAGACGCCGAAAACCAATTATTAAATACACAGGCATCCTACCTTTCCATGCAATCCGATATAATCCATGGAAGATGCATAATCCATAATCCATAGCAATGCACGTCATCTGCTGTATCCACAACAATCCATACGTGTTTGAGCCATATTTCCTTCTTGCAGGTGTTCATGTCAGATCTTACACAAATCCATATAGCACTATCGCTAACGTCCGTACAAAGTAGGCTAACCTAAATGGTAAAAGTAATTCCAACTTTTTTTTCGGTTGACTCTGTCTATATTATCTCAGAATTAAAAAGCAGTAATCCAAGTCGAGTTCGTTGACTGTGCATCTTGAGCAGTTTGGTGGCCCTTAACCCTTTAACTGTCACCGTCATTTTAATTCAACCACTAATAAACTCATAAAAAGAGCGCATATGTGCGTTATAGCTGGCAGCCGCATCACGAATCGAGAATCCATAATATTTTTGTTTATATATATATTTTTAAAAATCTGACTTTTTTTTTTTTTGATAATTTAATTGGTGTTATTTTTTTAAACTCTTGGTATAAAAACAAACTGAGCTTTCTACCAATCTTTCATTATTTTTCATGTTTATTGCTATTTCAAAATAAAGGCCTAAACCCGCCTAATGAATATGAAATATTCTTGTTGCAAATTGATAAATTACTGCTCCTCTGTAATTTATAAAAAAAAAACATTTGTATACAATTATAATTAAATTATCTTTATTGTGAAAATATTTCTTGCATTTATTCATACTGTACTGTACTGCAAAGTAACTTATCTGTTTACGTTTTACTTATCTGTTTATCTGTATCTGTCATACTGTTTAACGTTGTTAGTGTTGCTGCACTATCCTGATCATTATAGCACTAAATAGGAACAACCAAAGGTCTTCTATATAATTTAAAACACATACCATGATGACTAGACCTTGGTTAGGTGTTCTTATAATGGATGTAAGTATGGGGGACAGCAAGCAAATATTGATTATATGTCAGTTACTGCCTTTTGCCTTTGCACGACTCCTTATTTTTGGCATATGATACAAAGGCAGAGTACAGTAACAGCCAAACAAGGGTCAAAGGTCAAGTTTGAGCTCAAGATTTTTTGCATACAAACATTTCTTCATTATAGCAACTAGTTGTCAAATTTTGGGAGTCCTACCTATAATACTTTTGTCTGGACAAAACAGAAACTTTAAAGTCATTTTTCTCAGTTTCACACTCTAGCGAGTTAAGGTCTTTTGCCTTTGCAGGGCAGTATAGATATATACACTAGATGTCGCCTTGGCTACGGTTTCATTCCAATGAATTGCAGTAGCCAAGGCGACTTCTATTGTATACATCTATACCCGCCCGCGCTCTCAGATCACTTGGACGTGGCTGTGTACAAGAGGTAAAAACGATACAAATACTGTTCGTTTTCTCACACAAACCGCTCGTTTCATGTCTTAGGCCATCAATGTGTACTTACGATGGGGAATTGTTTAATTTGGACGATGGGGAAATTGTTTTAATTTGGACTCTGTGCATGCTCTTTGATACCCCTTTTCCACCAAGGCAGAGCTGGTGCTGGTTCGGAGCCAGAGCCTAGTTTCAAATCGGTTCTTTGTTTTTCCACCGCCAAAGCACCAGCTCCGAACCAGTAAAACTGGTTCTTAAGTAGCACCAAATCATTGCAGGGTCTAGAACGGAGCCAAGAAAGAACCGCTTGCGTCAGAGGCTGGGGGCGGGGTTACCGTGGCCAACAAGACTGAAGAGAAACTTGTGACCGCCATTTTTAAATAGCAGCTAGTCGAGCTAATAGCAGCTCGATTATAATATCCGTCTATGTAAGTTACGGCGAGCTGCACGAACGCGTTGGATTCGGCGTGTTTGGATGCCGATTTATTTTCGCAAACCCATGAGCATCCATAGTAACGCAGCGTCTATTATTGTTGATGCCTTGTTCGAGATGCATCGGAGCAGCGTGGACCGATCAGAGCTGCGGGAGTGTTTGGAGATCATATGACTCCTTGTGCTTTTTGATCGCTTTCGCAGTGCTTTGATTTCATGTACTGATCGTTCTGCGAGAAGCCGATGCATCTCGAACAAGTCTGGTGTGTTTGTGTTTGGCGCTGCCGCACAGCGTTGCTGGGCAACATGATACGTATGCAGTGACGTAAGATATAGCTCTGTTGTGGCTCTCTGACCGGTGGAAACGCAAACCGGTTCGTCAGTCGAACCAACTCCGAACTGGCAATAGCTCTAGCTCTGAACCAGCACTCGGTTCTTGTTGGTGGAAAAGGGGTATGAGACACTGACCATCGACCTGCATTATATGACTGACAGACAAGAACGGTTTGACCTAAAAATATCAAAAAAGAAACTACTGCGGAAAAAAAGACACCTACATCTTGGATGCCCTTGAGGTAAGCTAAAACATACCAAAATTTAATTTCAAAGAGAACTATCCCTTTAAGTGGCATCAATGGCTTGCATTGAATTTAGTTGTAATAAATTTTTGCACCACCAGAGACCGCCAGAGCGGGCACAAGAAGACACTTCATGACACAAGAAGTAGTCATGACCAGTTTTCTAATATGAAGCGGCCAAAGAAAAGCACAGCGAGGGAGCACTTTAAAATCGAGAATGACGGGGCAAAATGCAAGTATTGCAATGCAGTGCTTAGATATACTTCAAGTACAACCTCGTTGTTGTACCATCTCAACAGCCAACACCCGGGCATCATTAGAGAGGCGGCCGCGGAGCCTGCGAGTACCTTCGCCCAGCCTACCATCCCCACGATGCTAGCGCAAAACATGTGCAGTGGTGCTAAAGCCGAATCCATAACACAGGGGATTTGCAGAATGATTGAAAAGGACATGATGCCAATTAAAATGGTGGAGGGCGAAGGCTTTAAAGAACTGATGAATATTGTTCAACCCCGCTACAGCATTCCCTCGCGTTCGGCAATCACACGCCGCATTGAAAAACGATATGAGGCAAAAAGAGATTCGCTCAAAGAAGATCTACAGTCACCTGATGTAGTTGCCATCACTATGGATTGCTGGACTGCTCTAAACACGGAAAGTTACATAACTATTACGAGTAGGGCTGCACGTTTTCAAGTTTTTCATTAACCGTTAACCGAGGCCCTTAGCGGTTAATACTCGGTTAACCATAGAGTGCGCGCCGCAACCCCGAGATACAGACACACGAGAAAGGGGTAGTTCATTTTTAACACCTTTAATAACTGGTTGGACCACATTTGAAACGAAATTATTTTATAGAAATAAAACGCAGTGGTAAGGACAGAGCAGGTAAAGTAGGTCACTGACTTTTGCGTTCGTGGCCTGTGAACAAGGCCCTAGAATTTAATGCAGTCATATTATAGCACACTTTTTTTTTTTGAAACTTTGTGCAAAGAAACAGTCAAATAAATGCGTACAACAACAACATTTATCCACACCCATTTTTAACAGTAACAAGGTGAGTTTTGTGCCTATAGCTTACACTGCAACAAAGGGCAAATTAAATACAAAATTGATTGAAATAATTAAAACACAAGAGCATAGACCCACATTTTTCTTTTTTTAAATAAAAATCCGAAAAAATAAAATGACCAAATATGCTTGTCTGCATTTTCAGGGAAAAAATTACCCAAATTAGGCACCAAATTAAATCAGGCTGCTCTACAGAAATCCTTGTATTCGAATTGCTTAGTTTTTATTAAGAAATATTAACATGTCAACGTGATCGGGAGTGAACTGGTGTGCAGTCTATTTACTGTAAGTCCAGCTGCCGAAAACACCCTCTCTGAAGGTACAGATGTGCCAGGTATGCACAAATACTGTTTAGCAAGGTTGGCCAATCTGGGAAATCGACTGGCGTTTAGTTTCCACCTGTCCACAGGGCTCATTTCTAGGCCAATGGGACTGTCGCTAAGAAAGTTTTTGACTTCTGTTTCACAACTGGTGAGGGCTGATGAAAAGTAGTTTTCGCCAAGTATGAGTGCCATCACCGTGGCTGCGCTGTCTTTGGCACTTTGTGCTGGGGCCGCGGCCGCCTCCTCTTGCCCGTGTTCTACACTTTGCGTAACGGCTTCTGTTACATTTGGTACATTGTACGGAACATTTGCTGAAAGGCTACAGAGTTTTGCATTTGCCAGGGCTCTTTTTTCTGGACATAAGAACCCGAGATGCTTATGGCGCGGGTCCAACATGCACGCAGTCATCGCTGGGGATGACAACATCTCTGGCTCATTAACCTGCGCACACGTATTTAGACTTTACTACATGCAAACTTTAACTTAGTGAAATTATCAATAATCGTCTGGTACCTACCTTCATTCTTTCAGACAGGGAGTTTCGGACTTTAGTTTTAAACTCCACCAGAACCCTGTGCGCGTCGCCTTCGCTTTGTAGGTGTGCATTTATTAGTCCAAAGGTGATGGGATAGGTGTTTGAGATGGACACTTCTCTTTCTGCAGACATAACTGTAGTTGCACTCTTGAGCGCTTTTAGAGTTGGCACAACATCTTCAATAAGCTGCCAGTGTGCGTCCTTTAACTCCAAAATCCGTGCATCTTGAACTTTCGTTACGGTGCGATCTGACTGCGCAGTAACTGCCCACCGCTGTTCCAACAGGCGCTCAAACATGTCACAGACGCTGTTCCACCTGGTTTTACAGGACTGTATTAGTTTGTGGGGTGGCAGTTTCATTTGTTGTTGTTTTCTTTCAAGCGCTTTTGTTGCCACTGAGCTGTGGTTGAAATGGCTCACAAGCTTTGCAGCAGCGGAGATGACGCGGTTCAAAAAAAGAGAAAATCCATCATTTATAGCGAGCTGAAGCGTATGCGCAAAGCATGACACAGAATGCCAATCAACGCCTCTGTTAGCAGCCACAATGTTTTTTGCGTTGTCGTGCACACAGGCAATCACTCGTCCCGTAAGAGCCCACTTTTCCACGGACTCCCTTAACTTCTCTGCTAGGTTATCAGCTGTATGGCGAACGGGCAGGGCTTCTTCAGTTAAAAGGACGAATGATTTTAAAACCCAATCTTCGTCAATGTAATGGCTCGTACACATAATAAAACATGTTTTTACAGCAAAATCACACCTACTATACTGTCTAACTCCTTTACACCTTCAACAGTTCACACTACAGTTGTTCAACACATATGATTTTAACACAAGGAACCGCGTTTACTCACATTTGAAAACACCTGTGTCGGTGATCTCCGCGATGTCGATTATGACATATCCTCTCCCGTGGCCTCCTGATAGAAAAGTATCCATTGGATGAGCACTCGAAAATCTGGTCGAAAGTAGTAGGCCATCCGGGAACTTCTTGCCTACAATATATGAATACTGGTGTTTCGAACGTACTACTCCTTTAACGTACTGTTTTCTCCTACACTGTAAAATCCAACAGTGATTCTAACTAAGACTTTTTAGTTAATGTCTTAACTTAATTGTAAAAATCTAGTAATCTGTACCATTCACATACTATGCTTTGTTTACTCAGAAAACCCAAGTTAAGATTAATTGATTGGTTTGAGTGTGGTTTTTGAGGCGGGGAAAATCTTAATGAACTTTTCACTAATTTCCTCCACTTCTGCAGTTATTTTTCTCTGTTTGCATTCACTCATTTCCCAAAGTCATCTTGAATGTTGAAAAATTTGAGAGAACATCACATAAGTTGACTTTTATTTTTAGTCACCATTATGGCGATTAGTGATCCCTTTGGTTGGGCACTTGGAACTTAATTTATACTACTGTAATTATCTTCCCATTGATGCAGCGATTGCAACAAGAATCAGTTGTTCGGTTTCAAAGGATAGATAGATAGATAGATAGATAGATAGATAGATAGATAGATAGATAGATAGATAGATAGATAGATAGATAGATAGATAGATAGATAGATAGATAGATAGATAGATAGAATTAGTACGATACCCATGTAGTTCTCGCCCCTTCTCTTTTATGGATTTGTTAAGGATTTGTACTTATTCGCTCACCTACTGCTTTTCCCTACTATATAGTAGGGAAGTAGGCTATGCGGTTTCGAATGCAGCCCACTACTCTACAGGTTTATGGAAGTTTAAGTCCATATACAATTTTTTTTTTTTTTTGATATATAGAAATAAGCCTATAGCCTGTTACATGATCATATATTCTGCCATATAAACAGCATATAAACTATTAAATAATTAGACCACCATTTACTTGCATCAAACAACTCTGTTGGTATTTTTATAATTAGTAGGCTATTAATATAATTGCAACATTTAATTTATTGCTACACTTTAATATGTGAATTATATTATCATAAAACTGAACATTTAGCGTTGTCAGGCTTGTATTTGTGCTTAATGAATAAAACAACGGCGCTGTGCACTCGGGTTTATGGCTGCTATAAATTTTACCTGCCACAAGATGGCGCTGTTTTCGACTCTCTTAATGTTTCTAATCTTTTCCAGGAACAATCAGGGGAAAGCCTCAGTGCTTCAGGGGGCTAGTGATGTTACGTATGACACTGAAGCTTCGATGCGCGTATCACACAAGCTACACGTTAGGCTTGTTTGACTTCATGCAGCTCTGCGCAGACCGATCGGCGACTTGAAGCAGTGCATGTCAGTTAGAAATTTTGTCCGACTTGATACAGCGCCGACGTCACGTGACAGTGACGTATGCCATCAAAGTACCGCGAGAGCGATTCGAGAGTAGCCGGAGAACTCAGCCAGCGCAGCTTTTCAAGAGTGGCTGCACTGGGCAAGCTCTGATGACGACACAGCTGTTCCACGATTGGCCAGATTCACCGCATGACAACGATCACGTGTGTTTCGTGTTTATTCAAACACCTTTAGTTCCTCTAAAGCTCACAAATTAGTTTTTCATAACAGTAAACACTCTTTTCATGTAATTGCGATGTTATATTGTGTCATGTTTATCAAATTAAAACTGATTAAAAAACGTAGACTCCACTTCATTGATAGTAGCTTATGTTGAACTTTATTCTTGTTCAAACAGATACTGTATGAAGCAGTACATAAAGTATTGAATGAAAATGTCTCTAAAACATCTGTGTGTTATTTGGCAAATATTGCATTTATTTCACTTCAGCTGTGGTAAATTATGCAAACACCACGTGAGCAGTCACTACGGGAACCAGAAAGTGTCCGACTTCACGTCTCCGTTTGCAGCTCCTCCCCGCCTGCACGCGGCTACTCTCACCGATCGGTTACATCAGAGAATGTCTAATAAGGCGAGAAGTTTCACTCTCAGTAAACTTCCGGCTTCTGAACTGGTTGCAGTTCCACTCTGATTCCATATGAGGGCGCTCACAGGATGAGTGCAGAATGAATGGAGGTCTATGGCGCTATATCCATCAAAATCCACTTTTCTCGGGATATCATTTTTTGTCTAGTCATTTGAATGTTGTATTCGAAAGGAGATGCAAAGAAATTACACATTGCTGGGTGTTAGATTTTTTAGAGTCACTTATTTGCTAATAGCTTATTTGGTAAATACACGTGCTAGAAGAGTTTTTGGTTTGTTTTTTTCTGGTCCTGCTTCGGATGCCACGATGCCGTCAAGCGGTATCTCTGGTCGTAATCAGTCCTTCACTGACCAATCAGCGTTCATTAGCAGAATGCTAGCGTGTTATGGGCAACAACAACTCAACTTGTAAGAAATCGAAAGGACATAAGTACTCGTTCATTCAACTTTCTTCCTATAACCCATGTTGAACTTGCAAAACCTAAATCTGAGATTTCTCAACGGCAATCGGGTGAAAGACAAATTTAGCCGTCTAGCCACATAGACTCCCATTCATTTTGCACTCATGGGCGATCGCCCCCCAGTGGAACTCTGGTGGAACTACAACCAAAATTCGGTACAATAGGACTTAATAGGGAGTGGGCAGGCTCTCCGTAGACGGGCTCTGGTTACATCCAGCCGCAGCCGATGTCGAACACACCTAATTTCTAGTGAAGCCCCGTATCGGGGTGTGTTTGGTTTACTAGAGTCACGTGATCGATGACAAACAAAGCCTCACTTTCTCTCCAATCACGTGGGCGTTTTGCTTTGGGTGTCAGAAGGCTCGAACCCCAGATCTTATTTAACGAGTCATTGTTGACTCAGTCTGGTTGATGGGTTTGTGAGGAGAGTGTACTTTGAAAGTTACAGTTTTTTTCGATTGCTAAACGACAGTGAGCACAACTGGAGCTACATGTGCAAAACTCTAACTACAGTCTGCACTACCAACAGTCACCTGAGCTAAACAGTTCACATCACCTGATAAACTCATTCCAAGCAACACAACTCTTAACACATGGCTCAAAACAGGCTCAGTGCAGCCAAACACTATGCACAACCCTCACTGAGATAACACACACTGTCACTCAGAACACACTGAGAGTAAAAACACTAGCATCAAACACCAATACAGAAAATACAAGCTTTTCATCTTTACAGTTTGAACAATTTCAGTGACTTCATACAAAGTAATATTTTCTTCAAAGAAAAGAGTGACATTCTTTCACATGATTTATTTAAATTTTTGGAACATAACAATTCTTTAAGGTAAATGAAAATTAGTAGTTTGCTTCAATAGTCTGTAGTAATTTACGGAATTACAGTAATGAGAAAAAAAAAGGTAGAAACAAAAAGTACATACTGTAATTTGAACAAATAATTGAGGGGCTAATCCTGCCTCTCTCTAGCATCAGGCCACAGGTTTTCATCAACATCACATCTAATGTTCTCTTGCCATGCACCTGGGGAAGAACCTTCTGGAGTGCCTTATCCATCCCTGGCAGTCCTCTGGACTCGTGTCCTCACATCCGACACGCATCCGCCCTCTCCCTGCCACCCTTCTCCCTCCACGAACCCGTCTTCCTTATTCCATTTCCAAAATTAGTCTTTCTGAGCTCTACCTATATATATATATATATATATATATATATATATATATATATATATATATATGTGTGTGTGTGTGTGTGTGTGTGTGTGTGTGTGTGTGTGTGTGTGTGTGTGTGTGTGTGTGTGTGTGTGTGTGTGTGTGTGTGTGTGTGTGTGTGTTCACTAACAAGTCTAAAACAAGACACCTGTTTAGCCTTTCAGCTGAAATTGCACTCAGCAGTGTTTGAAAGGCACAAGGCTGAAATCTGTTTTGTTTTGAATGTGTGGTTCACAGTTTTGACAGCAGTGTGTTAGCATTTGAACAAAGTGCTGTAAATCCACAGTGTTGTGCAGGTTGTGGTTAAAGTCATGGGATAAGTGTGTAGAGTTTTGAAAACTGTGTTCAAGCAATGAAAAACGAACTAGAGTTTGGTCTACATGAACTGCTGCTGTGCAGACTGTAGTTAGAGTTCTGCACATGTGACTCCAGTTGTGCCCACTGTCGTTTAGCAATCGAAAAAAACTGTAATCAATATATGACATTTAAATAAGCAACATTTATTTTTCACTACTTAGGCTATTATTTTTTGTTGTTGTTGTGTCTTTTTGTTTTTGTCAAATCTTTGCACTTTTTGGTAATTTTAGGTAATTTGGTGTTGGTATTTGGGTTTAGGGTGGGATTAGGGGATAGGGTGTTGGTGTTTGGTGAAGGGTTTGTATTTAGAGCAATGGCAACAGGCAAAAAGAATAAAAAAAAATTTTTTTAATAATTTAAAACTTTATCACCTTTCTGTCATTCCTACAGTTGATAAGCACTATCAGTAACAAGTGTTATAAGCACATTTAATAACAGATGATCCTATCAGACAATGTCCTTATTTTGTGTGTGTGTGTGTGTGTGTGTGTGTGTGTGTGTGTGTGTGTGTGTGTGTGTGTGTGTGTGTGTGTGTGTGTGTGTGTGTGTGTGTGTGTGTGTGTGTGTGTGTGTGTGTGTGTGTGTGTGTGTGTGTGTGTGTGTGTGTGTGTGGGGAGAGAGAGAGAGTAGGCCTACATTAAATCTTATTGAATCATATAAGCTTATATTATATTTTGTCACACTTTAATGGGAAAATGAATTTATTTAATGAACAAATCAAACACAAACATGTAAGGCTTTTATTTGTACACATAACATTGAAACTATGGAGTGTGCTGTGGTTGCTTCATCTGCCAGAGCTTCTAACACAGGCTTCTGGCTGCTTTATTTTAAATAAGCACCAGATGGCACTGTTCTCAACACTCTCGAAGCTTTGAATCTTTTCCCGGAACAGTCAGGGGAAAGCCGTGATTCATGAGGCTTCATTTGCCCATACTTGCTGGACATAAACACTGTGCACACGCTGCATGGTATCAGTTGTTGGTATCAGAATTTTTTTACGAACACGGTATGACAACTGACAGAGAACAAGTGAAACGCAAGGGCTATTTATACACAGGGGCAAACAAGATGACAAGTAACAAGACACACCTGGGGAAGACTAATCAACATGGAAAACTACAAAACTACAAACATGACCACAGGAACAAGACACAGGAATGAACACAGAAACAAAAGGAACATCAAATCCATTCAACATAAAATTCCAAAACAGGCACAACACCGGGATTGTGATTAAAGATGATAAATAATAAACAAACAGCTGTCTAAAAGATAAGAGACACTTTATATAATAGAAAATACTTTTTGTAATAGAACATACAAATATAATTCTTACTTATATAATATATTAGTAAGTATCATTTGCAGAATTGCAGTACCCTTAACCTTAAAAGGTGATACTGTAGTTTGTGTTCTTTAGTTTGAACTTTGCTGGTTTGATAGGCCAACAATGTGTTTGGTTTCCTGTCCTGATAGCTTTAACTACTTTGCCTATCCTGTATTATGATATAAAAATTATGGTATTATGGACATGTACCATGTACCATAACGTTTTTGTTTTGTTTTGTTTTTTTACATTTCTATAGTACCATGGAAATACCATGGTACGGCAAAAATCATTAATGAGACTGATTTATTTGCCATGGTATGTACACAATGGGGCTCCAAGGTACTTTCAAGAAGCATGGGAACTACCATGATATTTTAGGAAGTGGTGAAACAGTTATTTGTAGCCTCGATCTGCTTTCAAAACATTGCTGTAAGTAAGAGACTCTAATCCAAATGTCCTGTATTTGTGAGCTCTCTCACTGTAAATTCATAAGACTGTCTGTCAGTCTGTTCCTTGTCAGAGGAGGGCGCTGTTCAGTTTCTTATCTCATAACACGAGCTCTGCTGACACTCTTTGCTCTGACGTTCGTCTCTATACTGTAAAAAAAAATATATAATAATAAATGAATCATTGAATACAAAATAAAACAAATTATCATGAAATAACATGTATTACGGTGATATCATGTTTAAACCATGATGGAAATAACATTGTGCTCTTTGCAGTAGCCTACTGTGTAATATGTTATGTAGGCTATACATAATTAGGCATGCCATAGGACAAACTAGACCATGTCACATAATAGGCTATTATTCAGTGTTTAAGTTCCTTTTTGTAGGGGTATTTATGTAATTTACATTGGATATACGTTTCAAATAATCTCTCAAGAACACAAAAGAAAAAGCGATACAGATGAAACGTGATCTTAGCTATATCATGTTCGAAACACAAGGTGGCATTGTTGTTCTTTCCCAGCTAACCGAGCTGAATTATCCGATTCAGTGGGAAATCATGGCCATTCAGAATGATCCTAAGATTTATTCATTACCCCACTTGTTGAAATATGAGACTAGTTTACATATTTCCCGTTTCAATTGCACGAGTAGCCTGTAAAACCACTTTCTTCCCTTTCTCTAGTACCTCATGTAGAGGTTCATTACAGACACTAGAGGGCGCGCGAACTAAAAAAATGTTATATTATATTAATTATATTATATTATATTATATTATATTATATTAATTATATTATATTATATGTTGTTTGTTGTTTTTATTATTATTATTTTATAATTATCTTTATAAATAATTTATATAAATGTGTATAATTTTATATTATGCATGATTTAAGTGGAAAATAACAACTGTAAGATCAATTGTAAAAGTATAGAATTGGGTTTTTTATGCATTATTCGTTTAATAGGCTGCCTGAGAAAAATACGTTACAAATAAATTTTCGTCACTATCAACTATATATTATATATGATATATTTCTATATATGATCAATAAAAATATATATTTGTATTATTATCATTGTTGATGTTTTTGTTAATGATAATAGAAATATTTAAATAATATTGATGTTTGAGCAATAAAAGCCCTACATTTCCTGCTTAAAATACACCCAAAAAAAAAGAAAAGAAAAAAAGAAAAGTGCGTACATGGGGGGAAATGTGCGTACATAAATTGGCGCATTTTTCTGACTTTCGCTTAGGCTGTTTTCACATAGACTACATATACATGAATGCTTATGCATATGGACTGTTAGAGCATAATTTAGTATGGTTTATTTCCATGCACACGCATGCATTCGTATTTGGCCATATTGGATGATTTTTGCTCGTGCATGTGGCGAATGGATGGTGCACTGAGTGGCTGGTGCGTTCAGTCGTGCGTCAGACACTGAGGTCCTCCCCTTGTGTTTCCATGTAGCTGCCCCCCTCTCTCTCTGGCTCTCTTTCTATCCCCCTCCCTTCTTCTCTTCTCTTCTGGCATCCCCCATCCCCCATCGCTTTATGTGCTTCCATACAGCCTGAAAAATCAACCGGAGGAGGAAACCTTCACACTCGCGGAGAATAGACTGACCCTCAGCAACCCAGAAGATCGCTCTAAACCGGGATCACAGACTGGATCAGGGAGACCTATTTAAATCCTCGTATACCGGTAAGTAACATTTTATGTAGTTTGATTTCCAAAGTAGTGTAGTGATTTTCAAAGTCCAGAAACACCATCCAACCACCATTAGACCTTCACCACCATCAAACAGCAGCAATGCTTTTCTCCTGCCAATGTGTGTTAGTGATGGTGAGGCTCTTTCTAAAACTGTCTGATGGCGATTGAAGAGAAAACAAATGCACTCGCTTCATCTATTCGAGTTTAGAATATCGGTTAAAGCCGTTTCCCGGACGGATCCATGAATGAGATGGATTTTTTCATGCTGACTTTGTTCATTCCCTTGTCATGCATTTGGACATTCCATAGAGCTGAGACACAGAGACACTCAAAATGGTGTCTGGAGGAGTTTGGGGCCTTTAAACACACAAGAGATCAAATCATAAACGCTGTTATGAGGAAACACGAAGCGCGATCAAAAAATCAGACGTATCAATGTAACAGCGATTATGACGCAATAAAGATCTTTTGTTGTTCAGCGTTACATTGTAACGCGCATTCAAACGCCTGTGCTACTTTCTCTCTTTTTTGTTGTTGCATTGATTCACGATGCTTTCTGTTTTATGCCATTATCATTTTTGAATTTTTTATTTGGCGTATTTTTATCATTGCATTCCTGGTTGATTGATACAAAGGAAAACAGCACATTGGTCCGTATTGAATACAAGTCAGTGTGTTTTTGGACATAATTCATGACCATTTCTGTGCATGTTTATACAATTAATTTCATATTTATAGCCAGTATGTGGGTACTTTGTGTTTTAGTAAGGGAATGCAAAACAATATTAACTCCATCAGTTGATATAACAATGGATGACATTTTACATTGCAGTCCATGTTACATATTGATAATTAATAAACATTCAAATGTTTATTATTGTGCCTAAATCAAGAAATAAAACATAATTGGAGCCTTAAATGTAAAAATAATCACTATTGGCTGTTCTTATTATTATTGATTACAATAATTATAATGGTATTGTTCTAGCTCTAACCAAAATTAACACAGACTATGTAATGTGAGGTTACCCAACAAAAATGTTAAGTGTTCAGAATCCAAAGGCCAGAAAGATGATGTTTATTCAAATCTGTGACGATGCTCTGAATCGGTGATGCTTGGATCATTGCAGACGGCTTCCTCGTCATGTGCTCTCCAATCCACCATTCGAGCAATAAAAGTGTCAATTGCTTTTCTGATAGAATGTCTTCACGTTACAGTGGCTGAACAGACACAGAAAACGCTTTGTTTGTTTTCATTGATAGTTTTATTATCAGCTCGAAATTCAATTTGTATAGAAAAGCTTGCCATCGACTGAGAGTTATAAAAGGTTTATGTATTGTGCTACAAGTATGCTGAAGCATGTGGGGGTTTGTCATTATTAAAGGATTTCTTGTAGTCGTTTGTAGGAGTGACAGGTGCTGGAATGCAAGAATTGGGCGGGGGTGGGTGGTAAACAAAGGCAATTTAATCAAAACGTACTTACATTAATTAGATAATTTACTAATATATATATAATAATATTTATATATAAAAATAGTACATGTTTATGTCTAGGAAATGCACAGTTGACAAAAAGCACTGAGCTTGAGTTCAGATGCAGATAAAATTAACTTTTAATAACAATAGTAACATGCAAAAACCATAATTTTTATTAAAAATAAATAAATATTTTACTCATATTAAATGTAGGCTACCATTGTTCTTCTATAGACTCATACTGAACTGACCAACAGTCAGTTATATAAAAATATATAATTGTGTATATATATAAATATATGTGCTCCTCTGCCGCCATCTACTGGTTATATTAGTAATGTCATGTCTTTTTTTATTTTTTAATAAAAGTGTTTGTTTGCCACCAAGTGTTAGTTTTCCTGCAAATGTTGACAATGTTGGAAGGTTGAACAAATCATGTTTTTGGTCATCACATTAAAAAATAACATTAAAATTGGATAATATTTAGAGCACTTTGAAGTGCTGGAAAAAGTGAAAAGCACTTGAAAGTCATTGAAAAGTGCTTGAATTTGACTCTCAAAAGGTTGTACGAACACTGAAATGAATAATGGAAAAATATTATTTCTGCCACAATATCATGATTACAGTAATATCGTCACTACATTAAATCCATGGCAACTGTTGTTGATTTGTGGACTTAAAAGCTTTCTATAACTTGTTTAAGCACAACGCTTCCTGGTTTCCATGTCACTGTTTGATGATATCTATGGTTTATAACAGAGAATTTTACGTAGAATTTGAACACTTCTCACTTGATCTCGCAGTGATGCTATTGATTCTACTGCGAGATCAAATGCT
This sequence comes from Leuciscus leuciscus, assembly GCF_965113295.1. Classification (NCBI taxonomy): domain Eukaryota; kingdom Metazoa; phylum Chordata; class Actinopteri; order Cypriniformes; family Leuciscidae; genus Leuciscus; species Leuciscus leuciscus. The sequence goes on along the minus strand of NC_138734.1, from coordinate 24,829,684 downwards.
TTCTCACTGGATCTCCCAGCGCTGTGTAGTAACTCACAGTTGCGTGATTGAGATCGGCCCGCAAGTAAAGCCTGAGCTGTGTTCGAAATCGCCCCTATCGCCTAATACTCATTCACTATTCCCTATATTAGTCCACTAAAGAAGTGATTGAAAACGAGAGAGTGAATTTAGAAACTGAATGTGCTGGAAGGGCTGCCGCTTTTGCGTCGTTTTTGCTTGCTGTTTAATAATAATTTTACGCTCCGCAAACTGGCAGTTCCAGTAGTAGGATGAAAAGATTAATGGAAACTAGCATGCATAAACCTAAATTTAACAATTTAATAATCAATTAAAAAGAAATGTATATTACTCTGTAATCACATTGGACCAGCGATTTGGAAAATGAATGAATGGATGATTCAGCTGCAGGCGCCATCTTCTGGCGAGACGTGGGAATTAATTCGTTGTGACCCTCACAGTGGGTACATAAAATGACAATGGGTATTCTTTAGCCATTGAGTGTGCATTGGTTGCACACTCGTTATTCTGGTGCATTGTGGGATTGAATGAGTATGGTTTTGGAAAGAACTACAAATGGCTGACCCCTTAAATAGTGCACTAAAGGTATAGAGGGTTATTTCAGACAAAAAGGGAAATATGCCTCTTTTTTTATAAAAATAAAGTGCAATGTTTAATAAAAATGTTTATGAAATTAAATGAAAATATTTAGAGACTGTTGTTTAATTTAGTTTCTCATATCCATATATTTGGTTCTAATGTCACAACTTCTCACAAGTAATCATCTCAAAGTTTACTGAGTTTTACACAATTCTTTGGTTCTTTTGTAGCATGGGTGTGGTGAAGTGTAATAAAAATAAACATCATCACGTGTGTACCTTACTTCTCACTGCTGCTTCCTGATGGTTTTAGAGGACATTTACTCTGAGTAAGAATAGAATAGAGTGTAAACGCCTCGTCCGTTTGCGGTCCACTTTCCTTTGGTTTGCCATTTGATGTTTCTCATATGTAACAGATATGGCAGCTCTTATCAGCTCTTACTTGCAGGAAATCTTATCAGCTCTTACCGGCAGGAAAAAATGTTGCAAAATGTGACCATTAGGTCGCAGTCTGGAGCCCTCTAATTTTGATAGGGATGCACCTATATCAGTATCGGTATATTGCCCGATACTGTGCTCATGTACTTGTACTCATTAAAATGCTCCGATACCAAAAACCAACACAGTGCAGCGTGTGTACAGTGTTTGTGTGCAGACAAAGAAACACAGACAACAGAGCAAACAGAGAGCTTAATGGATATATCAGAGAAAGATGTCTATGAACTTATGAAGTAATTGTATCAAATTATAATATTGCACAAATATTTATGCCTATAAGCTGCTGTGTGCGAACTGATAAGCGAAACACACGGATTGGTTTGAGCGCACAATAGCACAGATGTTTGTGCTTGTCGAGCACATTCCTTTTTCAGACATCACTGGAAAGTTTGTCGCTCGGTCGGATATGTCTATAGCAAAGAAATTAAAATGGAACATATTACTAACTTAAACTGACGGTAAAGAGAGAGCACTTTTGTTGCATGCTCATGATTGCTGATCGCTCACTCTGCACATGCATCATTTTATGGATTAAATCTAAATCGTATATATAAGTGAAAACATTAAATGTTACGTGATTTATGTTTAAGAAGTAGTTCCCTACATTATTGCAGGAAACCGTCATATGATTACTGTGCCGGTGCAGTGAAGCACATTTTGAATATCCGCTTTGCTATTAAATTAAAGATAAATATGATAGCAATAGAATGAACAGTAAAAGTAACAGAAGCTTATACAATACATTTTAACATTAAGCATGAAAATAACTGAAGGAAATATGTATTTGCTAAACTAATTAAGCCAACTAATATGATTCATATTATTTTGGTTTCCCTACCCAATATTTTTACAGCAATAAAATACAGGTATCGTAAATCGTATCGGCGAGTTTTAAAAAATGAAAGTATTGGGCCCGTCCTGAAAAAAGTGGTATCAGTGGATCCCTACTTTTTAATGTTTTTTTTACAATTTACTATGAAAAATTACCACTTAGCAACCCAGCAAGATTATTTACTTAAAAAAAAAAGTTAATTTTAACTTTAAAAAAAAGTAAATAACCACCTAGCAACGTGCTAAAACACACTCAGAACACCTTAGCAACTGCCAACTACCGATAACGCATTGTGCGCTACACATTTTCTTCAGAATAGTTAACGTAAAATTACCAGTTGAGGTTTAATGGTTTGGATTTAGCAATCCTGATTATTTTATATAAAGAATCATGGCTGTAAAAGGGAAGTATACGCATTGAAAAATAGAGATGCTTCTGTGTATAGAGTGTAGCACATTTTGGTGTTCATTAGTATCATAGTGTTTGTCTTCTTTAATTATGGCCTGGAGAACTGTAGTGTAGATGGCACTCAAGGTGTACGATTTAGGGCTGCACGATATGTTGTTTTTGTATCGAAATTGCGATGTGCACCTCCATGATAGTCACATCGTGGAATGTGCGATGTCAAGTATAGGGATCAGAGTTGTTCTGTGATCCATACAGACCATGCCCCACGGTTCGAAATGCTCATGATTCTCTGATTAATTGTTTAATAAAGATCATCATAGAGTGAATGCTTATCATTTACATGTATTTTAAGTCTTGTCAATTTAAACATTCAAGCGATTTTAATAGGGATCGACCGATATGCATTTTTCAGGGCCGATGCCGATACCGATTATTACAGATCAAGGAGACCGATAACCGATATTTTGAACCGATATGTGTCTAGTGTAAAAATGAAAATTAATGTCAAAATTAAGAATAAAAAGGCCTCTGACAAAGACTCTCTTTAAATTATTTTAACATATCTTTAATTCTGAGAACTGTTCATAATAACAACATTAATATTAATAATAACAACAAACATAAAAAGTGCTGGGAGCATCCATCAGCAGCATTCTATAAACAAAGTAAAACTTGCATCCATCAGCAGCATTCTATAAACAAAGTAAAACTTAAAGCATATTTAAACAGCAACAAATGAACAAATAATGGAAAATAAATGCAATCTCTCTGAAGTTTTATGAAGTAAATTAAAATGGGTAACAATTAGTACTCCCAATTCAGCAGCACCAGGTTGTGGTGCAGGAAGCAGAGCTGCTCCGCATGCTCTCCAGTGAGCCTGCTTCTTCTTTTGTCATAAATTGCAGACACTTCACTGAATACACGCTCACTAGGGACTGATGAGGGTGGTGAGCAAAGAAATTGTCTTGCTTCTTTGACAAGTAGCTTGAAGCGCCCTTCATTCTGTCTCCACCACTGGAGTGGATCCCCCTTAAGCCGGTCAATCACTGGCTCTTTGAGGTACTGATGCAACTCTTCTTCAATGCTGTCCTTGTCTGACAGATCACCAGTATGGGGACCAAGAAGAGAACTGAAAATCTTGTCTATTTGGCTATGGCAAGGTGTCTCTTCTCTCCTTTGCCTTTTAGAGGCTTGGTCTTCTGCTGCGGGCTCTTCTCCATCTGCCTGCTGCTCTTGATTGGCTCTCTCTGTTTCAACCTGCTCTTGAAGAGCATCCTCTACATCTTCTTTAAGCCATTCTTTGGCCTTGTTTAGTGTAGAGGCAGAGGAGAACGCATGACTCTTGAAACGTGGATCCAAAAGACATGCTAGAACCACATTTTTTGAGTCTTCAAGTTTGGCGAATCGCTTGATTAGGCTCTCCCTCATTACCTCCCTGAGCGTTCTGATGCCCTGTGTTGATGGCCCTTTATCTTCAAGTAGCATTTTGAGCACTGTCACACAGGGAATGATGCTGGATGCAGATGAGTTATTGTAGCTCACTTCTAGTGTCACTTCCTCAATTGGGATGAGTGTTTCAATCAAATTGGACACAATGTCCCACTGGTAGGCAGTTGGACATGTAAAACCACCATGTTCCCCAGAGTAGACATTAAGAGCACGCTTTTGTTCAAATGCCCTTTGCAGCATGTGGAGTGTTGAATTCCACCTTGTTGGGACTGCCTGGATTAAGTTGTGTTCTGGTAGGCCAAGGTCCCTCTGGATGTTTCTCAGACGCTGCTTGGCCAAGATGGAATGTTGGAAGTGAGTGACACATTTCTTTAGCATGGCAATCACATCTATCACAGCTCTTTGGCTAGCCAAACCATCGTTCACAACCAGCTGCAACGTATGTGCTGTGCAGCTAAGGTCCGGAATATCGGCAAGCCTCAAACCCTTCACCATGTTTGCGCCATTGTCACGCAGGACCAGAGCTACACGGTCTTTGGTAATTTCCCATTCCTCCAGCATGTGCAGGAATGTGTCTCTGATGTATTCCCCAGAATGAGATCCGTACATTACTCTCGTATTTAAAACAACCTGCCTTCTGTTCCATTCATTGTCAATGAAATGACATGTGAGGCTCATCATTGACTCTGTTGATCCTGACCAGCAATCTGTTGTAAAAGAGAGTGAGAATCCAGCCTTCTCTGGCTGGATTAGGGCTTTAATCTTGCTTACAACCTTTTCATAGATTTCTGGCAGCTTCTCAGTGCGGTAATACTTGTCACTTTTTAGTGCATATCGTGGTTCTGCCACATCCATGAGTCGCTTAAAGCCAATGTCAGAGACCATTGTGAATGGTTGGTTGTCAGAAATGATCATTTCTGTGATCAGTTTGTCCATTTGTTTTGATCTGTCATCCAGATTTGTCCATTTTTTTTGTTTCTGAAAAATGTCATGTATTGTAGGCTGACATGTGGATGTTGCTCCCTGCTCAGATTCAGGTTTGTTTGATTGGGCAGATTTATACAAGTCATTGTGATGAATCCTAAGATGGGACCAAAGGTTTGAAGTATTGGCACTTTTTGCCACTGTACCACCCATACTGACAACATTTTTACATGTATTGCACACTGCCTGCCCTGGTGTTGGTTGAGTGTAGTACTCCCACACTGCACTTCTAAATGTTGTCTTCTTCCGTGAATGCATCTTCAATGAGGGTAAGATAAAGAGAGAGTTAAAAGTGGGACCACAGTATGTTTCATGATTAAGCCTATGGATATTGTACTACAGCTAAACAGCTTAGGGAAAGGGAAGTATTGGCATCAATAATTTACATGTTAGAAATGTGCAATAGCTTAACCTCTCATAATTATTTTCTGATGACTAAAACATAGCCTAAAATAATAGAGGTGACTACTCAATTAATAGTCGAATGCACATCAATGGATTAACTAAAAAAGCACACACACACACACACACACACACACACACACACACACACACACACACACACACACACACACACACACGTGTATGTATGTATGTATGTATGTATGTATGTATATATATATATATATATATTTATATATATATATATATATATATATATATATTTATATATTTATATATTTATATGTATATATATATGTGTGTGCATATTTAGCATTTTATTTGCAGCTAATCGCTACACCTGCATTTGCATGCATAATGTGAACATTATTCATATGAGTATACCCAGAATTGCAATAAAATCACACACAACCCATATTGTAATAGTGTTTTTTTTATTTTTGATGTGTAAAATGTTTGTTTGACTGTTTATCACGGCGATACAAACTAGGAAGTATACAGGACAGCATCATCCAGAAACGTGCAATGTGAGATTGACAACTTACGTTATTAGTCAAATGAGAGAGCGCGGCCGCGGAGATAACTAAATCAGGAATAGGGAGCTCGCGTCGCGTCAGGGCGTAAGAGCTCGCGCTTGATGCCCTTTCAGCTCTTCAAAATTGCATAATGGTAATTCTGAATCTTAGAATAAAGCAATATTTCTCCAAATATGCGAAATTTTTTGACTAAGAGCCCTAACGGAACGGACGCTGTTCAGTGAAGCGATGTGAACAACACAAAAAAAACCGCAGCAGACGTGAGTGAATTCATTCGTGTTGATAATCTATTCACAATATAACGTTAAGTTGGCCGAATGGTGAGAGAAGTAGGTTTTAGTTTCACTATCTCAGCACTGATGTGATGATCCGTTAAAGCATATCACTGCAATGACGGACATTGACCGGGAATTCACAGTATAATAACTGTGAACGGGGCTTGTCATCATAAATCGATTATATTTAGGTGTTTTGCAACTTCAGTGTAGTGATTTAATGCAACTTCAGGAATGTTTACTGCATTCTTACCTTCGAGAGATAACTGAGTGATGTGTGATGATGATCACTGAAGCAGCTCCTGTGCTTTCGGTGTGAGAGCGGAACATTTTCCAGCCGCGCCAGCCGTAGTGATTGGCCAGGCTCGTGACTCCCAACAAATCAGATGGACGATGGGCGGGGCTTAGCCTAGGCCACAGAGCGGTGCGCTCTGACTGAGGTGGCTGGATCAGTGCCAGATCGCGCATTTCAAAATAAAATGTTTTTTATCGGCAAATCGGTTTTGAAAATGGCCGATACCGATAACAATAAAAATGCTTAATATCGGCGCCGATAATCGGCCACGCCGATAATCGGTCGACCCCTAGATTTTAAACCATTCAAGCACAAGAAGACGTGAAAGAGAAGTCAATTCGGACCGCACGCGCTGTTTACTGTGCACACACATTCTTTTCCGTGAGTATTTGTGCTTGAACAGACACATACAAGCAAAATTATGTTAAAAGGTTAGTTCACCCAAAAATGAAAATGATGTCATTAATTACTCGCCCTCATGTCGTTCCAAACCCGTAAGACCTTCGTTCATCTTCAGAACACAATTTAATATATTTTTGATGAAATCGGAGAGCTCTCTGACCCCTCCGTAGACAGCAACATAATAACCACTTTCAAGGCCCAGAATGGTAGTAAAGACATAATTAAAATAGTCCATGTGACTACTGTGGTTCAACCTTAATTTTATGGAGCAACAAGAATATTTTTTGTGCAAAAAAACAAACAAAAATAACAACTTCAACAATTTCTTCTCGTCGGTGTCAGTCTCCTACACTGTTAACGTTCTACGTCAGAATGCCGGATCACCATTGGCCAGCTCCTGCTTCACCATCACACGCATGCATCATGGTTCTCTCGTGAACAGCGTCTGCCAATGGTGAGATTCATAAAAGTAAAGTTGAACCACTGTAGTCACATGGACTATTGTAAAGATGTCTTTGCTACCTTTTTGGGCCTTGAAAGTGGTCATTTAATTGCTGTCAGTGAAGGGGTCAGAGAGCTCTCTCCGATTTCGAAGTTATTTTGGGTTTGGAACGACATGAGGGTGAGTAATTAATGTTTGGGTGAACTGACCCTTTAAAATGCCCATCTCTTCGATTATCCTCGTAAACACAGTTGCTTATGGCTTACATGAATACAATTGAGAAAGAAAACAGATGCGTATCATTATATTGGATCTGTGCATGAGGTCTTAGGCAGCAGCAGATATTTTAAGCTGCTTTCATTTTGTGTCATTAATGTTAATCAAACAACAAAATACAAAGAGAAAATCACTTTTTAAAGCTTAAACAAAGATTTATTTAATTTATACAGTAAAGACCATGCGTTTTTTTCAATTTCTGTACCTAAAACTGTTAAGACTGAACTGGAAAACATAAAGTAGTTTATTTCATGTGTATCTTTTTTCTATTGTATTTATCTATTGCTTGTAATTTGTTTATCATTTTCTATGCATATTCACTCCCCTAATAAAAAAAAACCTCACCAATTATTCTAGAATGATTAATTCTTTCCAAATAAGAGCTATTCAAGTTTTTTTAGTTTTTTTATTTATTACAGAAAAACTAAATATCGCAATGTCGATTTTTTTTCCCCCCAATATCGTGCAGCCCTAGTACAATCTCGACAAAACTCACTGCTACGTTTCCCTTGAACAACTTCTAGACTTTGAGAACCTCTTATTTATCCGCACTCTCAGTGCTCAGTAATTGGGCTGCTGATATTTCCCACGAGTGTTGAAAAATCTGCAGTTTGCCACAAACGTTACAGTGCAAGTCTGTGGCAACGTGTTAATTGTCACAGTACTTGTCAGCGCACTTCTGCATTAATGCGTCTTTTATGAGACTCCTTTTTCATCGGAGGTGGTTTTATTTTTGAGTGGAAAAATTGATGGATGTTTTTTGATGAACTGTCTGTGTGTGATCCAAATCCACAGTGAAATGAGAGGATTATGATCGACGGCACCTCTCAGCTGTGTGTTAGCTTATATATTCACTGCAGTAGTGCTTATAGGCCTCAGATTAACCCCACACACTCACACCCTGAGGGGATGTTGGTTTCCCTTGATAAACAAGAGCAGAAAATGTTCAGAGATTCTGCCTTGTGGCTACAAGGAAATCCCATTAGATATGCGATTCCGTTTCAAGGTGTCAGTGTCTCCTCATGAGAGCATCTAACAGTAACATGCAAATGTAACATCAAATATAATGTATAATATAATTGTTTAATTGAACATGAGTATCTTGTGATTTGGAAAACAAACCTTCAATGGTCATAATGAGTTTGTGAATACGGAACTGATTGCAAATTACATTGCGAACATTGTAGTTAGTAATGTAACCTATTACATTACACATTTCAGGTAATATAATCTGACTACTTTTTGATTACTTTTAGATTACTTTTTACATAATTTATCCTGTAAAATCTTGTATAATATTGAGGTCATTGTACTATAAAACTCAAAACTTCCTCATGAGTCCAAAAACAGCTTTTAATATTAATATTAACCAAACCATTATTATGAGACCTTATTCTAAAGTTTTTCAGGTTTTCGCAAATGCCATCAACCTCAACCTTGTGAACAACATGACTCAGAGATTAGAATCAGAGCAAAAGGTGTTTAAGAGGATAATAACCAGCTAATGAAAGCAGGACTTTACTAGAGTTAGTGAGATTATCCTTACAAAGTCCATTTAATTCTACTTTCTTTGTTGCTAATTTTCATGCTCTTTGGTTAAAGATTTAGAAGAGGTGGCTGGATGTATCTTTGACTTTTAAAGGTTTAAAAGCCTAATTAATGTTCCTTTTTAGGAATTAGTAAGAAATTAAACAAAAATTTGATCACAAAGTCGTGAGCTTAGAATTATAAGGTTCTATCTCCACTTTTGGTCGAAATTGAGTTTTTGACATAATCTGATCCATTAGGTGTTTATTAATGCCTGTGTGGTGTTATTTTTGTAAAAAAAAAAAAAATTTTAGTAGTTATTAATAATTAATCACATAAAAAGGTTCCATCTCACAAAAACATAAACCGAGTTGGGATTATAAGGTTCTATCTCCAGTAGATTCAATATCCAATCAAAATCAAAAATCCAATCAAGCTGTGTGCTTGTATTATAAATATATAAATTGATTAAAATCAATGGTTATATACATTTATTCTTTGAAATGTGGGGTTTTATTTGTAAAAGTGGAGATAGAACCTTATAATTCCAAACAGAATCAGAGCTCTCAGAATTATAAGGTTCTATCTCCATTTGGGCCATCTTAAAAAATCCCATTTCCAAATGTGCCAGGATTTTGATATTCTATCCTCAAAGTACCAGTAGGGTGATGGTCTTGTTGAGCTATAATAGTAGATTATACTACATAACAGTTTTGGCAGCTGGGATGTAAAAACTTTGATGCTCAATATCTCAGAACTACCCTAAACGGAGATAGAACCTTATAATTCTAAGCTCACGAAGTGGCATTAATATGTATTATGTTGATGTTAGTGAGTGTGTGCTTGGCATGATGCTGACGCTAATTGTTAGCATTGTGGAGAACTTATGCATGCTGTGTGAGAAGTGGTGAACAAACGTCTTCTAAACATCATCCGAGTGGCGTGTAGGCTGAGACGGTTCTGGATGGGCGTATTTTTGGACTTTCTGTGGGCAGACACTGAAATCACTGCCTTGCTGAATTTCTCTGTGGGAAAAATGAAACTCCTACTGGTTTTGGCACACCAAACACATTAAAATGAAAAAAAGATTAGTCTCTTTTTCAAGGGAGTAAACAAAGGAGTATCTGGCTGTGCGGCTCTTTTGAAAAGCTACTGTAATTGAGCTACTATAAACTACAGATCATAAACACATATGTACACATGCTCACAGCCACCCAAATACTCATTCAAGTCTATTTCAAGACATCGCACAGCTGTGACATGTGTAACACGTGGTTTAGGAGCGTTTAAAGTAAGTATAATGAAGGTTATGAAGTAGTTATTTACAGCACCGCAGGTTGAGTAAGGAACCAGGGATAGTTCGCCCAAAAATGTACATTTTGTCATCTTTTACACACCCTCATGTTGTTCCAAATCTGTATGAGTTTCTCTCTTCTGTTGAACACAAAAGACGATATTTTAAAGAATGTTGGTAACCGGACAGTTGACGGCACCCATTGACACTATGGAAGTCAATGAGTGCCGTCAACTGTCTGGCCGTGCTGAGAGTTTTTCAAGGGCAGGGGCTCAAATGTAAAAAAGAGACATCTATCACTAAAGGTGCATCTCAATCAGCTCCCTACAGCTTCCTAGGTCGTGAATCAGTATATTAATTCCGGCACTAGTAAGGAAAGTAAGGACCCTGGCTCACTACACATTGGGACACTGATGACTGTATTTCCAGCGACATTACTTCCTCATTGTACATAATCACTAATGGTATTTATGAACAACAGCTCAACTGATATCTTTCTGACATTGTTTTAATGATATTTAAAGTACATTTTAATAACTACTTTGCTTGTTACATATTTGTGCAACATTTTAGTGGTAAATGAATTATAAATGTTAGCTAGATTATGTTCATTATCTGTCTAGCTATGTATGTTTATGCTGAAATAGAACAGGGACCTTTTTGGGAGCGAAAGTTTCAGTGTACTGGAAGGATTTTTCGATTGAGACAGCCCTTGAATTGGCCAACTCCCTGATCAGTGCCCTGACTAGTCAACTAGGGAGCTGATTGAGATGCACCCTATATGGAGTATTGTTTTGTTACTACTGTAATTAGGAAATATACTCTCTCTCTCTCTTTGTAAACAGACTGTGTAATCACAATTATGAATATGGAACTACTGAATGTGCAATAAGTAGAATAATTGCAATAATTAAGGTCAGAAAACATGAAGCTTGCAGTGTAAGAATGCTAGTCTGTCAGTCAAGTCTGAACCAAGAAACAACGTTTTATGTCAACGACTTCTAATAGTCTGATGGCAGATAAAAACAGTCAAACCAACATGCAGATTGTCGCTTTTTATAGATTAGATTGTATTCAGGGGAGTGATAATATGTCTCCCCTCCCCCCTCCATCACTCATATCTGCTCACTATCGCCCTCTCAGCAGGACTGTAGACCCTCGGGCAGTGCGCGCGCATACACACAGTCTCGCCTTCAGGTCTGACCAGATGGCAGACAGTTTTCATGTCCAACAGCTGCCCGTCAGATCATCTGAATGTGTGATTGTTTCTGATATCCATTGATAAGATGAAGGAAATTATAGCTGCGTTTATTCTCTGTGTGTGTGTGTGTGTGTGTGTGTGTGTGGTCCTGGTAAACCCTATTGTGTGGGGACCGAATTCTTCCACAAAGATAGCAAGTGTTTGACCTTGTGGGGACATTTGTTTAGTCCCCATGAGGAAAACCACTTATAAATCATACAGACATTTTTGAAAATGCAAAAATGCAGAAAATTTTCTGTGATGGGTAGGTTTAGGGGTAGGGGATAGAATATTGTTTGTAGTGTACAGTATTCAAATCATTGTCTATGGACAGTCCCTATGAAATATGGAAACCCAACGTGTGTGTGTGGTTATGGTCTCCGCCAGCTGCTGGTTTCTGTCCATTGTCACAATTTGCACAGAAATCTTGCTGAACCAACACATTTAGGTAAATGTGGACTTTCAGTAGAGAGTGACTCGGTTTGTGTGTGTTTGGATGCTGTATATGCTGCCAAACATAATTTAATGTCACACAAGTACTGAGCATGTTCAGCACGAACTCCCTCACACATAACCTCTGAAGAATGCAGCGGCATGACGAAAGACTGTATGACAGACAAAGGACAGAGAACGTGAATGAATGCATATTTGCAATGGAATAATTAGCAATCTATGCAACCACCTATATACTGAGTTCTGCTTGTTTTATTTTAAAATTATTATTATTATTATTTAGAATTTTTTTGCATTTTGAATCCATTATTTTGTGATCTGAACTAATTGCGGTTGTCTGGAATGGAATACTCCTACAAAATTGTGCCTATTATTTTGTTGAAATAGTATGTAAATCAGTACTAACTATTCAATGATAGTCAACAGTGGCATGGTTACTAAATTTACTTCCTGAATCCTATTATGTAAAAATGTATTAGCAGTCCAATTTGAATTTAAGAAAATCTCTATATGGTATGAGTAGTTTGTTAAAATTCTGTTTCAAAGCCAATGAGTTGATATTAAAAATCATAGTTGATATTGCTTCCTGTTTGTGTCACACCGGAAATGTATGTTATAGTACATTGCATTTTGGGATGCAGCAGATGTAGTGGGTCATTTAGGTAATCTGCCATTCAAAAGTCTGGATTAAGCAAGGATTTTATTTAGCAAGGATGCATTAAGGATGCCCCTGATCAATCCGAACACTCTTAAATATTACTGTTTTACTGTATTTTTGATGTATTTAGTATAAGAGAATTCTTTCAAATTTTCGAATTTACATTTAAAAAAAAGCTTACCACTCCCATACTTGTACGTCTGCATCATTTTCATACATAAAGAAAATTCACATAACGTGTGCAATATGCACAATGCATACTACAAAAATAGTATGCTCATGCTGTGAGTAGTAGTTCCAGTCAAGCCCATTGATAAGAAAACAATTCTCTCCTTTTTTTCCATGGAGGAAGAAAATGTCAAGGTAAAGAAAGGAAAGAGGCTGGAAAATGCACCTCTTGTGGTGCCGTCGTTTGTGGCGCTGTGTGTGTATGTCGGGGGGTAAATGGATGGAGAAAGCGGCAACAGAAGAACCCGGGGTTTGAATACTGACGGGGCATCTCAGCACACCATGTTGGTTTTGAGGCAATTGTTTGCTGGATAATGTCCTATACAAAATGGAGGTTGTGCCTCGGTGAAAGGCAGGATTTGAGGCAGAATAGACCTTTTTAGAATCAGAGAGGACAAGCTCTTGCAGGGCAGTTAAAACAATGGCGTTTTTTGGGAGAGGGGCACTCCCCTTCATGCCCTGTTCTCATTCAGGTCCCATTAGGGAGCCGCTGGGAGGGGAAGGGCCTATTGTGTGACTGTTGTTTTTGAATAGCTAATTAAGCTTCTAATAAGTGTTTTTTATGAAGTCAGTGTGAGATTAAGGCTCGAAGGGCTTCCCTTGGGTTTCCAGATGGCTCAGGTGAAATCTTTTCTCTGCTCCTGCACCTGTAAGCCTGTAACAAATTACTAGCATTAACTGCAGCTGTGTCAGAAGTTTTCTCTTGTGCAAATCAAAAGTTAGTGCTTGACCCAGTTAGAGAAACATTCAGTATCACTTAAAGGGATAGTTGACAAAATGCACTTCCAGACTTGTATGGCTTATTTTCTATTGTGGAAAACAAAAGTATGCTAAAGTTTGGGGTCAGGTTTTGTTTAGTTTTTTTGTTTTGTTTTGAATAAATTAATACTTTTACTCAGCAAGGATGCATTAAATTGTTCAAGAGTGACAGAAAAGATATTTATGTTACAAAAGATTTCTATTTCGAATTTAAAAATAAAATAAAAACAAAGAATCTTGATTCTTCCTGAAGAAAATAATGTATCGGTTTCCTCCCAAAAATTAAGCAGCACAACATTTTCATCATTGATGTTTCTTGAGCAGCAAATCAGCATATTAGAAATATTTCTGAAGGATCATGGGACGCTGAAGACCGAAATAATGATGCTGAAAATTCAGCTTTGCATCACAGGAATAAAGTATATTTCAAAATATATTCAAATATAAAACTGTTGTAATAATATTTCACAATATTACTGATTTGACTGTATTTTTGATCAAATAAATGCACCCTTGGTGAGCATAAGAGACTTCTTTCAAAAACATGAAAAAAAAATAGTTTTACCAATCTCAAACTTTTGAGGTACTCTCAATACCAAAAATGTGCATATGGAGCTTAAGTTGTATTTTAAACCTAAATATTCCTTTTAATGCGGATGCACTTCAATTTCATCTAGCGAAAATTTTCGTCCGAAACACGTATTTTAAATATGCACTGTATTACATATTCATCATGTTTTTGCTTAACCTGTTACTGTTAGTGATGTCTTTGTTACTTAACGTATGTTTGAATAAATCTGTCATGAAAACAAGTTATTACAGTTTATTGCCATATAAATGTTCATATTTCACCAACAAATTAGAGTATAAACATTTCTGTTATTAAAAGGTTGATATAAAAACTGCCTTATGTGCAATTTAAATGTTTGTACAACTCAGTTTTAGCTATTTGGGTGTTGATTTATAAATGATTTTGAATTATTAATTTATTATTCATTTTTGTTTTCGTTTTTTAGCCAAGTGCATCCTGAAGCTTTGGTTTCGGCCCAGAATGTTAATTTCGGTACATCCCTACCTTTTAATTTTGTGACAACAAGGTATTTTTGGAATAACACCAAAATGATGTGGGTGTAAAATCACTGAAATTTATACTGTTAAGTGATACACAACATGTTCGTTGTGTTAGTGTCCTGCTATAAATATGAGAAACGGATATAAAAAAATCCCACTTATAGTCTGTATTAGAGCTGACATGTAGATGAATCGTAGTAAATCTTCTGAAACCAGAAAGCATGTGTAGGAATGCAGTATTTATAGACTGTGTGTGTGGATACGCATGTGTCCTTCGCTTTCTATGAACCTTTTTATGTGTGTGAAGCCCAATTACGTTCTCAGCTGTTGACGTGCTGCTTCTACTACCAAATTATATGTCAGAAACTCGCATGTGATTGGGCACCGGCGAATGAGTAGCTTTCTCTTTGTCTTTCCTACTGTTTCTCTCATTACTCTTGGGAATAGAGAACCTGTTCTTGTTCAAAACTTGGAATTTGAATCGGAATTATTAACGATTCCTGTCCCTCTTTGTCTATCTCTCAGCATTCTGCAGTTTGAAACTGTAATGTTACTGTAAATCACAGTAATTCCTCTCGCACTGATATTATAGACCTTGGCAAGTGCAAAAAAAAAGGAAGAGAGGGTGAGCGAGATGACGTGAGGGGGATGGGAAGGAGAGACGCTCTGGGTTACTGCTATGAATTTACGGTGGTTCAGCAGGCAGCTCGGGAAATGAGATGGGCTTTGTTAAACACAAGACTGTCTGGGAGGACTTTCATACATTCAGGTCGTGGTTGAATGTCAGGTAGTTCATTCCTTCATTCAATGCTGCAGTCGACGAGATGTACCACAAATGAATGGGTTTCATTGAATAACATTTAGGTGGTCCGGCTGTAAAATCAGTTTAAAGGGATAGTTCACTTTGAAATTCATTTTTGGTATGTTTTAGCTTACCTCAAGGATATCCAAGATGTTGGTGTCTTTTTTTCCGCGGTAGTTTCAATTTTGATATTTTTAGGTCAAACCGTTCTTGTCTGTCAGTCAGATAATGCAGGTCTATGGTCACGGTCTCAAAACACAAGCACAGAGTCCAAATTAAAACAATTCCCCGTCGTCCAAATTAAACAATTCCCCATCGTAAGTACACATTGATGGCCTGAGACACGAAACGAGCGGTTTGTGTGAGAAAACGAACAGTATTTATATAGTTTTTAGCTCTTATACGCAGCCACGTCCAAGT
Organism: Leuciscus leuciscus; assembly: GCF_965113295.1. NCBI lineage: Eukaryota > Metazoa > Chordata > Actinopteri > Cypriniformes > Leuciscidae > Leuciscus > Leuciscus leuciscus. The sequence continues at coordinate 24,813,837 of NC_138734.1, read as the reverse complement.
GATCTGAGGGCGCTCGCGCATCCTGGTGTGTGACGTGTACGCAGACTGGTGCATAGATATATATACACTAGATGTCGCTTTGTCTACGGCAGTTCATTGGAACGAATGTCTTTAAGGTGACATCTAGTGTATATATCTATGCACCAGTCTGCGTACACGTCAGATCAGATCACTCGGACATGTCTGCGTATAAGAGGTAAAAACGATATAAATACTGTTCGTTTTCTCACACAAACCGCTCGTTTCGTGTCTTAGGCCATCAATGTGTACTTACGATGGGGAATTGTTTAATTTGGACGACGGGGAATTGTTTTAATTTGGACTCTGTGCTTGTGTTTTGAGACCGTGACCATAGACCTGCATTATATGACTGACAGACAAGAACGGTTTGACCTAAAAATATCAAAATTGAAACTACCGCGGAAAAAAAGACACCTACATCTTGGATGCCCTTGAGGTAAGCTAAAACATACCAAAAATGAATTTCAAAGTGAACTATCCCTTTAAGTGTCTAGAGGGGATTACTTTATGCACTCAAAATCATTTGAAAACATAGCCTAATTTCTGAGCTCTGTTATTTGGCCAAGCAGTCAATTAGTGATAGACTAATAAATTGGCCAGATTAATCGGTTTAAGCCGTTTTGAGATGATCTGACACACCCTGCTATATTTTGTAAGGGATAATGTGCATCCAGGCGGTTGTTAACACGAAATAAACCCTGACATTCGCGTTGGGGTCTTGCATCACTCTAAAGGGGTTTATTCTGCGATAACAACCGGCTGGATGTACATTATCCCGCTTGATTACATGGCTATTTGCCACATAAGTAAATAATTAGAAATTAAATATTTAGAGTCAAAATATTTTATTAGCTCTTTAAAGAGAAAGCAGTTGCAAGCGGAAAGTTAGACGGATAGACTAGACGGATATTTAAGGGATACGGTTTACAGTCATACCACTTATTACACAACATTTCACCACATAAATAATTATGGGGATATTGAGATAAATATATTATTTTTTAGATGAAAAATCATACCTGTTTGTTATCACACAATCCATTACAGTGTACAAAACAATCGTCGCAAAATGGCAGCAGCTGCGTTTAAATGAAACAAGAGTGCGAGTCTGCGTTACTGGATGACAAAATTAAATAACTGTACACAAAATATTGATTAAAAAAATATTTTGAGATCTCAAAACTCAAAACTTCCACGGTAATCTATTGTTTCAATCTCTCTTGTGACTCATAGTATTGGTCTGACTATTGTTTTTTACAAATACTATAAATTTATAAAGAATATATAAATAAAAAAATATAGCATAATAAATAATTATTAATTGTAATTCATACAAGAATCTGAAGGACAGAAAGTATTACAGTATATAGATATACTGGTATTTGCACAGCCCTACTGCATGTCAGTTCCCAAATCTATTGAGTGTATTGTTAGCGGATTTTTTAACTGTTTTGGAACAGATATGAGCAGGCTAAACCGGGCACAGTTATAGACTAATAAAAAAGGTCAAATATATCATCCGATATGTTCTAAGGTGCATGATGGTCTTTGTGTTTGTGTGAATGTGTCTGTCTTTGACAGTAGCCCATGACACCAGGGTATGTGTGTGTGTGCGCACTGCGGTACAGGTTAGCTTGTCTTTCTCCAACTGTTTGCACAGCTCACACAGCTGGACCTCACAGCGGAGACTGTTTTGTCCCCACAGCATGCCCACTGGCATACACACTCGCACAGAAACACAGCAGCTCTTTGAGCTCTTATTATCTAAATAATTCAGATGCCCCTGTGCTTCACGGGTTCCTCTCACACCCTGTGTGTGTCTTTGTGCACAGAAAACCCTCTTTTCTGTCACCCTTCTCTCATCCCACTATGGGTGCGTGTTTCTGCAGCAGAATAAAACAATTTAAAAGATAATTGCAACTTTTTATCTTACAATTCTCTAGACTCGCAATTGCAGGTTTATATCACGCAATTCGGAAACAAAGCTTCCATACAATGAGGAATGAATGGGAGGAAAAGGGAGGACACTGTGATGTACTCTTTTTTGCACTTTGTCTGTGTTTTGTTGGTCTACATGCGCTCATGCCAGCCGTCAGATCATTCACATTATGTCTGAACAAAGAATTATAGGAATCAAATAGATTTTCACATTTCATTTTTCTAAAAAAAATCTGAGTGGTGTTTGCATATACATCCATTGTATGTGGTTGCTAGGGTGTTGTTAGGTGGTCACTAGGATGTTTTAGGTGGTTGCCACGGTATTCCTAGGTAGATAAACAGACATTAGATGCATTCATTTTGCAGGCTCTTTACTAAAATTTGACTGTTTTTCTGAGTATGTGTGGATCTTTTAGTCCTGTGTCCTCACACACCACACCACTTGATAACAGTAAAACCGGTCACATCATTGTGTTAGGTTCAGGAATCAATCAGGGATATTCCATCCCTCTGGTCTGGCCCTTGGGCTGTTCTGTGCTGCTTGCAGCAGCCATCATTAATTCAGTGTGTTTTTGCTGTTGAGCAGAAGAGAAGAAAGATGTGTTTGCCTCAGGGCCAATCCACATAACCTGGAGGAACCGTTTTACCTTGATATTAACTCGCATGTTCAAATGCTCGAGTCTGTTAGATTGACTAGTCCTGCATGCAGAGATCGGTTCATGTGTGTATGCAGTAGGAATGCAGCAATGTTGCCATTTTGGCAAGTGCAGAAAAAAAATTGGCTCATGTTTTTGTGATGGCCAGTATGTTAAATGGTATTTTTGAGGATTTGTCATGGAAATAAGAATGCTCACAACTGGTATTGGATGTGTTTTTTATGTGGCTTGAGAGGTTTTTATCACCGAAATACCTGCCAGAGAACCATGTGTTCCTGTAATCCTTCCGCTGACTTAAATATGGCATTTAGTTTGACAGTTATATTATTCATACATGAACTGTAAAAATATGTCCGGTTTAGTTTACTGTGACATATGTACTGGTGTAATTGTGAATTATAGTCATGATATGGTGTTCAGTATATACAATGTTAATCAACCTTCTGCATTTAAAGCCACTTTGTCAGGCAGTTTGTGTTTAATAATAGAGTTAAAGGAATAGTTCACTTAAAAATTAAAATTCTGTCATCATTTACTCACCCTCAAGTTGTTTCAAACCTGTATGAATTTCTTTCTTCTGCTGAACACAAAAGAAGATATTTTGAAGAATTTCGGTAACCAGACAGTTGATGGACCCCATTGACTATTCCTTTGTGTTCAGCAGAAGAAAGAAATTAATTCAGGTTTGAAACAAATTGAGGGTGAGTAAATGATGACAGAATTTTCATTTTTAAGTGAACTATTCCCTTAAACTTTAACTAGATTTAATTTGACCTGAATGAAAATGAGCCATTGAGAGGCATACGTTCATTATGTTGTGCCGTCGTGAAAGACATTTTTGAAAGAAATTAATATTTTTATTTAGCATTTTAATTTATCTATTCATCAACTAATACTGAAAAAAGCTGTCTTCAACATTGATAATAATAATAAATGTTCCTAGAGTAGCAAATAAGCATTTTTTACAATGATTTCTGAAGGATTATCCAACACTGAAGACGCGAGTATTGATGCTGAAAATTCAGCTTTGACATCACAGGAATGAATTACATTTTAACACATCAAACCAGAAAATAGTTATTTTAAATTGTAATATCACAATATTACTGTTTGTACTTTTACTGTTTATGATCAAATAAATGCTGCTTTGGTGAACATAAGGGTCTTCTTTCAAAAACATTGTAAAAAAATATTGCCGAATGCCGACTCCAAACTTGTTTTTTGTTTTTTTAAGTATATAAAAAAACTTTGGCTTGTGGAAATTCTGGTAATTAGACATGATGTAGAATCTTACCATATTGCAATCTATTGAATGGACAAATGAAATATGGCATATACTCAGACTGAATTTTTTTTAATTAATGAAAATCATGACTAAGCAGCAGAAGATGGTCAAATTGCTTTTGTTTGAGCTTTGATCAGCAAAATCTTTGCTGCTTTGTTGTTGCAGTCGTACATTTCAGTACAAAGAATAGCAGTCTGGATTGTGAATGAAGCAGCATTACTGAGATGGTCACAGGAAAACACTTCCTTGCTGCAGGAAGCTGGTTAGTGGTGTGTCCCAATGTCAATGACATCATCGTCATCGTAGGGTCACTGCGGGGTCAAAGTGCTGAGTGTGTGTAGTATGCGTGTCCTTAGATTTACCCTAACTGCCCAGTCAGCAGGGAAAACCTCCACCGGACTGAACTGCTGTCTAATGCGTTTTGAAAGACACAAGCACCAGAGTGAATCTCACAAAATGTTCAGGGCATATTTTACCCCAAAATCAAAGGGGAAAATAGTAAATTATATTTTGCATTAAGAAAATGAAGCCTATTTTAAAGAGCATTAAGATTTATGAATTTTGGCATTTTTTTTCATGAAAATTAAGCACATTTTGTTCATTACTGTGATGTGCACTGATGCTTTTCTTTTAAATTTGTGATTTTATCGAAAAACTAATTATTTATTTTATTTTTATTATTTATTTTATTATTATTTGTTTAATGAGAATTTGATGATGTTCATGGTCCTAAAAATAGATCTAATTTAAAATAGAAAAAAATTGACCTATTATTATTATTATTATTATTATTATTATTATTATTACCACCATTTGTGGTTAAATATGACTTAGGCATTCTTGACAGGATTTGTTACATTTGAAATAAAAATAAATAAGTGAATAAAAAAATGCACCTGCCAATTGGGAAGATTTACCAACCATAAGTATTTCTTACCGACTATTAAACTGTTTTTACAATATGTGATGCGATCTGGGAAAACCCACCACATGGTGAAATTTTACATATTACAGGTTTTGATATCACATGGAAGCTGGTATCAAGCCCTTTCCAAATCTGTTTTTATTTTTATCATAGCTTGTTGGTAGCAAAAGTTATGTTTATCTGAAGTCGGCCGATCGCTATGATTTTCTGGAACGGAATTTTGAGAAAAACAGGTTTAATAACTGTGACCGTCGGGACGCTTGGCTCTCTTTTTTTTTTAAACAGGATTGGCGCGAAATCCACACTAATACACATTCACTGTACATGTTATGTGGTTTATTTTATAGGTAAACTATCTTTGTAGTGTTAAGAGACGGACAGGTGTATGGGATATACGCCGATTGTTTTTTTGTTTTTTTTACCTCTGCCGGGCGTTAGAGAAAATGGTCACATAGATTGCATTAGAGAAAGAGAGTATTTTCAGCTTGACACTATCGCTGTTTTTCTGCACTAAACAAGGGAATTTTGCCAAGATATTTTCAAAGATAAGAGAAAAGATGTTATAGAATAATAATTTAATAATAAAAAAAAAAAAAATGTGACAAAAAACTGACATTCAAACTATTTTGGAATTTACTGAAAACGGCCCAGCGCGACATCCGACGGGTTTTCCCAGATCGCATCACATATGTTATTAAAAACTATATTTTTGCCATAATGAAATTATTTCATAATGAATTATTTAGGTAATATTTAGCTCGTTTTGGACCCTGAAATATACAGTAGAATGTAAGATATGATTTACTTTCTTTCGATTCAGGCTGTGCTCGCACGGTTTGTTAATGGGGAATCATAAAATCAAATCCAGATTCACATCATCCTGAATGTTGTATCAATAGCCAAATGAGGTGAATGTAATGGCGCTCAGCTTAATTTTGCGTCTGGATTTCCCCTAATTTTGTTTCCTGTCTCCTGATGCTGCAGGGCAAATATAATGAGCACTAAGCAATGCACCTTTCAACAACGTGTTATAAAGAGCAGCGTGTTACATAACTGCAACATAACTGCCAAACTCTGTGTTCTGCATGAGAGAGAAGGAGAGGAGTGAGAGCTCAAGGGCACTGCAGTGTGTTCAGATTCACCCTGATAAAAAAAGAAGGGAGAAAAAAAAAAGAGTTATTCATAGAGATTGAGGAAAAAGGGGGGGAGGGACGGAAAGGAGGAGGAAAGACGCTGGAATGGAGGAGGTATTGATTTGGTTAGAGAGAGGACGGGGGAGATCATGAAAATCAGTCGCAAGGAGAAGGCAAGTGAGGAGAGATGGCAATCATAAGGATTTGGATTTAGAGTCCACGTAACAATTCTGCTTTCTTAAAGCACCCCTGTAGTCAATAATTGTATCCATTAAACTCATCTTTGATCACCAAAATTACATAATTAAAAGTTGTTTCCTTTCTAAAAAATTCTTCATGCCTTAAAATAGCTTGAATGTAACTCTACACCCATGCCTCATTTAGTACATGCGGTTCTATGAATATGCAAATTAGCCCCGCCTCCACTCACTCGCACCACCTCAGAGATTCACTAATTGACATTCACACACTGACGTGCTTGGTTAGCTTGTGACGTCAGAAACACCAGCGATGTAACATTTTCCTTTAAAGGATTTTAAGGATTTTGTTCTCTTCAACTCACTGGATGGAGACAGTGCTTTATTCGCAAATGTTCTATGCGATATTCCAATTCCAAAGTTAAATTCACAACTTTGGATGGAAACATAGCTTGTGTTGTTGCCTCGCATCAGCTGCGTCTGGGCCAAAAAGCTGCACTTGAACACACCGCAAAGACTACAGCTGACTGCCAACTAGCATGTGTGTTCTGTGTCTGCGTGTAAGGAAATGACTGCATAAATCAGCAGGTGTCAATAGTCTATTTTCGTCATTCAAAAAAGAAAACCAAAACTAGGACTACATATACTGTACACAACCCGTACATTTTGAATCATGACAAATCACTTTCTTCATTCCAGCCGGCTCATGTTGTTATGAAAATATTGGAATGCTCAGGTAAGATGACGTCAAATTAGAACCAGCCTTCTGACTGTGCCATCATGACTACTTTGCTCGCTTTTATCACTTTCGCTTTTATTTTCATGCATTGGCTGACGCCGATTCAACACGCTGAATCGGGCGAACTCCCGCCGACTAGAGGCGACCCAACCTGTATGAGTTTCTTTTTTGTGTGGAACATAAAATAAGATCTTTTGAAGAATGTTGGTAACCAAACAGTTTTTGGTCCCCATTGACTTCTTACTATGGAAGTCAATGGGGACCAGCAACAGTTTGGTAACCAACATTCTTCAAAAGATCTTCTTTTATGTTCCACACAAGAAAGAAACTCATACAGGTTTGGAACCTCATAAAGGTGAGTAAATGATGGAAAAATGTTGATTTATTTTTTTATTTTTTTGGGGTGAACTATCCCTTTAAACAGCCCTGTATTAGAAGTCAGCCATTTTACTGCACATATCTTCCCTCGTGAACGACTCTTCGGGGACGGGCAGTCTGGTGCGTTTAATGCTGGTTAGTTACCCGAGTGTGCACTAAGAACCCCATTCTCCACCCTTGATGAGCCACTGTGCGTGTTTGGCTTGTAGAAGAGCACATAAAGCAGTGAATAATACCTGTTTGGGATAATGAGTGCTCTTCAATGTGTTCTGCCTTGTATTTTGCTCTGCATTTTGGTCATTGAGACATAAAAAAGGTTCTTTTGTGTCTGTGTGTGCGTTCCAGTTAATTAATTGAGGGTTGTGTGTTGTATTTATTCTGTTTTTTACATTCCAGAAGAGATGGGCGAAATATTAATATCATACAAATAAAAAAAACATCCTTGAATATTTATATAATCATTTTTATGTGGTAAAAAGCATATCTTTGTTATATGATCACATGTTAATGTTTGTCAGCGTTACAATCATTGAATCTGAAAGTTTGTGTATTTCAGTATCATTATAGTATTTATTCATATTTTTAATGAGTTTTTATTTTATATTTTCCATTTGCATTGTGATTTTAGTTTTAATAGTTTTTTTATAATAGTTTTTATTAGTCTGTTTTTTATGTCTACTTAGTTTTTGTTCATTTTATCACAGTTTTAAGTAAATTTTTATTTATTTCAGTTTTTTTTTATTAAAATTGTATTCGTTATTTTTTAAATGTTGGAGTTTTAGTTAACAATAATATGCATTTCCCTAGGTATGATCTACTATGTTATGAAAAAATTGATCTGACTTGATTCTTTGAGTAACAATTAGCTAGAAAATACATTTTTTATATATATTTGATTCATACTTGAAATACAAATGGAAGTCTGCCGCAGAAATCTCCATAAAATGATTTGTAAAAATCCTTATAAATGCAAAAAGGTTATGCAAATTCATTGGTAAAAATTTAGCATCCCTGATTTGTGCCTCTATGGCACAAGAATCATAGAAGATGTGTTGTCTAGTCTTTAATTTTCCATCGGTCAGTGTGATGATTTTTGATGAGATAAAGAATCAGTGAATCCGAGGCAGTCAGTTATATCACTTCTGAACATGTTCTGAATACACGCATACAATTTTAGTAGATTTCCCCGTTACATCTGTGTGGCAGTTTGATATCCTTCATTATGCCATCAATCATACCGTCCTACTGAGGAAGATATTAGTGCAGAGAGAGAGAGAGAGAGAGAGAGAGAGAGAGAGAGAGGTGGTTGTGTACTGGTGTGAGGGGCACCTTCATCCACGAACAGCTCAAGGTGATCTTGTCACGGCCTGATTAATGACTCATGGTCTGCAGAACACAAGCAGCTCAGAGCCGCCTCTGCACATAAAAAAGAACATGCACATGTGCAATGTACAGCCAAACCTGCTTTACATCACTTTCAATTGTCCATTTAAGAGCAGTGAAATTAACCTGAGGTGGGGGCAAGCATGGTTGCATAATACCTTCACTAGAGGGCACTATTGGATTATTTAATGAAGTCACGTATAGGGTTAAAAAACCTGCGTGCATGATTGTGACCTGGATGCACTTCATGATTGCATTACATTTCAATAAAGAAATTACAAGCATCTACAATCCACCATATGTAAATGTGCAGCATATGTGCCATTTTAGCTGTTTATTGATATTTTGTCGCTCTTTACACTTTCTTATCTCTTAGCGGTAAACACTCTAGGATATAAATTAGTGAGATGTTTACTTGCCAGGATGTAGACTTCATATGTTAAAATTGTCAATATATATGCATGCATTGACATTGATTCTGTGTGCTTTCAGGCGCATTCAAGAAAAGTATAGAAGTATTTCGATTATTTTTGATTTATTTGTTTTTTGTCATCATGCTACTGACCAGATACAATTTTATTTGGGTAAGATGCAAAGTGCTACTACAACATGTGAAATGATCAAATGTTAGGCATTAATGGCAGTGGTTTGCTTTTCAAAATGGTTTGTAAGCACATTTTTATGCATATTTCTTCTTTATTTTTTCAAAGAAATCTCTACATTGCTCCGTTAACTTTTCGGTTAGTTAAAACCATTATTGGTGAAGTAGAATTAAAATACTCATTGTTATTAACCTATTTTATTGTTTTGTCTAAACAATATCACTGTTTTTTTTCTTGTTGGAGTAAACTTATTTGTACAAAATTGTTATACTGTAATCACATGAGAAAAGGTCATGTAAATTCATTGGCGAAAAAATTTAGCATCCTCTGGCCTCCATTGCACATGAATCATGTTTAATATGTTGACATGGTATTCTTTAATTTACCATCATTATAATGATATATTACTCTATAAATGCTCATCACTTGGTATAATTTTTTTAGCGATTTATTTTTGGCGATTTTTGCCTTGATAGGATAGTATAGAGTGGGCAAGAAGCAAGGTGGGAGAGAGAGGGGGACAGGATCAGAAAAGGTCTGCGAGCTGGGACTCAGACTCAGGTCGTCTAAAGCGCAACGGCGCTATCTGTCGCGTTGCCCACGAGGCTATTGGTGCCGACATAGTTATTACATTTAAAGGGATATTGTACCCAAAAATGTAAAGATATTTTGAGCAATTTCATTAAAAAAAGTCAATGGACTCAAAATGTCTTCTTTCGTTTTCCACAAAAGAAAAACATTCATACTAGTTTGGAGGGTGAGTAAATGATGATGAACGATCCCTTTAAGCACATTTATTTAAGTAGTGAAAATGACCTATGTGCTTGTCCTTAATATAGAATAATGTGAAATGGAGATGATATTCCTAGTTTTTCCTGCACACTAACCCTTTTAAAGTGTGTGGGAATGAAATAAGCATCTAATTAAAGGAAGTGATATTAAGTGGGCTTGACTGCATTTTAACTCACATCTACATGCACACGAGAACACTGCTCCAAGCCAGCGCTTTGTCCCTGACGCACCGTTATTCACCCCCATACTGATCTGTCCATCAGTGTGTGAAGGTGTGTGATTTGATTTCTGCTGCTTGTCAGTGTCTCTCTCTCTCTCTCTCTCTCTCTCTCTCTCTCTCTCTCTCTCTCTCTCTCTCTCTCTCTCTCTCTCTCTCTCTCTCTCTCTCTCTCTCTCTCTCTCTCTCTCTCTCTCTCTCTCTCTCTCTCTCTCTCTCTCTCTCTCTCTCTCCACTGCTTTGCTTGCTTTGTGTTGCTTTGCTGTGTTTTGCTTTGCTCTGCTGTGCTTGTGCTTGATGGTTTGCCTTTTAATCATATCCTGCTCTCGTTTTTGTTTGTTTCCTTCTTTTTTGTCATTTCCAGATTTGCATATCCATTCTTCCTACCTCCTTCATTTGCCTTTCCTTCACTGAGAATGGCAAGCGGGCATTCCACTGACAAATTCAGTTTTCTGTACCCAACAGACACCAGTCAGAACATTAAGAGGTCAGTCTAGTGCTCAGCACCTTCCACCGTGTGTGTGTGTGTATGTGTGTGTTTGGGTCGAAGTTGATGTACTGTTCACCCTGATGTATGTACGTTTCCAGCTGTTCTGACCTACATACTGGCCAGGCTATGTCATGTTTCTCTCCTCTAGGGTTTGTTTGACCTTGATTTGTTTAGTCTCAGAGCAGCACACAGTTTTCACCTGCTCATTTCTATTTTTGTACCTCTGATCAAGCTTATTAAAGGGGTCATCGAATGCAAAATTCACTTTTAGATGGTGTTTGCTTATAAATGCATCTTTGCAGTATGTGGACACAACCCACCATATAATGAAAAAAATCCATTCACTTCTTTATTTTTTATCTTATTACCTAAACACGCTCTATAATCAAGCCGTTTGGATTTTCTGAGCAATATGACATCTATATTGCTCATGCTCCGCCCACGACCGCTGACGGCCTGTCCTGTATTAGCTTATTTCTGCCCTCAGCCATTTTTATACTGTCAGCCAAGGCAGCACTTTACGTGTCTTGCGTCAACACGCCCAATGGAAGAGAGAGGTGGGGTGAGCAGTTGCTCATTATGATTTAAAGAGATATGCACAGAAACGGGTCGCTGTGAACAGAGCTGTTTTTGAGGAGGTAAAAAGGGTGTTGTTTTACACAACCATTGAGGGATTTTAACCAAAGCATGTTACGAACTTGGAAAATGGGCATCCGATGACCCCTTTAAAAACAACATGACATTTCATTCACAACCCTTTTTACTTTTATATTGATGATGTGATGGATTTTAGGCACATCTTTTTGTTATTTGTTTGATTTAAGTGATTGGATTGTGAAAAATGGCCATTCCTTTTTTGTATTTATATTCATGTGATGCAAATCTGAATTTTCAGCATAATTACAGCATAATTACTCCAGTATTATTATCCAGTGATGACCCAAGGATGTCACATGGTCCCTCAGAAATTATTCTAATATGCCGATTTGCTGCTCAAGAAACATTTCTTATTATTATCAATGTTGAAAACGGTTGTGCTGTTCAATATTTCTGTGGAAACCGTGATTCATTTTTTCAGGAATTTTTGATGAATAGAAAATTAAAAATATTAGCGTTTATTTCTACATAAAAATCTTTTGTAACATTAAAAATGTCTTTACTATCACTTTTGGTCAACTTAATCCATCTTTGCTGAATAAAAGTATTTATTTATAAAAAAATAAAAAAATAAAAAAATAAAATTCTTCTGAATGCCTCAAGATTTGCCCAGCCAGTATAATCAAAATGAAAGAATCCAAACTACAATATTTAACATATACATACATACATGAACCTCACAACGATTTGCTGCCGACCGCATTTTTCAATTGATATTTGCATACATTTGAGAACTGCCCAACCTTTTGACACTCTCCGGTCCACTGTCAATCCCACAATGCACCGTGCAAGCATGAAGCTCAACTTCCATAGGAATGGATTGAAAATGCTTGCTCTGCACTAGTGTGCAATCACCTAGTCAACCAAATTTGTATTATTCAGTTAGTTGCAGAAGAATAAAACTTCCACAGGAAGTGGCGAAGTCACGCAGTCCGCGACAGACAGATCTTTAACACTTCTGGTCCATTTGGTAATTACAGTATATCGGCCAGGAATTCCATATGTTCACCTATCATTGACCGACCTCAAATATGGCTTATCATTTGAAACACGCAAGTAGTAGCCTAATGTTTGCAACTTAACGTGGTTGCTCGCTCTAATGTTGACCTAGATAAATGTGCGCTATTATTTGGCGCAAATCCAAGAACTCAAAGAATTTAAAATGCTCCATCATTTTTGGTCATACAGATGGGAATAATACATCATTCTAAACTAGTCTACTTTTATATGTGTACGCTCACAACAACAACAACAAAACTCGTGCTTCTGTAAAATAAAGAAAACAAACAGGATGCACTTTTTACTGTCTTGGTCTCCGTGTGAACTTCTGGAGCGCGTCACAAAAATTAAACAAAACTCATGCTCATTCGAGTGCATACTTGCCTCACATATTCTATATGTCTGAAGATTGAAATGTCTACTTTTAAAATGAACCGATTTAAATTCGATTAAAACTTGTGTTTGAGGGTGTCATCTTTCATACTTGTGTTAATGAGGGTGTCATCCTCTCGCTCTGATGGGCACATTCCCCTCTGACATATCCACTCTCCCACACACGCGCGCACACACACACACGCTCGTGACACACACAACACCACGATACATATGAACACCTGCTAACAGCTCCATGCTCACACGGCCTTCTCCCATTTCCGTCGTGTGTGGCCGTGGTGTGAGGGGAAGTTCTGACGCATAATCCTCCCCTATTCATGTCTTTCCCCCCCGACTGACTGACTGATAATGGCATCGAGTGTTCATGTGAGATCAGATGCGCACACATGCACAATGAGGGAGGGTAACACACTCATACACTCACATACTCACACCCAGTTTGCCGTAAGGATTAGATTAACCTTAATCTCGTCCCAGACAATCAGTAGTTCAGTTGTACAATGGAAACGTCCCCCCACTGCTGTTTTTCTCATTTTTCTCATTTTTAAACTTGTTTCTTGTTTTAGTTGAAGCCTTGGTGAATGTCCATCACTTTAGACTTTAAGGATGCAAAAAGGATATGAGCTAAAGGATATACGGATATACTTGAGCTAAAGGATATGATGTCACAGTCAAGGGCTTCTGTTTTCAATATATAATAAATTGCATGATACATAATAAATGATAACAAATGTAAATGTTCTTATTTACCATCTACTATCCTGCTTCACTTCTGAAAGTTTGTTTTCTTTTAAACGTGTTTTGAGGCAAAATGGTAGCACATTTGGTGACACTAATGGTTTCACCAAATGTGAACTTTAGTGCACAGTGAAAGGTTTTCACATATACTTTTGTAAAATACAGTCTGCTGTATTTGGATGGCTACAAGTAAACGCAACACAAAGTGTAGTATGACCACCACTTTATCTTTGAATGTTATTAGATATTTAAAGGACGTAGAATATGGAAATAGCTTGAACAAGAAAATATTCATATTTAATTATTGATAAAATTATATCAATCACGCTACTGTTCAAAACTTTTTTTGTTTGTTAGTTTTTTTGCCTTTTATTCAAAGAATCCTGAAAAAAATATTTAGCAGCACAACATTTCAACATTGATAAGAAATGTTTCTTGAGCAGCAAATCGCCTCGGTTCCCTGAAGAGGGAACGAGACGCTGCATCAATTGACGCTGTGGGAACACTGCGTGATTGCGTCATGAAAAATGAGTGAAAACAGTCCAATGGTGTGACAAGACGTCAGAGGCGGGTGACGTCATCAACCAGGAAACTATAAACCCTGCCCATACTGTGTAAAGCTAGCTTCTAATAGGATGAAGCAAGTCGCTAGCAGGCATTCAGTAAGTATGGCAGGGTGACACAGCATCTCGTTCCCTCTTCAGGGAACCGAGGTTGCAGTCGGAACAGAGGCGTTCCATTTCAAGGGAACTTGCGCTGCGTCGATTGACGCTGTGGGAACGTCTATACCCACGCCGCCACAATGAACCAGTGTCTTTCTAGTGTGAATCAAGAAAGCACTAGGACAAGAGCACCAGGTGTGGAGCCCAAGTCTAGGACGTAAAACCTCATGAATATGTGTGGTGAGGACCAGCCTGTCGCATCACAAACATCTTGAAGTGAAATTCCTGACACTAGAGCCTTAGAGGCAGCCATACTCTTAGTTGAATAGGCCCGCATTGCCAAAGGGGTAGGCAGTCCGGCCAATTCATAAGCACAAGAGATAGCCCCGACTCTCCATCCAAGGCCACGTACACCTTTAAAGTGGACGGAGATAACTGGAGCAAATCGCTCTTGCAGGAACTCCAGCACTGTACCAACAGGGCAGTTAACTGGGTCCAGCTGACGACCACTGTACCAAGAAGTGAACACTCTCCACTTCAGGGCATTCAGTTTCCTTGTGGAGAGAGCTCTGTAGTGAAGAATGGTCTCAACAACTTCAGTTGAGAGACCAGCATCTATAAGCTGGGCCCCTTCAGAGGCCAAGCCCACAGCTTCCACAGTTCTAGGCGGGGGTGAAGTATTGAGCCCCCTGTTTGGGACAGAAGGTCCCTCCTGACCGGAATCTCCCAAGGAGATCCGTCGAGGAGAGACACTAGATCCGACAACCACACTCTGCCCAGCCACCGCGGGGCGATCAAGGTGATACGAATCTTGTCCCTGAATCCCTGGGATCAATGCGTGCTGGAGAGAAACATGCTTGCATAGTGATCGAATCCCATACCATGCCTAGAAAAGTGGTTCTCTGTTGCACACATCTCAGGAGGGATTTTGGTCCATTCCTCTTTACAGATCCTCTCTAAATCCTTTGCAACTCTAAGTTTCAGCTCCCTCCACAGATTTTCTATAGGATTAAGGTGTGGAGACTGGCTAGGCCACTCCAAAACCTTAATATGCTTCTTCTTGAGCCACTCCTTTGTTGCCTAGGCAGTATGTTTCGGGTCATTGTCATGCTGGAAGTCCCATCCACGACCCATCTTCAGTGTTCTGGCTGAAGGAAGGATTTTACGGTACATGGCCCATCCATCAGCCCCTCAGATTAAGGTGTGGAGACTGGCTAGGCCACTCCAAAACCTTAATATGCTTCTTCTTGAGCCACTCCTTTGTTGCCTAGGCAGTATGTTTCGGGTCATTGTCATGCTGGAAGTCCCATCCACGACCCATCTTCAGTGTTCTGGCTGAAGGAAGGATTTTACGGTACATGGCCCATCCATCAGCCCCTCAGATTAAGGTGTGGAGACTGGCTAGGCCACTCCAAAACCTTAATATGCTTCTTCTTGAGCCACTCCTTTGTTGCCTAGGCAGTATGTTTCGGGTCATTGTCATGCTGGAAGTCCCATCCACGACCCATCTTCAGTGTTCTGGCTGAAGGAAGGATTTTACGGTACATGGCCCATCCATCAGCCCCTCAATACGGTGAAGTCGTCCTGTACCCTTAGAAGAGTAACAGCCCCAGAGCATAATGTTTCCACCTCCGTGCTTGACTGTAGGGATGGTGTTCTTGGGGTCATAGTCAGCATTTCTCTTCCTCCAAACATGACAAGTTGAGTTGATACCAAAGAACTCAATTTGGGTCTCATCTGACCACAGCACTTCCTCCCAAGCCTTCTCTAAATCATTAGATGTTCATAGGCAAACTTCAGACGGGCCTTCTTGAGCAGGGGGACCTTACGGGTGCTGCAAGATTTCAATCCATTGCGGCATAGTGTGTTACCAATTGTTTGCTTGGTGACTGTGGTCCCAACTGCCTTGAGATCATTAACAAGTTCCTCCCGCGATCATCCTTTCTCATGATCATCCGTACCCCATGAGGCGAGATCTTGCATGGAGCTCCAGACCCAGGGTGATTTAATGGTTATTTTGTATATCTTCCATTTCCAAATAATGGCACCAACAGTTGTCTCCTTCTCACCAAGCTTCTTGCTGATGGTCTTGTAGCCCATTCCAGCCTTGTGCAGGTCTACAATCTGGTCCCTGACGTTTGACAGCTCTTTGGTTTTGCCCATAGTGGTGGAGAGGATGGAATGGAAGATACAGATTCTGTGGACAGGTTTCTTTTATACACATGAGCTGACATTAAGAGTACTTTCTTAAAGTGGCAGGACTAATCTGTGTTCCACATGGGCACATAGCCAATCTGTGGGAGGCAGAATTCTTGCTGGTTGGTAGGGGATCAAATACTTATTTCACTCGATCAAATGCTAATCAATTTACAACCTTTGTATAATGTTTTTCTGGATTTTTTGGTTGATATTCTGTCTCTATCCGTTAAAATAAACCTACCGTAAAAATTATAGACCCTTCATTTCTTTGTCAGTGGGTGAACTTACAAAATCAGCAGGGGATCAAATAATTATTTCCCCACTATCAGATCTCATACACACTAAAAAGTCCTGGGTTAAAAAGGGACCAACTAATTTCTGGGTTATTTCAACCCAGAAATTTGGGTTATTCTTTTTGACCCAAATTCTGGGTTAAATACCTGACCCAAATGTTAGTTAGTAATGACTCATCTATGTCTTCATCTGAAAGACAGAAAACAAGACAACATGAGTATTGTTAATAAGTCGAGACAATTGTGAACCACTCACCAGACACTCTTTCATTATCAAGCTAACAAATAATCACATTTAAGGGAATGCTGTGGCTTTTTTTTTTTTTTCGTGGCCCAAATTGCCAGTTAACTAATGTGGTTCTTTTGCAGCATTACCCATTTTGTGTGAATGATAGTCTATACTGTCCATCTTTTCTTTCATTAACAAGTGTAATATTACATTATATATAATATTAACATAATAATATTAACGGGTAGTGTAGAGAAATGATTCTCTGATAACCAAGGCACTCCTTAATTAAAATGTCTTTATTACAAATTTGACATGTCTAACTGGACAACTTTAAAAAGCCCACGCGTAGCAGCATGGAGCCTTCTTCAGGGCATAATGAAGCAGATGAAAAACTGATCTTATAAAGACAAACACACACAAGTAGAAGCAAACACACAGGTGCTAGCAATCAGTGTTAAAGGTCTACAGATAATTGCTAGGACACGCCTCTCACACGGTTCTCAGCACTGAAACTATAAATCACAATAATAAACAGAAACACAGGCAACAAATAGCATGCATATATATATCATGCATACATTGCTAGGGCACGCCTCTCACATGATTCTCAGCACTAAAGCTGTTGGTCACAATATAAGCAAAAAACACAAGCAACAGGTAGCATGCATATATTCATACATACACATGCATATACATTCATGCATACATATGCATATACAATACATATGAAAAGTAAGTAATCACAAGAAAAAACAATATTACAAAATCACAGAAAAGGTCTATAATCTATCTCCTCATTTAATCCTGGATAGTCCATTGCTTTAAAACTCCATATCCAAAAGGTTTCACGTTGCAATAACCGTTTTAAAATGTCACCTCCACGTATTGATTTTTTAATAATTTCAATGCCCTGAATTCTCAAAGATGATGGGTCACTGTGATGTATTTCTTTATAGTGTTTAGCCATAGGGTAATCTTCGTTGTTGACTCGGATTGCGTATTTGTGTTCATAAAACCGCTCTTTTAGTTTTCTTTTAGTTCTGCCTCTACAAAGATTACCCTATGGCTAAACACTATAAAGAAATACATCACAGTGACCCATCATCTTTGAGAATTCAGGGCATTGAAATTATTAAAAAATCAATACGTGGAGGTGACATTTTAAAACGGTTATTGCAACGTGAAACCTTTTGGATATGGAGTTTTAAAGCAATGGACTATTGCATGTATGCATGATATATATATATGTATGCTATTTGTTGCCTGTGTTTCTGTTTATTATTGTGATTTATAGTTTCAGTGCTGAGAACCGTGTGAGAGGCGTGTCCTAGCAATTATCTGTAGACCTTTAACACTGATTGCCAGCACCTGTGTGTTTGCTTCTACTTGTGTGTGTTTGTCTTTATAAGATCAGTTTTTCATCTGCTTCATTATGCCCTGAAGAAGGCTCCATGCTGCTACGCGTGGGCTTTTTAAAGTTGTCCAGTTAGACATGTCAAATTTGTAATAAAGACATTTTAATTAAGGAGTGCCTTGGTTATCAGAGAATCATTTCTCTACACTACCTCTTAGATGTCCTACCTTGGACCAAAGAGCACCCAAATTAAACCCAAAAGGAATTGAGCATGCCATTCATCTTGAATCCAAACAATAATAATATTAACATTATAATATAATGTCATTAGACATGTGCCGGTATTCGGTAATGCGATAAATCGCGGTAATGAATATGCACGATATTGTTATCGCGGGCACTTCAAAATACCGTGAAAAATAATAGATCCGAATTTAGATTTTTAGAACGCGCATTATAGCTTATTTTCCATCAACCGCTTAAACAAGCACTGCGTATATGCTGCGCGAAACACGTGCGCATTCTGATGTAAACAATCGCCACGTGTATAAGCATGCGGCCGGTGCGCACTTCTAGTCTAATGTAAACAGTCCTCACATGGAGAAGCAGCATGGTGGAAGGAGGAACGCCACCGCCTACAGTCTATGGCCGCCGCCGATCTATCCGGATCCATCGCGCTTCTAAAAGCAGAGCTGCCAACTCGACGCATTCAGCGCGAGACTCTTCACACTTCACGCCACACATCCGTTTTCTCACGCAGAGAAAAATCGCGGAGCAAAGAGGACACGAAGACCGTCAAACAAGACAGAGCAGGTTACTTTTGATATGAAACAGGAGAACAATTGTGTCATAGAACGTTACATTTAAACTATTTAATGACCAGCAGCATGTTAGATGACTAAAACATATAGATAAAGAGGAGTATTTTGCTGAATATGTGCACTGCACTTTTTTACATATTTATTATATTTTTTACGTGTGTCATTACATAATTGTTATTATAATGAAAACCACATTATATTTGATTTAATTAGTTATTTGTAACCTTTAATAATACCAGCTGATAGGGCTCTATATGGTTACATAGCATTATGTGAGATATTTTTTTTTTCATGAGAAAAAAATAACATGTGGGCTATCTACTGTAGCCTTCCTAATATTTATCCAAAATTAGTCAATATTGAATCAAGATTTAAATCAAATCCCAAGTATTGAATTGAAATCGTTAAATTTGTGTTAAGCAATACAAACAGTAGCCTACCAGTCATTGTACCATGTAATCATTGTAACATGTTGTCACTAAACTTAATAAAATTCAGTTTATTTACCAAATGTTTTGACAATCACAATTACACCTTGTGATGCAAGTTTTATTTAATTTTTTGCATCCTCCCCCCCCCAATCCATTTGTTTCTCATGTGCAATTAAAATATCGTGATAATACCGTATACCGTGATGAAAGATCACTCAATTAATCGCAGCATGAAAATGTGATACCGGCACATGCCTAAATGTCATATGACATTAATGCAAAGGTGAATATCTGGTCCATTCTAATGCATAACAGCTTAAAGATAAGTATCTTTTAGGGTTATATAGATATGCATACCCCACTGTCGAAGAAGTTGTGACTTTCACAAAATCTTGCACTGACACATTTAAGCCTTATTAAAGAAAAATGTTTAGGTATAGAGAGATGATATAAGGGAAGTAAGAGTAAAATGCTCACCTCTAAAATTCCCAATCAGCTCAGACAGCCGCCACTCAGTTAGCTTATCAGTTAGCTTGTCCATTCAAAATGACCTGGAGGTTATAGAGGTAATATAGAGGTTAGCAACAATTCGAAGACTTGACCCGCTTCTTTAACTCTCACTACTTCAGCCAGTAGAGCACTGTATAATATGATAAGCACGGCGCAGCTGGTAAACATAACTCAACTATTGTGTTGCCTCGTCGCTCTGTACTGTAGCGTACTGTGGCTAAAGGGGGTCACACACCGGACGAGAAGCGCAGCGCAGCGCCGCGCCACATCGCCGCGCCACATCGCGCCTAGGACAACTCGAGTTTTCGCACACCGTGACCGGATGCGCACTCTCTCAGTTTATGGCCGCGCAGCGCCATGTCTTTAAAATTCGAACACATTATTATCGAACACATAACATGGGTTATTCTTTGAAAAATAACCCAGAAACCCAAACAACCCAGGAGTTGGGTCAGCATATTAGCCCTATAACCCAGAAAATGGTTACTCTGAAAAAATAACCCATAATTTTAACCCAACACAAATAACCCAGAAAATGGGTTGAAGAAATAACCCAGGAGTTTTTAGTGTGTATAGGATGTGTTTGGTTAAAGGGGTAGTTCACCCAAAAATGAGCTGAACACAAAAGATATTTTGAAAAATGTCGGTAACCAAACAGTTGATGGACCCCATTGACTTCCATAGTAGGAAAAAAAAATACTATGAAAGTCAATGGGGTCCATCAACTGTTTTGTTACAGACATTTTTCAAAATATCTTCTTTTGTGGACAATGAAGACAGAATTTTCATTTTTGGGTGAACTTTCCCTTTAAAGGTCCCATGGCATGGAAATTTCACTTTAGTTGTTCCTTCATCCGAGCCTCTGAAAAACCAGTGGGTTATGTGAATTTCTGATGTGTAAAAGTTCAGACAGATAATCTTTCTCTCAAAATCGTTCAATACTGTTTATGCATCAGTAAATCAAGCCAGTGACTAAAATATCAACTTCACATCGTTTCTCTTAGTAGGATGAAAATAATCTTATTTAAACTGTGATTAAAATATATACAGAAAGCGATCAAAGAACAGTCCCTTTCCAATTGCCCAAGCTGTCAATCACACAGCGCAAGTTTATCTGGACACTTGCCAAAACTCGTTATGAAATCAATGACGCTGTTACACTGCACAACAAAGCTCTTACTGTATTTACATCATGTTTGCATTGGTGAAATCATTAGTGAGAGTGCAGAAACTGCACTGCAATAATAAGATCTTTATTCACGCAATCAACAGACTTTCATCTGCTCAGTGCTCATCACTGCAACCTTTTATGTGATGGGAATAGATCTAAATACTTTAAAAACTTCTCACGATTCGTTAATCTCGATAGCTGTAATAGTAAAAATGTATAATAGCTGTAATAATAAAAGTTTTCGAGAGAGTTCCACATGTAATGCTAGCTATTTCATATGCAAGCATGTCGGCCAATCTCAGCAGTGAGTGTTTACACTGAAGTCTCACAGCAGACACGCCCCTTCAAACAGAGCGTTCAAATCAGAGGCTAAAATCAGGTTAGGAAAAATGCCTTTTATTTCTAAATTATGAAAAAAATGTAATCTAAAAAAAATACTAACATTATAAGGGCACCCCAGGAAACATTATAAAATAATAAAATAATCCATGCCATGGGACCTTTAAGTTAACGCGGTAGTAAAGAGATTCAGTTTACCAATGATCATTCAGTGCATGTAGCTCAAACAGTAATGCACAACATTAATAACTACAATTGGGACTGTCATATACATAACATAAAGAGAACACTATTGTAATAAATCATGGTGAATTCTTTGGGTTTAGTTGACGTGTTTCAGCGCGTTGTTACGGGAAGAGCGCATGTGCATCCACAACAAGAGTTACACATTCTGACTAGCACGCACTGTAACTTAGTTCAAGTTCACTTGTGCATTTCCATCATTTTATGCAGATATAAATTGAAATATGATTCTGTTGTATAAATATCTGTTCATTCAGCTCTTCATCTTCAGCACATGCAACTCAAAAAGCAATGCTGTTATTTAAAAAAAAGTGATATTAATTTAAGATGTTTCTTTTTCAAAAACATTGATGCATTATTAATAATAACTAGCACTTTTTATTTTCGTATTATTTTCATCAATGATATGGTTTAATTAAAATAATTTCATTATTGTCCGTGACTCCGTGCAGAGGCCATTTCATTTTATTTATCCATGGCCCATGCATTTTGATTCTTTATACGCAAGTAATGTTGTCCAATGACTTGTTTGCATTATTTAGGCATTATTTTATTTATTTGTAAGACAATAAATTAAAAAACTTTAATAAAGAAAGTTGGCCGTAGGAGTGTAAAATTAATTTTAAAACTTACACTGTTTCAAATTATATACTGTATAGTTTTGATTAGTGCTTGGGACATAGCATTTAATGGTACGACTTTTTTTTTCAGGCTCTCAAAAATGTTAAACAAATTTAGATTTATTGGCCCAATATATTGTTTATTGGCATTCAAATATTAAGAATTATCTATTAACTCTAATACCATTACAAAAGTAACCTAAACATGTAAAAAGCCACAGCTAAACATATGTGAAGATTTACTTTACAGCATCTCCTGAAACGTGGTCTTAAAATAGCTAAGTCTTTTCACACTGCGCTTACCCCCGGTCATTCTTAATCCCACTTTTAATGGAACGTAAAGGAACGTTTCACACTTGTAATTTAGAGGCAGGGTTAGCACCGTTTTTTACCCAGGGTTAAGAAACCCTCCTCCTTATATCCACGTGCTTTCATATGTACTACTGTACACCCAAAGCACTTTACAATGTTGGGATTTCCTCAACCACCACCAGCGTGCAGCATCCACTTGGAAGATGCGACGGCAGCCACAGTACATTGGCGCCAGTGCGCTCACCACACACCAGCTATAGGTGGAGAGGAGAGAGAATAATAGAGACAATTCAATGGATGGGGATTAGCAAGGGCCATTGGATGGAATATGGCCAAGACACCGGGGTTACACCCCTACTCTTTACGAGAAGTGCCATGGGACCACAGAAAGTCAGGACCTCGGTTTAACGTCTCATCCGAAGGACTGGGCTCTTTGACAGTATAGTGTCCCCATCACTTTACTGGGGCATTAAGACCCACACAGACCACAGGGTAAGCACTCCCTTCTGGCCTCACTAACACCTCTTCAAGCAGCAACCTAGTTTTTCCAGGAGTCTCCCATCTAGGTAATAACCAGGCTCAACCCTGCTTAGCTTCAGTGGGCAACCAGTCTTGGGCTACAGGGTGATATGGCTGCTCGTTTGAATATGAAAAATGTCAAATGACGATAGAACACACGGAAATTTGTGTGAAGAGACCATTTCATTCTTACAGTCGGCAATGCTATAGCCTTTATGTAAACAGGTCACATGCTGCGTTCATCCAGTCAGTGAGACTGGCAAAGCAAATATGCAAATACGTATGTTAACCCTAGGTTTAGGAATGTAAAGTGTGAAACTTCATCTTATGAATACCCACGATTAATTGTCAACTCAGGGTATATTATTAACAGTGTGAAACGTGAAGCATGATAACCCAGGATTCCATTTACCCGGGGTTTAGAATGACCCAGGGTTAACTATTTCAAGTGTGAAAAGCCATTTTATGTAATTCTTCAAAATAAGGTAAAAAAAAATGAAAAAATATGTATGGTAAGACTGTAGAGCAGGGATAGGCAACTCCGGTCCTGGAGGGCCGCTGTCCTGCAGAGTTTAGCTTCAGCCCTGATAAAAACTCACCTGCCTGTATCTATCTAGTAATCCTGAAAACATTGATTGCCTTGTTCAGGTGTGTTTAATTAGGGTTGGAGCTAAACTCTGCAGGACGGCGGCCCTCCAGGACCGGAGTTGCCTATCCCTGCTGTAGAGCCTAGAGAATTTGAGACTTGTGCTTGTGTGTGTGTTTGTGTGTGTTATGTTTTATCATCATTTGGGTTTGTTTAGGCAGATAATAGTGTTGCAGAAGTTCATACCTGTCAAAACAACACTGGCGTAACTCATATTCTGTCTATCTGTCTATCTGTTTCTTTCAGTAAGAACAGGCTGTCTTCCACCATGAACCCGGTGTACAGCCCAGTGCAACCGGGAACCCCGTACGGAAACCCGAAGAATATGGCATACACAGGTATGTAATGAGACAATCGCACATATTTAAAATTACAACATACTTAATTTATAAATGTCTGTGATCTTACTCTAGACAACTCAAAAAACATATCAATAGTTAAAGGTGCAGTAAGTGATTTCTGGGAAATGCTGTTGAAAGTGGATCTGACAGAGCACAATGAAAC
The DNA here is from genome assembly GCF_965113295.1 of Leuciscus leuciscus. Lineage (NCBI taxonomy): Eukaryota > Metazoa > Chordata > Actinopteri > Cypriniformes > Leuciscidae > Leuciscus > Leuciscus leuciscus. The sequence continues at coordinate 24,789,438 of NC_138734.1, read as the reverse complement.
ACTTGTAGCAAATCAGCAGCAGGGGACATGTCCACTCATGATGGGGGAGGAGAGAGAGAGTGAGCAAGAGGGAGATTTGAAGAAAGACTGTAGAAAGAGAAGTGGCTGAGAGACATTACAAAAGAGAAGAGGTTAGAAGAATTTCACTGGAAAAAGAAGGGTTATGATCAGCCAAGGGCTTTAGGACCTCTAGCTTTCTAGCGCTGGAGAGGCCTAAGTGGGAAGGTCTGAAAATTAACACCAAGGTTGCCTTGTTTTTTGCTCCATACATTGGCTTTGCTATGTTTCACAGAACCAAGATATGCTATTGTTGTAAGGTTAGCTGTAGTTACAGGGCGGTTTTGAGTGTCATTGTTTGTCTGGAGCTGCTGTGCTTCGCTTCAGCTATGATAAAGAGATATCCACTCTTTTATTGCATGTTCATGCATTTTGGAGGTGGAGCAATTTCAATTATCAACAGCGTTTCTTCAAAATCACTTACTGCACCTTTAAGGTGCAAATTCTGTTTCTTGTTGTCTGTAGAGGGATTGATCACCCGAAAATAAAAATGGGTGTGCATTAATGCATACTTCACCTCTCACTTCTGTTCCGTGTTGGCGGGTGTTTATGCATGTAGAGCCATGAGCGCCGTGTCACTCATGGCAGGTGTTTGTCTGCTGCCATGGCAACCGTAGGCTCATATTTGATGTGCTCTTATTGAAGGGATTCTCTGGGTCAATAGAGACTGTTTACACACCAACATCTACTCCCCCCACCCCTCCCCCCCTCACTTACAGGGTTTTCTCACTTACGATTCAAGTGTCAGTTTTATTTTAGAACATTCCTTTGGAGAAATTAAAAGAGACAGTTGTTTACGGACAGGAAGAGTATTGAGCTGTAATATGAATGTGAAAAGCAACTAATAGCATATAGCATATCATTTGATGAGAAATTAGTTCATATTGAGATGTCTGACTTTGGTATCTAGGCAGATTTGAGCACAGTCTGAGACATTGTTCAAAAACTCAACAAAAAAATATGAGATATAGCATATGAGATTAGCGGGGAGAATTTTCACTGTTGGAAAATCCATCTTAAGCTGGAAGTTTTATTTTGGATCATGGTAGCAGCCTGGTCTGAGCTGGTCAGTAGCTGGCCAGGGTAGTCTTCCATCCAGGATTGAATTTCTGAATTTCTCAAACCAGATGTATAATTTTATAATAATAAAGTAGAATCAAAATATAATGAAATTCAGTACAATTTAAATAACTGCTGTAAGAGTAGTTTTTAATGCAAAACATGTAATTTCTAACTATAACTAAACCTGTAATCTCTTAAAGGGATAGTTCACTTTGAAATGAAATTTTGGTATGTTTTAGCTTACCTCAAGGGCATCCAAGATGTAGGTGTCTTTTTTTCCGCAGTAATTTCAATTTTGATATTTTTAGGTCAAACCGTTCTTGTCTGTCAGTCATAATGCAGGTCGATGGTCACTTGTCTCAAAGAGCATGCACAGAGTCCAAATTAAAACAATTCCCCATCGTCCAAATTAAACAATTCCCCATCGTAAGTACACATTGATGGCCTAAGACACGAAACGAGCGGTTTGTGTGAGAAAACGAACAGTTTTTATTTCGTTTTTACCTCTTGAACTCAGCCACGTCCAAGTGATCTGAGAGTGCGGGCGGGTATAGGTATATACATGTCGCCTTGGCTACGGTTTCGCAGTAGCCAAGGCGACATCTAGTGTATATATCTATATATATATATATATATATATATATATCTATATATATATATATATCTATATATATATCTATATATATATATATATATATATATATATATATATATATATATATATATATATATATATATATATATATGGGGAATTGTTTAATTTGGACGATGGGGAATTGTTTTAATTTGGACTCTGTGCATGCTCTTTGAGACAGTGACCATCGACCTGCATTATATGACTGACAGACAAGAACGGTTTGACCTAAAAATATCAAAATTGAAACTACTGCGGAAAAAAAGACACCTACATCTTGGATGCCCTTGAGGTAAGCTAAAACATACCAAAATTTAATTTCAAAGTGAACTATCCCTTTAATATATGGGATAGATTCAATTTATAAGTTGTATATCAGGTTTATTTATCTTTTGAATATTAATATTATAATCCTGATTTTAATCCTTGGTTATTATTGCATTTATAAAAAATGCATAAATTAATATAATTTTTTTTTAATTGCATATGTATAATAATAATAATAATAACAACTTATAAAGAAATTAGATATATGCAAATATAAAGATAACTGCAAAGATAATAATATTATATTTGCAGTTATCTTTATATTTGCATATACAGTGAGGAAAATAAGTATTTGAACACCCTGCTATTTTGCAAGTTCTCCCACTTAGAAATCATGGAGGGGTCTGAAATTGTCATCGTAGGTGCATGTCCACTGTGAGAGACATAATCTAAAAAAAAAAATCCAGAAATCACAATGTATGATTTTTTTAACTATTTATTTGTATGATACAGCTGCAAATAAGTATTTGAACACCTGAGAAAATCAATGTTAATATTTGGTACAGTAGCCTTTGTTTGCAATTACAGAGGTCAAACGTTTCCTGTAGTTTTTCACCAGGTTTGCACACACTGCAGGAGGGATTTTGGCCCACTCCTCCACACAGATCTTCTCTAGATCAGTCAGGTTTCTGGGCTGTCGCTGAGAAACACGGAGTTTGAGATCCCTCCAAAGATTCTCTATTGGGTTTAATTCTGGAGACTGGCTAGGCCACGCCAGAACCTTGATATGCTTCTTACAGAGCCACTCCTTGGTTATCCTGGCTGTGTGCTTCGGGTCATTGTCATGTTGGAAGACCCAGATTGACCCATCTTCAATGCTCTAACTGAGGGAAGGAGGTTGTTCCCCAAAATCTCGCAATACATGGCCCCGGTCATCCTCTCCTTAATACAGTGCAGTCGCCCTGTCCCATGTGCAGAAAAACACCCCCAAAGCATGATGCTACCACCCCCATGCTTCACAGTAGGGATGGTGTTCTTGGGATGGTACTCATCATTCTTCTTCCTCCAAACACGTTTAGTGGAATTATGACCAAAAAGTTATATTTTGGTCTCATCTGACCACATGACTTTCTCCCATGACTCCTCTGGATCATCCAAATGGTCATTGGCAAACTTAAGACAGGCCTTGACATGTGCTGGTTTAAGCAGGGGAACCTTCCGTGCCATGCATGATTTCAAACCATGACGTCTTAGTGTATTACCAACAGTAACCTTGGAAAAGGTGGTCCCAGCTCTTTTCAGGTCATTGACCAGCTCCTCCCGTGTAGTTCTGGGCTGATTTCTCACCTTTCTTAGGATCATTGAGACCCCATGAGGTGAGCTCTTGCATGGAGCCCCAGTCCGAGGGAGATTGACAGTCATGTTTAGCTTCTTCCATTTTCTAATGATTGCTCCAACAGTGGACCTTTTTTCACCAAGCTGCTTGGCAATTTCCCCGTAGCCCTTTCCAGCCTTGTGGAGGTGTACAATTTTGTCTCTAGTGTCTTTGGACAGCTCTTTGGTCTTGGCCATGTTAGTAGTTGGATTCTTACTGATTGTATGGGGTGGACAGGTGTCTTTATGCAGCTAACGACCTCAAACAGGTGCATCTAATTTAGGATAATAAATGGAGTGGAGGTGGACATTTTAAAGGCAGACTAAGGCTATGTTCACACTTAACGTCTTTTTTGACAAGAAAAAGTTGACAACGGCGTTTTTTTTGCAAAAAAAAATGCTGGCAGCGTTCGGTTACAAATAGCAGCCGAGCGTGTCTTTTGTTGCTATAACAACAGCTGCAACAGTAGCCTAGTGCTGTGTGATGCAAAAAATGTCGAGAAAGAGAAAGTTGGCTCTTGCGTTGGCTTTTGAAGTTACCGGGGAGGAGAAAGTCGGTTCACAAAGACGTTTGTGGGTGCACGACAGACAGTTCGTGAGCTTAGAATTATAAGGTTCTATCTCCGTTTAGGGTAGTTCTGAGATATTGAGCATCAAAGTTTTTACATCCCAGCTGGCAATGGAGAGATGGAACCTTTTTTATTTTATTAATAACTACAAACAAAATATATTTTTACAAAAATAACACCACACAGGCATTAATAAACACCTAATGGATCAGATTATGTCAAAAACTCAATTTCGACCAAAGTGGAGATAGAACCTTATAATTCTAAACTCACGAGTTGTTCTTGTTGTTATGGAAACGACAGGTCTCGCTACTCGCTTGTCATTGGTCAGCTGTCAAAAAGGCGCTTGACGTAGGGCGTTCTTTTCAGAAAAGTTGAACTTTTTTCAACTTAAAAAGACGCTCTGAGCTGCAGAAAAAGACGCCGGCGGTGGCGTCTAAAAAAGCGCTCAGGACTTTTTTGAAAAAACGGTTTACTCCATAGGGTTATAATGTAGAACAGACGCTGGCAGTTTGAAAAAAGACGCTAAGTGTGAACATAGCCTAACAGGTCTTTGAGGGTCAGAATTCTAGCTGATAGACAGGTGTTCAAATACTTATTTGCAGCTGTATCATACAAATAAATAGTTAAAAAATCATATATTGTGATTTCTGGACTTTTGTTTTTAGATTATGTCTCTCACAGTGGACATGCACCTACGATGACAATTTCAGACCCCTCCATGATTTCCAAGTGGGAGAACTTGCAAAATAGCAGGGTGTTCAAATACTTATTTTCCTCACTGTATCTCATTTCTTTATTTGTTGTTGTTATTATTATTATTATTATCATTTATATTACATTTATAAATGAATATTTATTATTAGTAGAAATAGTACCGGTAGTTGTTGTTGTTGTATCTCATTGTTGTCTAGGAGAAATCATCGATATATTAAAGAGGTCTCATTTGTGATCACTGGGAATGAGCATAGTTCACAGACCTAATATTTACCTGATAATATAAAATAAAGTGACTTCCAGTGAGAGAGATTCTCCATATAAGACAAGACACACATCACACAGTTCATTGGACACATGATTGTGACATTATTATAGTACAAGCGGTTCTGCATGTATCTTGTAAATGCAGGAATGAACTGAAGTGACTGAAAGATGAAATGAAATATTAAAGTCCCATTTTAAAGAGAGTTGCCTGTCAGTGCAGATGTAACTGGAGAGAGAGTTGTTTGTATCAGAGGCTGCAACACTTGTAATCAGATTGTGTCTTTGTGAGCACTGCTTAACGGATGAATGACTTTTCAGGTCATTTCAATGGAGAGAGAGGGAGAAAATGTATAGGACGCTCTGTTCTTGCAGATAAAGAGTTAAACTTCTGGTGTCTTCAGACAAATATCACTATATCTTACGATACTGTTTGGTGTAGCTTGGAAGGCTTTAGCAAGTGAATTGTGTAATTTAAAATACTTTGACTTTCAGCTAGCTTAATGATAGCACTATATTTAAGCCATTTTCTAAGTTGGTTTCCCTGAAAATTGTGGTGCTTTCAAAATATTGTTTGGGAAACAAAATACATATTTTTTCCGTTTTCCTGCTGCAAATTATGCCGAAATTAGAGGTCGACCGATAGTGGATTTTACCGATAGTGATAACTAGGTTGGACCACGCTGGCTGATAACTGATTAACCGATTAAGTTTATAAAATGGATACTGAATAAAAATTTAAACTCCAAGTAATCTAGTGCTGTAAACTTTATTAATAATTTTTTTTAAAAAGTGCTGAACCTTTTTACTGTATATATTTAATGAAATAAATATTAATACATTAATTATAACTTGATCATTCATGTTAGTAATGATAGAACTTTAAAATGTAAAAATGTTTTAGTTAATTAAGGATCAATACTACTATGACATTTATTAACCTTAGTTAATGTTACAGATGGACTCTTAAGGCCCTTTCACACTGGACGCGATTTTGACGCACGAACCATTCGCGCGATGGTTTTATTAAACATCAGCTGTTTGTGTAATGAGTGCTTCCACACCGAACGCGAATGCGCAGCGGCGAAAAAACTACTTTTATTTTATTCGCTTCGATGTCGATTTTTTTTTTACTTTTGCGGCGACAGAATAGGCTTCAGCCAATCACATACTACAAGGACAACGATTTGAAAGACAATGTGTGGCGTAGCATTGCCAACCAACTCGGTTATCTTGACTGTGAGTTTGTTGTGTGATAGTTTTAGTCATATAGTCCTGTGCTGTGTAGGCATGCGAAACTACATTTGGGATAGAAAGCTAACACTATTATCGTCAAAGATAGAGACAGAGACCGTGTTTACTTTGAACACGTAACAAAATGTAGTGAGACTATTTAGGGCTGCTTTTAGTATACATTCTTTGTGTGATATCTACAGTTTCTAGTCGAATGATTTTTAACTTACTTACTTCGTGTGTTACATGTAGTTACATTACATTACAAAACGCACTGTGTTTAGTTGAAGACGCAAAAAAAAAAAACTGTGCACATAAGCATACTCCCCTTCAGACTCTCTGTTCTGTAAGATTGGGTGCACCCAAAACCTTCTTTTCTGTCTTTTAAATAAAATGAAAAGCTCGTCTTCACTGGATGCTATGACTATGACTGGATGATGATGATGAAGTGTCCATGTTTTCTCAGCTGTCGGCGCGATTCGCGCGAAAGTTCGGGAATGTTGAAGCTCTCTGAACGTCACAGACGTCGCAAATTCGCGTCGCGGCTGATGTGAATGGTTTTGATGCGAACTATTCGCACACGAACTATTCGCTTTTTCGTTTCGCTTTTTCGTTACGCATCCGGTGTGAAAGGGCCTTTATTGTAAAGTGTTACCATTTTATATAATTTTTCTTTTTCTTTGCTTTTTATTATTGGGATAGAAATGCTCTGGCAAGTCAATTATCAACATAGAAAAATATAGCCAGAGCATTATTCTAAATATCTCCTTTTATGTACAAATAGACATATACTGTATGTGTGTGAGTAGATGATGACAATTCTGTCATCATCTATGGGTGAACGGTTCCTTTACCAAACACATGATCAAGCAGGTCCTCACATGCTCACTCTTTCGGCAGTATTTCTCCTGCATCCTCCAGTGTTGATATAATCCATCCCTTGCAGTGAGCTGTCCAGACCTGGATACTCCCTTCCCATGATGCCCTGTACGTCTGACAGCTCGTGCTGTTCAGTATGGAGCGGTGCACTGGGTTTCACACTCATCCGACTGTGTCTTATTGAGACAGACATGTCGTAATGGATGCCATCTGTGCTCATCCTGTTCAATAAAGAGCTCACCTCGCTCTCTCTCCCTCTCTTTGTCCTTTCCTATGATAGCACAGGTTACAGAGATTTGATTTGGATCAGTATATCTGGAAATAGTAACAGCCTTTTTGTTTGTAAAAATTAATCTGCACTTGCTTTCGTTAATTTATGTTCTGGTGATAAAAAAAAAATAAAAAAAATAAATTCTAATCTATTGTATTGTTGAGTGAAACAGGATATTCAACTTGAAAAGGTTGGACAGGACTTGATTTTATCCAATTGGAAATGGATTGATTTGTTAAAAAAAGAAAAAAAGTAGGCATTCAATATGAGAATGTAGCCAGATTGTTCTAAACTAAAGCCTATATACGTAGCTATTTAGATATTGGTTTATTTTATAATCTTATCCAAAGCACAACAAGAAGAGAAGCTCACACACATAATAGAAACATATTTATTTTCTTTTTTTAAATACTTTATTTAGAGGCCAAATGCAAAGACAATTTTTTGTCGTGTTGTGACAATGTGAATCGGAAACATTTGTCTTTGCATTTGGCCTCTAGCCCTCTACATAAAGTATTTTTTGTAATAAATCTTGTACTACTATGTACAAAAGCAAGCTGCTTTTCTTGTTGAACTTTGATATGTTTTTTAGCTTACACACCAATGTAATTTGTATCCACAATTTCTTTCAGTATTTGGCATGGCTTTTTAGCTGTTTTTGCTGTTTATAACCTTATCCAAAGAAATAATACTTTTATTCACCAAGGATGCATTAAATTGATCAAAAGTGACAGTAAAGTAATTTATAATGCTACGATTTGAAATAAATGCAAAGAATCCTGAAAAAGAAATCAGTTTCCACAGAAATATTAACCAGCATAACTTTTTTTAACATTGATAATAATAGGAAATGTTCCTTGAGCAGCAAATCGGCATATTAGAATGATTTCTAAAGGATCATGTGACACTGTTGCCTTTGGCTTGCTCAGTTGGGGATATTTTGGGGATATTTAATTTAATTTGATCAATCAATAAATTCCTCTTGAAAAAACTTTGTTGTATTATTTTAATTTAATACTGTGAAGCTGCTTTGATACAATCTGTATTGTGAAAAGCGCTATACAAATAAACTTGACTTGACTTAACTGTAGACTGGAGTAATGATGCTGAAAATTCAGCTTTGATCACAGGAATAAATTACCTTTTAAAATATATTCAAATTGAAAACGGCTATTTTAAATTGTAGTAATATTCCACAATATTACTGTTTTTTACTGTATTATTTGATCAAATAAATGCAGCTTTTGTCTGCATGAGAGACATATTTTTTGTAATTTTTTTAAATGAATTTTTTCCATACTTTGTTTACAAAATATAATTTAATAATAAAAATTGTTTATCTTGTTTATTAGAAATTGTTTCTATGTTGGCAAGTCTGGCACTTCGGCTGTGTATTGCATGTAATTGACCAGTGCAGATCAATTCAATTAATTGCTAATGTTGATTTTATGTTTTAGTGTCATTTCTAAACTGTTGTCTCTCTGCATGTGTACAGGCTATCCCGGAGGTTATCCTACGACTGCCCCGACCTACACAGCCAACCTTTATCAGACAGGTAGCCCAGGATACCCACCAGGTATGTACACTCTCCAAACTTGTGAAATATGGCATAATACACACTTACATTAGCAAAATATGAGACGTTAGTGATCCATTAACACCAATGAAACATGCAGTATTCACAAACACATACTGATGCCTAATACTGTCTAGCCTCATTTTGATGTTTAACTATTTAACAACATAATACTGTTATATAGTGCTGGTTCCAACTAGTGACAATGCTCTGACTCAATATATACAATAAATCTTCATAATGATTAGAAAAGTGGCTTTATTTGTGTTCATATAACAGTGCACCTCGAAAGCTTCTGATGTATGAGGTCACTAATTGTGGTTTGTTCAGTAATGAGCTGTTCCCTGAAATGATTTTGGTCAATAAATCTGTTTCCGTCTTGATCTGGCAAGTTGTTTACGAATAATGATATTTAGATTTTTTTTTTTTTTAACTGCATTCTACATCTGCATGATTTGAGTGTGAAATTCAGTCTCGAGAGAAACCAGACGCAGTGAGGATGAGTCATGTGAAGAAGGTTGGCTTAGTGCAGATAATTTCCCACTAGTCTTTTGTTAACAGGCTTGTTTGAGTCAGCTATGTGTGACTCAACTTGTAGCATGATGTTTTTGTAAAAAAAAAAAAAAAAAAATGGATTTGTGCTGTAAGCAGACATTTTTGGATCACATTTTAGATCAGGATGTAAATGGTGCACTAGTGGAGTTGGTTTGTGAGGTCTGTGATAGGATCAATATGATCAGTGCCGCCCTGAACTGATATCATTTTTGTAAGATTTCCTCGGTAATGTCAGGATATGGCATGCCACCTGCCACTTGCCACATTCTTGCATGTTTAAACAGGCTGTTTCTTAGATCAGAGATCAAGTTGACATTTTGCTGTTATGTATTCATATTTTTATGTTAGATCTATTTACTGGCTTGCTTGTATATGATATCAGAAAATGGTAGTTTTGGTTGACCAGCACTACTTTCACACAATGTGTCACACTTTCTCCACAAGTTTCTGTGGTTTTCACCCAATATCTTCATGAAAAGCATGTGGACCTCAAAGATTTCTGCAGTATCCTTTTGTCTTTAAAAATATATGCTACAAAAATAGTCTGTGTGGTAAGACGTGCATTTAGACCAGTGGTTATCAAATGCTAAATGCAAAGAATAAAAATATAACTAAATGGTATCTAAGCAAGTTGGGATGGAAAATTATCTGCTTTTAAAATTCCTGTACATTTTGGGTTACACTTTATTTTAAGGTGTTCGTGTTAGTGTAATTATACATTTAAGTATTGAGTAATAATAATTAACTACCTGTTCTTACTATAGGGTTAAGAATAGGGGTTAGTTGTATTTAATTATGCATAATTTACGATTATTATTACAGTAACTACTTATAACGTGTAACAAGGACACTGTCAAATAGTGTAAAATCTCCAATAAAATACTATAATGTATTGTTGCAAATTCATCATTTGGTAAAAGGTATTTCAATTAGACAGATGCTAAATGGACAGATCAAAAATGAGGACATAGTTTGTGCCGACTACAGTGTTTTATAAAGCTGCACGATTAATCGTTTAAAGATTGCGATCTCATTCCTAAATGACAACGATTCATCTGTCTATTAAACCTTTGATGATCACACCAGAACATTCAAATCTGCACTGCCGCTGAGCCAGAAAGAGCAGTTGTCATGTAGGCCTATAGGTATAAACAGCTTCTTTTCATCAACACAGTATTGATATTTCTGTTACAAATATTCAGAAGTTCTGGGATAAAAGTTTATAGTTCGTATGTAAACACTGATGTCTACGGAAGCGATCAAAATAGAGCAAATCCTTTTGAAAGCAACTTGTCCCTTCAAATATCATTCAATAATCATTACACCAGTAGGTGGCGACAAGTGACTAATAAATGTATGTCATTGTAAATAATGTAAATCATTCACTCAAGAGATTTGTTCAAAAACGCTGATTCATTCAAGTTAATAGACTGCGTCAGAACCTCTTGTTAATTAGACTACATGTTATTTTGTTTAGATGTCTGTTGTCTGTTCAGAATCAGGGAGAATTGTAGTTTCTATATATATATAAATTAAAAATAATTATGCAGCTCTAGTATTTTATGCAATGAATACTTGGCATCCAACTTTTTTTTTTGCGTAACAATTTTGGCCCTGTGTTGGATTGCCACTTGATGTCTAATGTAAAATCTGGGACCTGAAGCAAAACCAGTTGAGAACCACTGATTTAAACAACTACAGCTGATGTATTTCAGTTCAGAATGCACCAAACAGTGAAAAAATACCTCTTGATTACTAAATGTTAGCTGTAGTACTTTACCTTTAGTTCATATCTTATTCTTTACAATACCGTGCAATTTTTTTTTCTGTCCCTTTTTTCTCTCTCCATTTCTTGAACTTTATTTTTATATATTTCATATGACATAAAAGTAAAAATAGTGTCAGTGTTTCAGTTTCAGTGTTTCAGACTAGCTTAGCAATATTTTATGTATTTTAATTTATTCTAATAATTACAAAATATTCAAATTTTCAAGTTGTTTTTCAAATCGTTAAATTTCTAATAAAGGTTAGCACTATTTTACATTGATTGGAAAGTTCATATTATTGATTTGAGCTTTTTCTTATTATTCATTTATATTATTGATTTTTAACTATCATCGATTAATCGGTTACCGGACATATTTTCCAATTTTTGTTTATATTATCGACAAAATCAGTCAACCTATTAACAATGCCATTTGAAAGTTGATTCCTGTCACTTTTTTCAATATTTCACATGACAATAACATAAAAAATAAGAAAAGTCTCAGTAGTGATAAAGCTTGCATTTTAATAGTTGTAAAATATTCTCATAGTTAAGGCATTCGTAATTTTCTAATAAGGTTCAAAACTATTTTACATTTAAGTGGAATGTTTTCATTAAAAGTATTGCAATTATCTGCGATTAATCTGTTTTCAGCCATATTTTCCAATCGATATCGCCCTAATTCACTATTTGTAAACCTCTACATTTATATTAAATGTGTGGATATTTCACACTATTCTTCCTACAGTATCATACTTTCATCATTATCATAAGTATCATAGTTATAAGAATGATCTGAATCACATAAAGCCCTCATGCATGCATAAAACGCAGCGCTGAACCGCTGCAGTGATGTCATGTGTGAGGCGTCTATGCGGCACTGATGCCATTGTGTGATTCCAGCAGTCTCTCTTTCTCTTTGTCCCTCTGTGCTCTGGTGTTTAGTAACATTTCATGGCTTTGCACCATCGCCCCCTTGTGGCTCTGAAAGGATTGCTCCATTTGGAAGGAAGACATGCAATTAAATATTTTTTAATCATTTTGTTGATGCGTTTATCTGACGTAACATGCAGTCATATTATTACAGGGACAATCCTTCTGGAGTAATCCAGGAATTTGTGGCTTTCTTAAAGGCAATAGTCCATCAGACATGCTTAGATATTTTTGTTTGCACAGAATCCACACTTGACCTACTACATTTGCCAAAATGTACAGCATACAGTACATTTGTAGCACACTGCATTGAATATATGACAATGCAATGCGCTTAGTCTTCCATTTCTAGTGTAATGAATGAAAGTTACCAACCATGATTTTATTTTAATATGTCCCTCTAGATTCATTTTTTTGAAGAGACATTTTACACAAAACTGGATTGAAATAACCGTTCTGACACATCTGCACTATATGCGAGTTTTCCAATCTCTTCTATTATGCGATTTGTCACTTAAAGGAATAGTTAACTTAACAATGAAAATAATGTCATCATTTACTCACTCTCAAGTTGTTTCAAACCTGTATGAATTTTTTTCTTCTGCTGAACACAAAGGAAGATATTTTGAAGAATGTCGGTAACCAGACAGTTGGTGGATCCCATTGACTTCCATAGAAGGACAGACAAATACTATGAAAGTCAATGGAGTCCATCAACTATTGGTTACCGACATTCTTCAAAATATCTTATTTTGGGTTCGGCAGAAGAAAGAAATTCATTCAGGTTTGAAATAACTTGAGGGTGAGTAATTGATGACAGATTTTTCATTTTTAAAGTGAACTATTCCTTTAATATTTTAATAATCATTAATATCTAAGCTGAAAATATGATACCACTCACGTGTAACAACACGTTTATCATTGAATAATGCCTATTGTTTTATATAGGCCTACTATTTTTTTTAACAAATATTAGGCAGTATATATGCATACTCCATATTATTCTGTAAGCAGTAACCTAGTATTTTATTTTCATTGATTTTCACTGCTGTTCAGTTTAATGGGAATTGAACCATCCAGCTTTCAATTGCAAGCCCAGAGTGTTTATTTACAATACATTTGCATTTTTCATTTATTTTAGCAAACGCTTTTATCCTAAATGACTCACAAATTAGGAACTGTGCAAGCAATTTCGCAGGCAACTGGCTGCGTAAATACATTTTTAGTAGTTAATGGTTTTCAATTTTGTAGTTTCATTCTTGAATAGAAAATCTTTTGTAACCAATTTAAAAATATATATATTTTCTGTTTCGAATTTTGAATTTTTTTTTAATTCTACTTAGACGTGCATTTGTGTTACTGCTTGAACTTTCTTTATTGCTGTTAGAGAAGCATTTAAATCCCTAATAGAGCGCTTTAATGTCTTTTATTCAACGCCACATCCCTTATTTGGTAACTAGATACCTAGGTTGGTGATGTTAGCTTCACTAACCTGAAAAATTTACCACTGTAAAGATTTCTATGATAAATTCAGCATCTTCTTGCTTCAGAATTCTGGTCAGTGAAAGCAATTAAATCATTTTGAAATCAATGGTTTCTATGGTAGATCTGTATGTCTTTTTTTTTTTTTTTTTTTGGAAGCCTACCTTTGCGGTCTGTTAATACAAGGATCCATAGGGACAGTGAGAGGAGGAGAGGCCAGTCAGGGTACCGATGTGGCGACAGTCGTGACGCATGTGTAACCCTTCTTGTATTGTGTTTGTTTGGGACAGTGCTGCTGGTGAAGCAGGCCTGGCCCCAGACGGCATCTGCTCCGGGGCCCGGAGAAGGCTCCTATGACCTGGCCGTGGACGCTGGCTCAGAGAGCAGGCAGTACCAGGCCTCATCTACAGCATTCAGTAAATATGATTACTATACTCTACTGTAACTGCTGTGTGTTCCCCTGTTACTCTATAACACAAACACACACCCTTTCAAATAAGCCTCGTTCAGACAGTCAGTCTAAATCTGATTTTTGTGCACATCCGATTGGAATATGATATTTAGCAAGTGTGAACGACAAAAAAACTAACAAGATCACATTAAATGCTTTTTTACAAATCCGTTTTGAGCTACATTCATATGTGGTTTGAAATTTCTGGAAAATCGGTTTAAGTCTGACCACCCTAATCGGATTTTGCGTGGTTTGTCACTTTCTCACTCCACGGAAAACAGAAACAACTTTGTTATAGGAAACATGCTGAAAGTTGCTGCTGAAATAAGGTTGTGTTGTTGCAAAGTGTCGGTCAAGCAGAAAATTACAATACAATGGTGACATGTTTTGAGATCGGTGGAGACTACAGCACGGAATGAAGCCGCTCATACCAGCCTCCTACTTTTCTGCCTCTTCCGTACTGGACACATTGTCAGTTTCATATAAATAAGACATGTTGCTGCTGTTGTTGTTGTTGTTGTTGTTGTTGTTGTTGTTGTTGTTGTTGTTGTTGTTTTTGGCGCTCGCTCACCAATGCAACGTCAATGCCAAAGAAACCAATGCAGATTTTCCGGAAAACATAAGAGTGCCACTGGACACACAAAGTGGATCTGAACAGTGTAGACAGTCAATAATTTAGATCAGATTCCAATCAGATACACAAATAATCAGATTTGGACTGACAGTGTGAACATAGCTATAGAGTCCCATACTGCCTATAAAGAACACTTGCTCTCATTGTTCTGTTTCCCCAGAGCACACACATATATTGATGGCATGATGCGTAAACAAACTTTACGATGAGCTCTGTGCTAAAACCTAGTGAGCTGCACTGCTGCATACTGCCTACATAGGCAACTACCTACTTAAGCCGGGGACACACTTAACGACTATAAGTAAGGCCGATTATGAATGTAATTTGATACTTACGAGTCAAGACTGATCATGCCCAAACGCACAGAGTCAGAGACAGTTGTGTTCAGTGATGTTCACAGTTGGTGTTTAAAATCTGCTGCAGTCGTTGGAAACAGTCTATAAGTGTGTTCAGTTCAGTCTTACAATGTTTCAGCTAGTCGTTAAGTGTGTCTCCGGCTTAAGGCAGCATCCTAAGTGAAATGGAACCTTTTTTATCACTTTTTTTTTTTCTATTTATTTTACAATATTTTTATTTGATCAGGACATTTATTTCTTCCACATTTTGTTTTCTGATCCACATGAATTCCGTAAATCCAGTATTTTGATTATTTTGATTATTATTATTCAAAATAATTATTGTAATTATTTTATTTATTCAATTTTACTGTACAATAGAATTATTGTACTAGTAATATACTTCTGTATTGACTGAATGAATTGTTATAATTTAAATAATAATGAAATATTCCAAGGTTTTCTTTTTTGTCCTTTGTTGATCACATGGCAATTTTATATCTATTTTGGTTAGGATTTATAACGCTCTACATAGGCAGCAACTGACATAAAGTGCTCTGAAGACTCGATTTCAGTCAAATTTGACAGTAGCATATCAAATTAATTTAAAAAGATTTATCTCGCCTTCTCTTCGCTTGGATTATTTTTCACAATGATTGTCCTCTATGCAGAGGATATAATAATTTGGTCAAAAATGTCTTCTTTTAGTGTTGTTGTGATACTATTATAGTTTTTATGAATATTTTGATAATTTTAAAGTTTGTTATATTGTTTTTCTATCATTTGTATTAGTTGTTTTGTTTTTTGTCTATATGGTTTCTATAAATTTAAAAACTGTCTATATATTTTATGTATGTGTGTGATAATTTCAATTAAAGTTTATAGTTTGTTAACTATAATAACCCTGAAATGCAACATATTTTCTTTGTTTAAGCCTTTGTGTCAGAATGTGCCTATGATTTCTTAAAATGCTGTCTTGGTGAAATCTCACATTGCATACTGGAGACACACTGTCTGAGATCTAAGGTTTCATGCTCACCGTAGACAGCTGAGCTTTTTGGAGTTGAGATTGCATAAAATTGTGTTGTGGGATTGAATTAGACAGGATTGGCTAAGCTAGACTAAAGACAGTTGAAACTGGTGTGTTGCATCAATGTGTGTACTTCAAATGTGAAGTAATGACTGATAGCATGTCTTTGGTATGTAGGGAATCTTTTGGTGTGTTGTGTAACTAATAACGCCTAAAGCAATGTATTCTTTCTTTAAAAGACTTCCGTTTGGGCAGCTGAATTCACATTCTTGTGCTTTTTGTTACTACTTTGTTGTCTACAATCCTCCAATAAATCACTAGCAATTGAAAAGCCTAACAGATTGTGTGTGTGTGTGTGTGTGTGTGTGTGTGTGTGTGTGTGTGTGTGTGTGTGTGTGTGTGTGTGTGTGTGTGTGTGTGTGTGTGTGTGTGTGTGTGTGTGTGTGTGTGTGTGTGTGTGTGTGGAAAAAGAGAAAGTGTCGGTGTGTGTGCTTGATTGTTTAATGTGTGATATCTCTGACTTGAAAGGGTGTGTGAGTGTTTGCACTTCATATGTGCTTTAGTTTAGTTTGGCGCACGAGATTTTGGAAATCCAACCAGAGCACATGGATGTGTGTGAAGGAATATTTTTTATCATATTCGATTGTTGTGTGCTTAATGCCTACTGGACCTAACAATCACTTTCCGTCTCTGTTTCAGGATACACTGCAGGAACGCCTTATAAGGTCCCCCCTAATCAGACCAATGGAGCCCCTCCTCCCTATTCCCCGTCCCCTAACCCCTACCAGACGGCCATGTACCCTATTAGAAGTGCCTATCCCCAGCAGAACCTCTATGCTCAGGTAAGACCTTATTCTATACTGTGAATATTGTGAAGCTGCTTTGAAACAATTGAGTAAAGCACTAAAAAAATAAAGATGATGACTAACCAAGCTGGAATAACACCATAATCCATGATAAGTATGAAATAATTTAGCCTGGTTAAAACCAGACCATTCTCTGTAGTAACTGAGTTATGGTCTGGCAAAGCTCCATAGACAAATCATTTCCAAAGGGGCGTCACCAACGGACGTCGCTCAAATGCCTCTCGGCGCAATTGGATAGACCTAAAACTCCAAAAACCAATCAGAGCGATCGTCATGTGTAAAGCCATATGCTGCGTCCCAATTCGCCTATGTTACACTACGCCATAAAAGTACTCTTTTTGTGAAGAAAATGTATTTACTTTTGAATGTGTAGCAAAAAAGTAGGCAACTTTTGGACATACTACTTCATCATCTTTATCGGACGGATCTGTCGCGTGCTCCTGTCATGTAAACTGCCCTGTCAATCATCTTGTCAGTTAAAATCCTCTATTAAATCTAATTTAATTTCCTACCGTTTCGGAGAGAAATGTAGTAGCATGTTCATCTGCCAGTGGGTCTTTCATGGAGACTGTCCTCATGTGTTTGCAATTTGAATATAATAATGCTGCATTTAAAAGTTGGTGCGCTTCACCAACGGAGTGGACGTCGCTCAAATGCGATGTCCTGAGTAAAAGGGATCCAAAAAAACACTTAATTACTTATTGTGGCCTGCGTATTCACAACGAGTACAAATAGCGATGCAGATTAACACTAGATTTCCTAGGCAGATATTGACTTGGGGCTATATAAGGGGGAAGCACAGGCGAAGCACTGCTACTTGGGTGCAGAGATATCACGCAACACATGAAATCCCACGACTTCCGTCAACATATTGGCGTGCAACTCGTTGTGAATACGCAGGCCACAAGAAGTAATGGTTTTTTTTTGGGGGGGGGGGGGGGGTTATCACTTTTACTCAGGACATGCTAGCTGGCAACAAAGGATTCCATTCATTGTGCTAAGCTAAGCTAGCGCCGACCCTGTCAAACTAATACAATGCATGCACTGAGACAAAAATGCATTTGCCCACCTATCTAAATGTAGGAAAGATGGTGAATAAGCCCTATTTCAAAAAACGGTGGAGTGTTCCTTTAACATCTTTCCAATAGTTAATGCATTGGTTAAATTACTACAACAAAGATTACAGCACTAATAGAAAATATGATAGATGCAAATAACAGTGAGATCGATTCTCCGTTAATAAAATAATTATTTCCCCCCCCCGTTTTACCTCAAATACTTATCATTACTAAAGTAAAATGGACTATGGTGGAACCATATTGTTATTTGAAATACTTTTGAATGCATAAATTCCGTTTTATGAATATAGTTATCATTCAGTACAGTTAGTATTTCAGTATTATTTATATTCTGTTATAGTATTTATTAATATTTTGAATTAGCTTTTATTTTTATGTTTTTAGTTTTCATTTTAATTTTAGTTTATTTTGTTAGGTGCTTTTGTAATTTTTATATATTTCTGTCGTAGTTCTTGTTTTTTAATATTTCAATTTAGCTTTAATTTATTTTAGTTTTAGTCATTTTATTACTTGAACTTAAGTTATTTCAGTTAGTTGCCAAGGTAACTTTTCTCTAATATTTATATTTTATTTTATTTCAGCTTTATTTCAATTACCGAAAAGGTTTTTAATCATTTTTATGTAGATAACAATAACAACACGGATTCAGTATTGTAGTAAATTAGGGATGCACTGATACCGCTCTCATGTATTCAAGATGCTCGTACTCATTAAAATGCTCAGATACCAAAAACCAATAACACACAGTGTACAGTGTTTGTGTCAAGACTAAGAAACAATGACAACATAGCAAACAGAGCAGAATGGAGATATCAGAGAAGGATGTCTATAAAGTAGGCTAAATGTATAATTCATTTGAGAAAGAAAACGCATGTGTAACAGAATGTTGGATAAGTGCAGCTCTTAAAGTGACAGCAGCCTAATAAACATACTGCTGTCTTTGTTCATCTAACAACAAAAGACAATAGAAAACCACTCACTGCTCTTGACTGAATAACTTTTGTAACTTTGATAAGGATTATTCTATATTTAAATTATACAGTGAAAACTAGGGATGCACCAATACCACTTTTTCCAGAACGAGTCCGATACAATACTTTTTTTTTGTGTGTGTACTTGCCGATACCGAGTACCGATACCAAGTTACACATTTTTTTGAATTTATGTTATATTATTGGGCAGAGAAAATAAAAGAATATGAATCAAATTATTTGGCTTAGCCAATAGATATTTCGTTCAGTTATTTTCATGCCTAATTATGCCTGTTAAAATGTATTGTAGGAGCTACTGTTACTTTTACTATTGCTTTATCTTATTTTATCTTTAATTTAATAGCACAGTGAATATTTAAAGCTGTTCCAGCAGGGCTCAACCAGTCAGAGCAGCGAGTGGTTTTCTCTGTCTTTTGTTGTTAGATTAACATTGAGGACAAAGACAGCAGAAGGTTTTTTAGGCTGCTGTCACTTTAAGAGCGTAATTTATCCAACATACTGTTTTCTTTTCAACTGTTTACGTTCACTTAAGACGTAACCGACTATGTTTCACAAGGATACTTGACTATACAGACATTTTGACATGACATCAGACATTTTGTGTGAATTTCTCCATTAAAGCACAAGAAGACATGAAAGAGAACTCGATTTAATAGACTATTCCTACGCTGTCTGAGAGGCAACATTCTGGCCGCGAGCTTTGGATGTTTTCGCACAGAAATCCTTTTGAAAAAGTCCTGTGATTTAATGTACCACTCGCATACACATCACTTAACTGTTCATGTTTTTACGTGCACATACGATTAAGTTAATTCAAATCATGTGTGCAAAGTATCGGTATCGGTGCATCCCAAGTGAAGACTATGCAGTGTTTTTTCATTACTTTGTTCCATTTCTGTAACTGAAAATTGTGATGTTTCACTGGTATCTAAGAATTTGAACCACTGGCCTGACCGACCAGTGAAAAAAAGAAATCCTTATTATTCAGCCCTGCTGGCGCAGCTCTAAATATTCACTTTTCTATCAAATGAAAGATAAGTAAGGATTAGGGGTGCACGATAAAACAGCACGCGATTTGGCAAAAGCTGCGATTATTTTATGCGCAGCTTGTCAGTGCAGCATGGCTCAGTAGAAAATGCCAGAAAGTCAGAGGGCGCTCTCACGCTGACACTCCAAATATGCCTCGCCACAGAAGTAGACAACACACGTCATTGCAGGAAATCCCTATGGGCATCATACCATCGCTGTATCTGAATAAATAGAAGATTAAAACGCTTTGATTTGATTTTTTTTTTCAAAATGTTGTCTTTTGTTGGACAACAGAGGTTCAGAAATGCTTCTCATGTTTGGAAAGATGTTTGGCGTGTGTTGCTTTTTCAAATTCACGTTATAAGCGACTCAAACTCGCAGTGCTTTCGGATGGAGCTGCATTTACTACTGCCGTCCGTCACTGACAAGCTGTGCATAAAAAATAATCGCAGCCTTGGCGATTTCATAATCGCAATAAACCAAATCGGTTTAAGCACAATTTCATGTTAATTGCGATTTAATCGTGCAGCCCTAGTAAGGAATAATTGACGACGGGCCTTTGAATTATTAGAAAAATACACACCCGAGGTGGTAATGCGGCCACGACGTGAAGCGGAAAAATATTGCACACCTCGGGTTAAATACTGCCCTGTAGGAATATCTATTTGCTAAACGAATTAAGCCAACTAAAATGATTCATATTATTTTGGTTTCTCTACCTAGTATTTGTAAAAATTACCAATGCAATGAATATACAGGTATCAGTACACGGCCTTGGCAAGTAACAAAAATGTAGGTATCAGACTCGTTGGTATTGGTGCATCCCTATAATAAAGTAACATGGTATTAGGATATGATACCATCACTATACCACTGCACCATCACAATATTAGAATTTGATCCCGTAACACCCACTGTGCAATACAATGGATCACCCCTTACACGTTTTGAACATACAACCTTTTAGCTACTTGTAACTAATGCATTATAATCATCTTCTCAGGGTGCTTATTACACGCAGCCAGTGTACGCCGCCCAGCCTCATGTAATTCACCACACCACCGTGGTCCAGCCCAACAGCATCCCCTCCGCCATCTACCCCGCTCCTGTACCTGCGCCCCGCTCCAACGGTGTGGCCATGGGAATGGTGGCCGGAACAACGATGGCCATGTCTGCCGGTAAAAAGCTCAAAATGGATAATATTGTTGATGCTAAGAAATTATTCTGTATGCTCCAATCAAGTGTATGAAATGTAAGAAGATGACCTACCTAAATAATTTTATTCACATTATTTTTCCATAACAAATTTTTTAAATAAACACGTTAAATCAATATATATATATATATATATATATATATGAGAGAGAGAGAGAGAGAGAGTATGCGGTTCTATGAATATGCAAATTAGCCCCCCCTCCACTCACTCACACCAGCTCAGAGATCCACTCGTTGACATTCATACATTGACGTGATTGGTTAGTTTGTGACGTCAGAAACACCAGCGATTTCAGTTGACCATCTTCAGTTCACTGCAGTTTTAAGGAGAAAATACTCAACGATGGTGTTGACTTATGCATTTGTACATGGTTTGTCTTAAATCATATTAAAAACACCACATATACATATAAACAACATTAAAATCTTGATTTTCACCACAGGGGGACTTTAGTCATTTAATAATTACAGATACAATATATGCAGTCCCCTTTTACAACAGCCGGTATGCCCCACACAGAGATCTGATCTCACCATCATCGAGTCCTTCTAGGATTACATGAAGAAACAGAAAAAACTGAGACAGACTAAATCCAGAAGAACTGCGGCAAGATCTCTAAGATCCTTGAAGAAACCTTCCTGCAAAGCTAGCTGAAAAACTGTGCATGTGTACCTATGACAAAAGCTGTTTTAAACACAAGAGTGCTCAACCAAATAGTTAGAGTTAATTGATAAATAAAATCTATTTATGAGATTATTTTTGAAAGCATCCTCACTTTTCAGCCTTTTTTACATTTACATTTATGCATTTGGCAGACGCTTTTATCCAAAGCGACTTACATTGCGTTATCCTATACATAGGTATGTGCAATCCCCTGGGATCGAACCCACAACCTTGCGTTGTTAACGCAATGCTCTTACCACTGAGCTACAGGAAAGCAGCACTTTTTACACAAGTGCCTAAAACTTTTCGTAGTAGCTTTGCAGGAAGATTTCTTCAAGCGTCTTGGAGACGTTGCCGCAGTTCTTTTTTGGATTTAGTCTGTCTCAGTTTTTTCTGTTTCTTCATGTAATCACAGACGGAGTCGGTGATGGTGAGATCAGATATCCGTGTGGAGCACCGGCTGTTGGCATTATTACAATTAATGACGAAAGGAATTTTTGGAAATGTTTACTGCTATTTCCTACTGACATACTATGGGAAAATATATAAATAACTGGCTTAAAACCATTTTTAGGGGGTGAAAACACTAACATGCCTAAGACTTTTCCACAGTATATATAATAACTGTTATATTACAGGAACCTTGCTGACCACCCCTCAGCACACTCAGATCGGAGGACACCCCGTCACCGTGCCAACGTACCGACCCCAAGGAACTCCTGGGTACAGCTATGTGCCACCTCACTGGTAGAGCCCACCTGCCAATCATGTGAGTTCCCGCCCACACAACACATTCAGCGTGGCTCCACCCAACCAGTGAAATGCAATCGCTGACGACTTCTCGTTTTCTCTCTCTCTCTCTCTCTCTCTCTCTCTCTTCATTGCAGATCTGGAGTCAAACATTGTATGCAACTACTCAAGTCTTACATCGGCACTCTGTGCTCAACAAGGAGGTGCCACGTCTGTTTGCAAGAACAAAAGAGAAAAAAGTGCAAGGGTCACTTTATGCATTCTTACGTGTTTTTGTAAAAGCTGCTTTTTTATCTTTTTTATTTAATTTTACTTTTTTTTTTTTTTCTTCTCATTTTTTGGGATGACGTTCTTGCATTAGGTTATTTTAATTCTTCATTGTTCCATAGTTACTTCTGTCAGAACTCCAGAATGATTTCGACCAATCACGCCTCTTCAAACGATTTGTCTTTGTGTTCAGTATAAACGCTGGTGTGTAGGAATGTACCGACGCAATATCAGCAACTCTTCGGATCATAATCATTCAATTATGCTGCCAAATTTTATAACCTTTAGATATTAGCACAGGGTTCTTTTTTTTTTATTTTTTTTATTTTATTATTATTTATTTACAGCGGTGTTTCATTTCAGCTTTCTCCGTTCTCTCACAGAACGCTCTGGAATCATTGATTTTTTTTTTTTTTTTTTAAGGAAATTTTTATTTCATCTGATTCAATTCTCCCTCATTTCATTCTATCATCGATAACAAGGGTGTCTTCCAGCTTGTAGCCGTTCATGTAGATTTGTAAGGAATATATCATTAGTAGGGCAGTGCAAACGTGGTTTAACCTTCATTAGGATAATGAGAACATACAGTAATCTTAGTTATTCACTAAATAGAGAACGTTTGAGTGAGCTGGTTACTTTATTAGCTTATGTGTCAGGATAGCGTAAGCTTCTAAACTATAACGTGTATATTCGATTTATATAAACGTGCGCGCATGGGTGCTCTCGCAGGGAATGCAGCGGCACGCGAGCATGCGCTCACGTGCGAACCCATTCGCGGAGAATATTGAGGAAAAAAACTATCAGTGGCACTTAGCTGGAGCCTCTGGGTGCGATGTCATCCCGGTGGCATAGTACTTGATCAAAGCGTGTGCCAACTTTGAGGCCAGACAGGATGGACGCTACTCTGACAGAACAATTAGAACCGCATCCAGGATTCAAAGGGACTTTATCACATCAAAAATAGCACTGAAATAAAAAATTAAAAAAGGAAAACAGGAAGGGAAGGCGTTCCGGCATTAATCTCCAATCAACTCCGGGTTAAGAGTGGGTCTAATCCCTGGTCCTCTGTGAATTCTTGGGCCTTTGGGCCTATAGTTGCACAGATTTTAGGCATAGAAACGGAGTTGTTCAATGCAATAATAAGAATGGCCTGCTTGAATGGCTTTTAATTGTAATTTACAGCATTTTTAGACAGAGAGAGAGAATTTTGATTTCCTATCCCAAGGCCTCGTCTGTATCCATGAATAGTGTACTCAGAAGTGACATATCAAGTATTCTATGAAATGTTATCATACTGAAGCATTGCACATTGACAAATAGACATAACGTAATAACCAATTATACGGTACACTCTCATATTTAATGATGTAGTTAAGGAAATCAAGCATTTACTCTGCAAATCGTTAGTCTTGGTAATGTCTCTGGAAGTGATATTATTGTCAGTACAGAACAGTATCACTCTCTTTTTTGTTATTTGTTTGGCTGATCAACCACTATTTCGATATATAGTACACTCAAAGTGGGAAGAACCGATTCTCTGATCTTATGTGAAAGTAATAACGTCTAGTAATGCATGTGTCATGCGGGTGAATGCAGTATAGTGTAATCAGATGGAAACTATGCCTTTGCAAAGCATGGTTGCATCATGTTGAATCACAGCTTATGGATTGCTTTTAATAATACATTTACTTTACAGCACATTCCCTTCGGTGTTTTTAGTAAAGGGAGAGAGTGAGGGCGCAGAGTGTCTGAATCCCATTGAAAAAAAAATTGCTTTATTTTCAAAACAATTATCCTGTACTTTTATTATTATTATTGTTTAATTCTCAATAGTGATTCTCATTAGAATCTCTGCAATATTGTAATTTCACTTCATGAAAATTTTAAATCAACCAAGACAGCTAAATAAATATTATCATGATTCATAAATAATATATCATGAAAATAATCATATAAATAGGCTTCATTTTCTTTACGCAAAATACCTAGACAAGTTCTTTACAAATTATGTGAGATTCATCTGAAAATTACTGTAACTTCATTGCATTATATACTACAGTATAATCATTTGCCTTTAATGAGAGCAAATCTTACTTGGCTAAAGCAAGTCAAGAGGCCTTTGGTATATGTAATATTTGTGTAATGATGCATTTTTTTATTGGCATGATGTCATCAATAAGTAATGCAAATTATTCAGACCGGGCTCATTGGTTGATTATTGGATGAATTCACTGCACATTCACATACTGTGCTTCTCTGTAGCTGTTTTGATGACATAATGTCATTTTCATGCCCTCTCTGCCCTACTCTTTCCTTTTTTTCCAGCTGATCTTATACAGTATTATATCAAGCAGTGAACTATATTTCATTTGTCTTTTCATAAGTTTGCATCACAAGACTTGATCGATGCAACTAATCGCTGTAGTCGACATATTAAACATTGACTGATCCGTCAGACCTCTGAACTCTAGGACTAGAGTGACCTTTTACACTGCAAATGAATAAAGGGTCGATTCAGAATGAGAGGACGTTACCATCCACTCTGACATGTAATTTAGGCGCTTTTTACGTAAGTGTTATTTAAAGTTTTAATTAATGATTGATGTTCATTTTTCTTAAATAGAAGATCTTTATAGTTGATCTGGAGTGGAGTGATGCAGTCCATGTGGTTGAGAGGCATTTCAGAGCACAAGTCTTTAAAGGGTTTCCTCTTCGTCTACATGCCTTTCCCTAATCTGTCTTTCTCTTCTTCTTCTTCTTCTTCTTCTTGTAAGGACGGGAGGGACAGAGTTCAGCAATCTGCTGCTACACTCTTAAAAATCAAGGTTCTTTATTGGCATATAGTTTCATGAAGAACCTTTAACATCCATGGAGCCTTTCCATTGTACAAAAGGTTCTTTACAGTGGAAAAAAAAGATTATTCAAACCTCATTTTGGCACCTTTATTTTTGAGAGTGTATGATTAAAATGGTGGCAAATTTTTACTGAACTATTTGTGAAAATTGGATAAGAGCAAAGCTGTCTTAGTTACTGGGATGTACAACATTTTAACACTGAGTCATGGTGAATTTAAAGGGCTAGATCATCCAAAAAGGAAAGCAGTGTGAACATTCTGCAAAAAAAAAAACATAATAACAAAAAATAATAACAGAACTTTTATTTTTGGGTGATTTATTCCTTTAATCCTGAACAGAAAGGTTTTTTTCTTTTTTTTTTCAATATCAGTACTCCGATATTTTCCCGTTCACCACACATTATACATTTTGATGTATTTCTCCCATTTTAAAATCCGTTTTCTGTGTGAAATCAGGTGTTTTTTTTCTGAATCGGTCGTAAACGGAGTCATTTTCACTCGGCGTGATGTGGACTAGGCTTCAATTTTCTTTCTTTTTTTTTTTCTTTTTTTTTTTTTTCATGTTTCGAGCGTATTGAGAACATGTGAT
Organism: Leuciscus leuciscus; assembly: GCF_965113295.1. NCBI lineage: Eukaryota > Metazoa > Chordata > Actinopteri > Cypriniformes > Leuciscidae > Leuciscus > Leuciscus leuciscus. The sequence continues at coordinate 24,763,045 of NC_138734.1, read as the reverse complement.
GTCGATATTGCAAACCCGTGCACTCTTCTGTTCTTTGGTTTCAGGGCATCGATCAAAGGATTGTTAACTAGCGCCCGTGATGCATGCAACGGGTTATTAGCTCTAGTGAAGTCAGTGTCACGTCACCAGTATGTAAAGGTATTTCTAAAGTAATTGTGGCACTGGTTTCACACTCTTGCTGAAAACCTGTGATATGTACCATAGGCTTTGACGCAAACATACAAGAGGTTGCTATTTCACGCTACTGTTTAGGAAATTGGCTATTAATGTTTGACCCATATGGAGAATAAGACTTTGTTGTTTGCATTCTAAATGTAAAGCAAAAAGGGGAAAGTCTTCCAGAATTGATCTCCCTTCAGTGAGTGTTAAAGAGTCCTTGCCCCCATAGTATGCATTACGCATGACAGCACGGTTCTGGCACCATCGAGGTTCTGGCAGGTCCGAGCGCGTTTTCGCCAGTGCCGTCCAGGCCGTGCTGTATACCGTTTGAGCAAGGAGACCCACATCAGGCTTGTGAAATGAAGTGTAAAACTGTTTTTATTATTTTGGGTTTTTTTTATTGTTTTGTTTTTGTTTTTGAAGATCAGTTAGTGATCTCTGTGACATAATTAAGCCAAGTTTGTAATTGTATAATATTTACTGTAAGATGTAGAACATTCAATAACTATTAAAATCTTTCCAAAAATCTTTCCATTGTTTTTTCAACACACATTTACACATAATATCATGATAATGGATTGATAGGTTCTTTTTTGGTCCAGTCAATACATGTAACCCTTAAACGCATACCTTGGGTCTTTAGTGACCCGGGACGTCATTCACTACCCTCCTCCTCATTCAGGTTTTAAAGTTAGACATCAACCTATTATTCCTCAATCAATTAATTATAAACAACATACCAAGAAAAAATTATAAAAGAATGCCTGTTTTCCCATTCATAAAAAAAATAAAATAATTGTATATGGTCACTAATGAACCCGAGGTGTGTAACAGTGTAAGTTTTTTTTTTTTTCTGCACAACAATAATTGAATGGTTGATGACTGAATAAGTGTAATTCACGTTTATTCCACAAGGTGGCAATGTCTGTTACACAATGATGAAGTGAAATTTCACTCATAGTTGCAGCATGCAGAAAACAAAAGAATAGGAAGTATCATCTGCAAAACTTGAAATAGCTCAGCGATTTACTGCAGAGCAAGTACTGAACGCTATCAAATATTTGTGTCACTGTCACTTGATGATGGATCTGGTGAAGAAGCTGTCAGCGATCAAAATACTGATTTTGAAGATCTTGAAAATGGTAGTTTTGAGAATATGTTTGAGATCGCGAATATGAGCCAGATGTACATCTGTGCATACATCAGATGAGCCAGACAGTACATGCTGAATGTACTGAGACATGAGCTCTGATGAGAACAGTGATGATGGTACAAAACATCTGCTCAAACTGAACCCTTCCAAGCTCCAAAAGGTAAAAAAAATATGCTTTATTTTATTCTTCTGTAATTGTTATCCTACTCTAATATCATGAGTTATATTTTATTCTTTTTTTTTTTCAGTTTTAATAAATTTTATAAACAAAATTCACTTAATTGTTTATTTTTATGAAATTGTATGAATTAAACAGCTCACAGACATATAACTAGAAGCCAAATGAAATAACCCATTAAACACAAAAGTATTATGAAATCCTTTAAGACATATCTTCTTACATAGAAGCTTTTTTTTTTTTTTTTTTTTTTTTTTTTTGCATAAAGGATTCTTTAAAACTGAGTTAAAGGGATAGTTCACCCAAAAATAAAAAAATCTGTCATCATTTACTCACCCTCACTTTGTTCCAAACCCGTTGAGGGTGAGTAAATAACAGAATTAACATTTTTGGACGAACTATTAGGGTCAAAGAATGCCTGGGAACCCTTAAAAGGTTATATCTGACAGAACCCTTTAAGATTCTATATAGAACCTTTTCTTGTAAAATTTAACATTTCACCACTGCTGATTAGGCTGATTTTTAGAGGAGGTTTTCCAGCTGGTCAGGTGGAGACATGTTCAAGCTCAAACCGGCGAGCAACGTTTTGCTACGGTTTCCAGGTTGAACGACACATTTCCTGGAAACGGTGTCCAACGGGGTTTGAGATACGTTTTCTCTTGTTTGGTTGCCATTAAAAGATTAATCTAAAAGATGAATGGTCTGGCATTGACTAATGAAAATCGGCCAGCTTGAGGGGCGGCACCTAGCATGCATTTGAAAATCTCACTGCACGCAATTGGATAACACTACGACCAATCACAACAAGCCCCATACGCTTAGCTACCAGCGGAGCTAACTGGTAGATTAGACTCTTGCCATATCCGGTCGGCAAAACAGCAAAAACACCCTTTTTGCAAAGGAACGATTTGAGCGCCATACTTCTGTTCCTCTTTTAGATAAAAAGCCAAGTCTAACTTGTTCATTGTAGCGGCCAAAGCTGTTTCAAACAACTGGTGTTCGTCCATAGCCATCTTGCAATGTTTACTAATGACTTCGACGTCACAGCGCTGTCGTCATCTGTTTAGCTCGCCTCTGGCCCGCCTATATCAGATAACCCCATGTGATTGGTGCAGCTCGGATACAAGGGCATATTTAATGAGCATCATTACTCGACTCCAGAGTAAACTCGCTGAGCAAATTCAACTTGTGCTCTAGCGAGAACTCTGGACTTCCAGGGTACTTGTTTGGTGGGTATGTCAAAAATGTCAGCCCAATCAGCAGCAACATGTAGGCTATATAAATCACACAGTATTAAAAAGACAGCTCACACACGCTCAATGGGTCCAAGTAAAGTCATTTACAAATTGTGTCCACTGCAGCTCGGTATACGCAACAATGAAAGATATTAGAAGACATGTTTGTCGTAAGAGTTTTATAGTAAAAATATTGCATATCAAATATCGACATGTAACATCGAACGTATTTTGCAGTATTAAACACGTATTTATACCGATTTCATCAGGCTCAGAAAATTCCTCAAAAAGAACACAAAGAATGGCCTTCTCAGCTGCCATAGTTGCAACTCTTGCGCCATCAGAACAGCTTGTTCAACGCACCACCGTTTCCGTTTAAAAAACGTTTTGCAACTTTTTGTCAGGGCTGAACTAACCTGGTTACGTAATTCCATGAAATAATTTCTCTAAACCGCTGCTGCCAACAAAATAATGTTAATCATTCTTAAAAACAAGAATGTGTCTTTTGTAATGAACCCTATTACGAAATGTGGATGGATCTGTTCAAACTGTTTTTTCTTCTGCATTTGGAGAAAGAGAATGCACGCGTTGCAGCATGTATGGATCTGTGTTTCCTACATTCCCAAGGACTTTCAGTGGCAGTAGAGAACATGAGCAGATGTAGCTTTTTTTAGAAAGTGTTTATGTGGTGCTTTATGTACTATTGTACACCCAAAGCACTTTACAATCATATCAGGGGTCTCGTCTCACTCATCACCAGTGTGCAGTGTACTTGTGATTTTTGGATCACATGTCATTTAAAGTTGATCAATCTTTTTAAGATTGGTGATTAATATCATTAACTTGTAGAGCCTCTTCTGTATTATCAGCACAAGGAATGTATTAACAAAATATCAACAAGAATAACTTAACACAACTACTTAATTAATGCCATGAATGATAAAGGAATAATGTGCATAAGACGCAGAAAATACAAGTGATTAAGTTGAGTGTGGCTATGGAAGAGTTACGTTATCTGTAACTGTTGTTTCTCTGAAACAAAGTAAAGAACCTTATGCATCAAACAAACAAAAGATTATTTGTTATTAAATAGGAACAGTTATATTACATCTAAGTGAATTAGAAAATCATAACCATGCCAAGGTCTCTGGAAAGAGGTTTGGTTAAGTGATATTTATGTTCCACGTGGTCGAGTGAGCAGTACGATGGTGGTGACGTCTTCCACTTGTTGTGCTGGGTGACAATACAGTGGGGAAAGGAGCTGGAATCTGGATCAACAGGCTTGACATGAAGCTCCGTGGGATGTCGATCTCCTGGAGCACCAAAAGAGTCCTAACATCTGGAATACGCAGATGAGGCCCTGAAGTAGGTGCAGAAGGTCCTAACAATCTGGATCTGGAACACACATACAAAGAAACCTTTGACCATGTTGCAAATGTCTCTGTATATCTTAATATGCCTCTCTGGGCCAGACATTCAAAACTTGGTTAATCCGCTTTTGTCTCTCTGGCATGAGACTCGGGACATGTTGTAGTTGTTTCCTCACAGACTGGAGGCTCAGAATGTGGTCGTATCTGGTGCTGACTCACAAGCAATTTACTACAGTCTCTTCCTTCAAACACTGGTGACTCAAAACTTTGTTGATCTGTTTCTGTCTCTCCCTTACAGGACAGATTCAGAACGAAAATGTATATGTTAATGTCTCTCTGGATGAGCCAGTGTCCCAGAACAAGGAGAGTCTGTTGAAAGTGTACTTTTATCCATTTCCGATGAGGAGGAGATTGCAATTTGCCGCTTCTCCATTCCAGTGCTGGGATTGGCTGCTAGTATCAGAGGACACACACACACACACACACACACTCACACTCACACACAATGAGTCTCATTCATGAAACATTCGTAAATATGTGAGTGATTTGCGCGTAAAGAGACCTTCCCGAAAACTCTTCTCCTGATTCACAAATACTTCGTAAACGTCAGATGTGATAGTGAAATGTGTGTGTGTGTGTTAATGAATTCCAATCAGTCGTAAATGGGACGCGTGTGCACGCTCATTCTCAATTACCATAAATCCCGCCCATTAAATCCGACTGACAACTATATATGGGCATCATATGACACCAAACGAAGGATTTCTCAGATGCAGAAATTTAAGTTTTATTATCAGAAGTTCATTCAAAACGCCACATTTTATTTTCAAGCGTACATGGCGTATCAGGTCCTAAAAAAAAAGGAAGCTTGGCAGCATATTACAGATGCAGTTAACAGGGTTCTCAAGTTTTATCAAAAGCTTGGAGTGAGGTCACATGCGGTTAGGGGAGGAGCCCTAATGGAGGCCCGCCCCCGCCTGTCCCCGCCCCCCAATTTTACCCATTGTTCATAATTAACCAGCACAAATTGAAATTATAACAATTGGTAAATCTGATAAATGACAGAGCAATTCATCACATCAAATATACTATTTAATGTTATATTTCAAATTACAAATATACAAAAATATAACAAATTGCCCCTCGTGAGAATTTTTTTTTGCATTTTAATGTTAAATCCATCAATCTGGTGCACTTTGAGAGTTCAAAATTAAAAGCTCCAAACTATATTCAGTGTGCAAATTAAACAAAGAAAAATGTAAACCTCTTTTAGTTACAGTGTCTATTTACATTACACCTACTACATAATAATAGTTATAATATTAATCCTATGACCGTAATAGCCATATTTTGTAAAAACAAATGCACTAAAAAATGAAGGAAACTTTCGTAATTAGATTTGTACCTATTTCTATACTTGAAAGAGATAAGCACATGATCTTTTATTTTGACGCAAACTGCATCAAGCTTTTATTTTGGCGGAAAACATGGTTTACAAACGCCTCTCATTAAATTTCTAGTGAATTGCGGTAATCGTCAAATATGCAGATATGGAAATAATCTGTAACTGGGTTATGGGTTCCTACACTCATGACATGGCCTAAGTGTTTTGAAAGTAGTTCTGCTTACCGCGGATTACTCATCTCTCTCCTGATCCTCCTCACTATCATCATCATCACTGGAGCTGATGAAGGGCAGAAAACATACTGTATATTTTGACACAGTTTACAGTGTCTGCTTTAAGGGCCAGTTTCTATTGTTTCACGCTATTTCTCTGCACATTCCTTGCGTTTCTTCTCCATCTCGCTGAATATTTTGACAGATACACACTGACCCTGCTGCACGCTCGCTCACTCGTTTAAAGTTGTGATTGGGCCAGCCCAGTGTCAATCAAGAAAAGAACCAATGGGCCGCTGATCTACATGTTTCATGGGCTGGTCTGTCAGAAAAAAAAAACTACTTTTTTTGACCAATGCATTACACCAGCACAAACCCAGCGCGTTCGCGCGATGTTGTTGGTTACCTAGTAACGAACGTACGGTGCGTGCACACTTTGTGTGCGTGCGCCTCGTACACAACGTTATAAAGCTTGCAGGACAACTTGGTTGGCATCTTCAACAGATCATTGGAGCAGTGTGAAGTTCCCTGCTGCTTCAAACGCTCCACTATCATTCCGGTTCCCAAAAAACCTAAAATCACTGGACTTAATGACTACAGACCTGTCGCTCTCACGTCTGTGGTCATGAAGTCGTTTGAAAGACTGGTGTTGGCCTATCTGAAGGACATCACTGGACCCCTTCTGGATCCCTTTCAGTTTGCTTACAGAGCAAACAGGTCTGTGGATGATGCAGTCAACATGGGACTGCACTATATCCTGCAACATCTTGACAGACCTGGGACTTATGCACGGATCTTATTTGTGGACTTCAGTTCGGCCTTCAATACCATCATCCCTGATCTTCTCACAGCCAAACTGACTCAGCTCTCCATGCCATCCTCAATCTGTCAGTGGATCTCCAGCTTCCTGACCGACCGGCAGCAGCGAGTGAGACTGGGGAAGCTCACATCCAGGACCCTCACCATCAGCACTGGCGCCCCCCAAGGGTGCGTTCTCTCCCCACTGCTCTTCTCCCTGTACACTAATGACTGCACTTCTAAAGACCCCTCTGTCAAGCTCCTGAAATTTGCAGACGACACCACCGTCATCGGTCTCATCCAAAATGGTGACGAGTCTGCTTACAGACTGGGGGTTGAACAGCTGGCTGTCTGGTGCAGCTATAACAACCTTGAGCTGAACACGCTCAAAACAGTGGAGATGATTGTGGATTTCAGGAGAAAATCCCCAGCACTCCCCCCTCTCACCATCATGAACAGCACTGTGGAAGCAGTGGAGTCATTCAGGTTCCTGGGCTCTACTATCTCTCAGGACCTGAAGTGGGCAAATCACATTGACTCCATTGTGAAAAAGGCCCAGCAGAGACTGTACTTCCTTCGCCAGCTGAAGAAGTTCAATCTGCCACAGGAGCTGCTGATCCAGTTCTACTCAGCCGTCATTGAGTCTGTTTTAAGCACTTCCATCACTGTCTGGTTTGGTTCAGCTACCAAATCGGACATCAGGAGACTACAACGGACAGTCCGGACTGCAGAGAGGATTATTGGTGCCCCCCTGCCAGCCCTCCAGGACCTGTACTCTTCCAGAGTGAGGAAGAGAGCAGGTAAAATCATCACAGACTCCACTCACCCTGGACACCCCCTGTTTGAACTGTTACCATCAGGACGGCGACACAGATCACTGGCCACAAGAACATCCAGGCACAGGAACAGTTTCTTTCCACAGGCCATTTCCCTTCTGAACACTTAACATGCCCCCCAAGGCATATGCCTGTAAGTGCAATACTCCCACTGTCTAGTGCAATATTCTCTTAACTCAGGTGATATTTATATTTATATTATTCATACTACTCAAAATACTGTAAATATGTTCATAATCTGTAACATGCACTAGACTCCCACTGTCTAGTGTAATATTCTTTAACTCAGGTGATATTTATATTTATATTATTCATACTTCTCAAAATACTGTAAATATGTTCATAATCTGTAAATGTTAATTCAGACTAAACCCAACTGTGACCCCTTTTTTTTTTACTTTTTATACTATTTTTATTTTATTTTTTTAAAATATATTTTATTCTTAGAATTTGTATTACTATGTTTCTTGTTGTATTTGTATTTGTATATGTGCACTGGAAGCTTCAGTACCAAGAAAAATTCCTTGTGGGTGCAAGCACACTTGGCAATAAAGCTCTTTCTGATTCTGATTCTGATTCTGATTGCCTTTTCAGCGTGAGAAATACATGGTGTGGCGTGTGAGCGTGTGAACTGGTTGAATTGCGTGTGTCTCACGGCCAATGCGTGAGACTTGAGAACCCTGAGTTAATGGAGTTTCATCTGTTAATCGAACAGTCCCAAAAGTGAAAAGAAAATGGTTCGACATGAACTTGACTGCAACACTTGTGACTTGCGGACTTGTGTTCCGTTTGCAGATGCTATTACTGGCTCTCAAAATAAAAGTAAAAAGAAAAACCGTATGTAATTACTATAATATTTTTTAAAATGCTGTGTAAATATGTACCCGATTAAGGTGAATTAAAATGCAGCCTTATTAATGAGCAAAACGTTCGGATGTTAAACGCACTATTTACGCGTGGCTGGTAGATTTCTTTCGTACCAACTAACATTTGGAAAATACGAACATTTTAATGAATCCGAAAATTTACGCCAGAACCACTTTACACACGATTTACACAAAAATTCGTTCTGCTCGTGTTTCATGAATGAGACCCACAGTGTGGCCCTCCCTTCTTTCCCCTGTGGAACTCATTTGCATTTAGCAAATAGTTAGAAGTCTTTAAAGTTTTACCAATGCATTTCTCACTTTCCAAACTACCACCAGAATATCTTTGGCAATATTCTAAACAAATTAAGTCCAAACAAGATGGAAAAAGGTTGAATTGTCATGTATTCGTTCATTTGTACATTAACAGCTTAAATGGATACTCCACTTTAAAATGAAAATTCTGTCATACTCACACTCATGTTGTTTCAAACCTGTATGAATTTATTTCTTCTGCTGAACAGAAAGGAAGATATTTAGAAGAATGTCAGTAACCAGACAGTTTCTGGTCTCATTGACTTCCATAGTAGGAAAAAATATATACTATGGAAGTCAATGAGACCAGAAACTGTCTGGTTACTGATATTCTTCTAAATATCTTCCTTTCTGTTCAGCAGAAGAAAGAAATTCATAAAGGATTGAAACAACATGAGGGTGAGTATATGATGACAGAATTTTCATTTTAAAATGGAGTATCCCTTTAATTTGTGCATGATGTTGTACAAAAAATAGCTGTTACAGAGAATACTTATTCCTCCGTTTCCAAACATGGATCATAGTGGCCACTGCTGCTACATCCGGAGGTCCTGAGGAATTTTTATGGCGGTCACAGGTCAAAACCTCAGGAATTAGTCTCTAGGTGGGTTAAAGGCAGAAACTACGTGTGGACCAATGAGAAGTCCTGTCCTTCCTGGGATTGGTTCCAGAGGTGGTGGTCTTGTCCTCTAAGAGGTTTCTGTCTGTTTTCCTAGCATCTTTATCTGATGGTGTTGGACAGTTTGTTTGTGTTAGTCCACCAAGATCCAATCAAAATGTAGCGAACCTTGGTCCACTGTTACGGATAGAGAGATGGATAGATAAACTTGGCCCTGGAAACTTGGCATCTACCTGGATGATTCAACAGCAGCCACAATGCACTCACCACACACCAGACAAGAAGAGAAAGAGAATTATAGAGCCAATTCAATCGAGAGGGATTATTAGTAGGCCATGACTGATAAGGGCCAGTGGAGGGAATTTGCCCAGGACACCAGGGTTACACCCCTACTCTTTATAAGAAATGCCATGGAGTCAGGACCTCGGTTTAACTTCTCATCCGAAGGACGGTGCTTGTTAAAGTATAGTGTCCCCATTACTATACTAGGACATTAGGACTCACACAGACCACAGAGTGAGCACCCCCTTCTGGCCTAACTAACACCTCTTCCTGGTTTTTCCAGGAGTCTCCCATCCAGGTACTGACCAGGCTCAACCCTGCTTAACTTCAGTGTGCAACCAGTCTTGGGCTACAGGGTAAAATAGCTGCGGCATCCTCACAGACTACTAAAATATGTAACGGTGGTTGGGAACAACTGATTCCAACTAATAGGGTCACACCTCAAAGTTAACAGCTTTTTTTCACCTTTATAAATAATTTTCAAATAGAATATTTCTTGTATCTGTCAGGAATGGATACTGACTTTAACAGTTTAATGTAATAATCTTCATTGCATATTTTAAGGACTCAAAAGTCACATTTTGATGTAACAAGTGTCACAGTTGATCTCGACTTTAAAGCCATGATGAAAAAATATAGTGTTTTGTTTAGCTACCAGCGATGGGCTTAACATCTGTCATTCTTGTTAAAGGGATACTCCACCGAAAAATGAAAATTCTGTCATCATTTACTCACCCTCATGTTGTTTCAAACCTGTATGAATTTCTTTCTTCTGCTGAACAGAAAGGAAGATATCTAGAAGAATGTGAGTAACCAGACAGTTTTAGAGACCATTGACTTCCATAGTATATTGTTTTCCTACTATGGAAGCCAATGGTATCTAAAACTGTCTGGTTACTGACATTCTTCTAGATATCTTCCTTTCTGTTCAGCAAAAGAAAGAAATTCATACAGGTTTGAAACAACATGAGGGTGAGTATAGGGGAGACCGGGGATGGTTGTAACAATTTTGACCTTTCTGTCTATAGCTTGAAGTACTTTGAAGTCAATGTGTTCAAAATGTGATCCAAACTAGTTACAAGTGTCTGCTATTAAATGACATAGCTATTATCTTTGCAACACAAACAGAAAATGCATGGTTTAGTTTCAAACACGAGGAGTGAAATGTTACAATTCACCCCATAGTCTGGGTTAGTTGTAACATACCCTGGGGTGAGATGTAACATTATGATATCCACCGGGGTGATATGTAACATAATGAAATAAGGATTTTGACAAAAAAAATATTTTGAAAGGTTTTTATTCAACACTGACTTTTCAATATAACTGATGTGTGTATCACTCTTAGTCTCAGTGTGTTTGTCACTCTCAATCATAGTAATTGACCATTATAAATTGAACTTGAACACAAACATTGCTTGTTTGTAAGCATGTTTGTTACTGCCAGTGTTAGTAATGGCCATAATAAAATGTAACACTTGAACATTGTGTGTGTGTGTGTGTGTGTGTGTGTGTGTGTGTGTGTGTGTGTGTGTGTGTGTGTGTGTGTGTGTGTGTGTGTGTGTGTGTGTGTGTGTGTGTGTGTGTGTGTGTGTGTGTGTGTGACTCTGTTGTTTCTCTGTCATAGTAATTGACCATAATAAAATGAACTTGAACACTTGAACATTCTATTTGTGTAAGCATGGTTGTTACTGTAAGTCTATAGTATTGGCCATAGTAAAATTGTGTTTCATTGTTGTTACAACTAACCCAGAGTCTTGTTGTTACAACTAACCCAGAGTCATGTAGCCATGAACTAGCTCACCTTACAGCTAACAGGCAAAACATTAGCACTAACAACTTGCATGGAAAATATCTACACAGACACACAATAACCATAATAAAAGTTTGAGGAGTTTAACTACAAAGCAGAAATTCCCATAACAAAAACAAAAAAAAAGTAAAAAAAAGTAACTTTCTTATCTCAAAATTGTTTTTTCCACTCTAACATGTGCTGTGTCTGCCACAGGGCTCTACTTTATCACATGTGGAAGAACTAAACGGAGGATGTGCGAAGTGAATCAGGTGATTTGTAACTAGTTCCTGATTGGACAGATTGGAATTGTTACAACTGACCCGTGTTACAACCATCCCCGGTCTCCCCTATATGATGACAGAATTTTACGAATTTAAAGTATCCCTTTAACTTGTAACTAGAGATTAAATGAGATGTATAAGCAGTGTTGGGCAGTAGCGTCGCTACAAGTAGTGACGTTACTACTACATTTTTCAATAGCGTGGTGGTAGCGTCGCTGTTTTCTGAATCAAATAGCTTTTCAGTAGCGAAGCTCTTTTGTTGATCAAGTAGTGCGGTAGCGTCCACATAAGCTGAAGCTACATTTTCTGAAGCACAAGCTCAACTCGGGCGCCGCATGATTAACATCACACAACATCAGCATCACACGTGCACACGGAACGCACATGTAGGAAATCCTGTGAATTACGGCCGTTTCAGACCGCAACCGCGAGCAGCGCGAATTGTTTTCGGCGTGCATGTTCAAGTGCATTCACACACCGCGAGCAGGAGCAGCGCGTGAGCTGAGCAGTAGTGGAGCTGAGGGTTTCGGCGCCGAGTCTATTTTTCATTCACCATTGAGTTCACGCTCAATTAAATTGAAAGCACACTTTTCATGGACAAAATAAATATGATTTCACACTAAAAGTACCTAAAATGCGCATAATTTGCATGTATAGTGTGTTTTAACAAGAACTAGAGTAGACTATGTCAGAAATCAGAAAGATTCAAAAATATTTATAGAAAATGTACCCATTTAAACTACTTTTTATTAATCAGTTTGGGCAGGGGCGTAGCACCAAATGTTGGGCCCCGGTCACAGAACCAAGAGGTGGGCCCCTCACAACACTGCCGTCTATATCAATAGGCTATCAATATATCTTTGTGGGGCCCCCACTTCGCCAATGGCCCCTGTTAATCTGTATCGGCGGGTCAAACTCAATGAAAAATCGGAATTGGGCTAGAAAATTGTAATCGGTGCATCTCTATAATCTTTCTGATTGGCTGGTATCAAACATGACTACATAATCTGATGTTCACTTAGATGTTTTATTTATTTATTTGTACATTTGCCGTAGTATTGACAATGGGTTCAATAACACATCCTGCAAAAGAGGGACCTTGGCCAGAATCTAGTGGTAATTTTTTTTTGCCATGTTGGTTCTGTTTGGAGCAGGTCTTAATTATTTTGCTACTGTGGTTTGAGCTGAGTTGAGTTATAAATTAACTTACAGTTAGTCCTGCAAATATGCCCAAGTCTAAATTGTGCATACCAAGGTTATTATATATATATATATATATATATATATATATATATATATATATATATATATATATATATATTATAGTTATTCTATATTAGTTTTTATTTTAATATCATTTTCAAATTTCCTATAAATTTCAGTTTAGTTTTAGTTAGTTTCATTAATGGTTTTGTTAGTTTTAGTTTAGTTTTTATTTTGTGAACACATTTCTATTTAGTTTTTAGATATTTAGTTTCAGTTTCAGTTTTAGTAATTATAGTTTAGCAGAGTTAACAGAACATTTCCAGTTAAATACATTTAAATTCAGCAAAGTTTAATGTTTGCAGTTTACATTTAACTCTTGTGAAAACCTTTCAATAATACAAATTAAATAATTGTTTGAGGATGAACAAAGAACCAAACAAATGCAACTAAAAAGTAAAAATTATATAATAATATTAAAAATGAAATCTTGTTAAACGTGGTGTATAAGAAAAAGATATGCGTATGATTATTATGATTATTCTTTAAGGTTATTTCAATTATTAATCCTTTCAAACATTATTCTTGTATTGATCCATTTATGCTTTCTGTCTATTGCATCGTTTAAAATCATATAATCATAGTTATACACATATTCAAATGTTCTCTTCAGACCAGACATTTAATATACTTCTACTCTGACAAATATACGTCTATTTCTGTGCTATAGACATGCTATTTGTTTTTTCCGTTTTCTGCTCAGTGTGGTATCTTGTCTAATATGTGTGGTATAAGCCTATCTTGTTTAGGCTAGTTTCACATGAGATGGTTATCTTATACCTGGAATTAAGGTACAGCTGTATTTGCATGAGGTGGAAATAGATTTGGGCCTTTCTGCTTCTTAAGGCTGGTTCACACAGTCGGTTTAGCTTTGAAAAACGGAAAAAATAGTTTTTCAGTGGGGAAAAAGAGAGGCACAGTGGGGGAAAAGCGCAAGGTCTCGATACGTGTCTTTTAAAAGTTGAACTTATTTTAACTTGAGTGCCGCGTTTTTAGAGCGTCGTGTCATGCACGTGATGCTGCAGAAGACGCGAGACTCAAGCGCAACGGTCATACATTGAAAAATAAAGTAGCACAGTGGAAAAAAGTGATTTTTTGACCAATAGTTTTAATCTTAGTTTCATTTTTCGTTTACGAAAATAACCTTGAGGCAAACATGTTGTGCATATGGATACGTACACATACAGATGAATACACGCACACTCTCGACACCTGATTTTGTTATTATGTGGATCACGTTTTTTGTTTGTTTGTTTTTGTTGCCACATTGGTTTGGAACAGTTGTTGAATAAACAATTGAACTGAACAATTATGCTTGCCTATCTGTTGAACTTACAGTTTTATTGATCACTGAGATAGCATTGATTTGGAATGAAGTTGGATCAATATAAAAATGTAATTTTAAAAAATAGCTTAGATGTAGTGAACTACTTTTGCCATGTTCCTGTAGCTTAGCTTGCTAAATTTTCCAGGGTGGTAGCTTCAGTGTAGTGAAGCTTCATTTAATGTAGAGTAACTGCTAGCTTAGCTCACTACATTTTCCAAGTAGCTTGCCAAACACTGTGTATAAGTTTAAAGACAGCATAAGGAAAATACGATTTCCTTGAAAATTTCGAGTGAGGAAGTTTCACACCGGCAGAAAGATAACTTTATTAATTATATACTGAATCATCACTATAACTTGTTTGTTTTTGAACAAATGTAGCGCATTATAATTGCCCTGTTACAGTTGACCTCTCGTCTAAATCAAGCCATTCTACAGAGAGAAGAGTGAGTTCTTTAAAAAATGCTGTGTTTCTTTTCATCCGGAGTCTTTTCCTGCAAAGTTGTATTGGGTACTATTGAATCTGTCCAAAACACACCATTAGAGGTCATTAAATTTAGAAAGGAGGTAATGTTCATTTGTGTTGTGTCCATTTCCTCTCCTAATTTCCCCAGTGCTGCCAGCTGCATGTTCCCCACAATCCAATTTACTACATTAATTAGTATTAGTACATGTGTGGAGAATTGAACAGGCGTTCTGCTGGGGCCTCTGTAATCAGCGGGGATTTATAAAGTCAAACCTGACACCGGATATTAGATAGAGATGATGGGGAGATGGACGAGGATGGTTACAACCTATTTCATAATTATGTGCCAACTTCCATTGAGTCTCGGGCCGTACAGCTTGAGGTTTCAGAGGCTCCTGGCAATTCAAGACCCAGAAGCACTGGCCCAGTCTGTAATCCAGCCCTTCTGTGAATGGAAATGTCTGTTAGAGCTTAACTGAAACTTAATTATGTCTGATGCCATGAAGAACCTGAACTTCTGCATCCCACTCAACATGAGCCGTTCCTGCACATGCTCCAACAAGTTCCATGGTGAGCATGTGATGCATTGCCCAGTTTTCATTCACTATGACAAAAGTGGCAAAAATAAAATAAAATGAGCCCAGGTGTGGATTCAGCTATACAAAATAAAGGAAATGAATGTCTACTAAACAGAACAAAAAGATTCAGTGGGGTTCTATATAGAACCCTAGGGTTCTTGACTCATTTTTAAAGAACATTTTGTGCCAAAAAGATTCTACGGTATATAAGAAGAAATTGAATTTTTAATTTAATTAATTAATTAAAACTAAAGCTATAAAATTATTACATGTTGGGAACCCCTAAAAGCTTAAATGAAGCACCTGGCAGAACCCCCAGAACCCT
This sequence comes from Leuciscus leuciscus, assembly GCF_965113295.1. NCBI lineage: Eukaryota > Metazoa > Chordata > Actinopteri > Cypriniformes > Leuciscidae > Leuciscus > Leuciscus leuciscus. Next base: position 24,747,585 of record NC_138734.1, on the reverse strand, counting down.
CGATATAGAACCTTTTATTTTAAGTGTAATGCAGGCAGATCAGTCTATTGCTAATATCAGTTCTACTAATATTTTATGCATATCAAATGCTAGCACAGATCTGCAACTTGCAACAAATAGTCAGTCAAAGCCTCTCACTGAAGACCAGCAGACTAACGTTGTACTTGTAAGGCTGGAGCCAAGCTGTCTGGGCCCAGAAAGGGTTTCTCTCTGAGAACATGAAGGACTAAGATTAATTAAATGCATATAATTAAACTCTTCTGTGTTTCACACTCAACATATGGCTTTTTGCCCAGGGTAAAGCAAGGAAAACAACACCTTACCTCAACAAGGCAACATAATGGATGTTATGTTGCCTTGAAAAAAAAACATTACTGGTGTGCATTTTGAGACAAAACAGTGGCACTGGTATATTTTAAGATATGTCAGTGCAAGTTGATTTCAGTTTAAACAGCTCAAACATGCATTTTAGTCTAAGAGTAGGCTTAAGCCTTGTCTGTAAAACCTGAGGCATGTCTCCCAAAATGATTAACAGCAATGGGACTAAAAAGTATGTTCTTAGATAAAGTGAACTCTAATGAATCTGGAACGTTGTGTTCAGAGGCCACTGGTCAAGAAAGCATGATAATTTCAGTTAGTTCAGCCAAAAATTAAAAGTATCCAACCCAAGTATTTGCTCACCCTCAAGCCATCCTATGTATACGACTTTCTTCTTTCAGCCAAATACAATCTGACTTTTTTATATATTTTTTATATCCTGGCTCTTCCAAGCTTTATAATGGGACTGAATGGTACCTTAGATATTGAAGCCCAAAAAAGAAAAATATCCATATTTATAACTTTATAATCTATAGGACCTCTAACCTGACGCATGACGTATTGACCAACGGTGAACGTGATTTCACCAAGTACCACATGTTCCTGGATCAAGTTATGGGTAGGGTTAGGGATAGGGTAAGGAAAAAAAATTGGGACAGGAATGTTATTCCAGGATCAACAAAATATGACACAAGCCAGCCTATGCAGCAGGGGTCTATCTGTCAGAAGAGGGAGTGACTATGCTTCGCCAATGCTTCATCCTCCACACCACCAACCAATCAATGTTATCCCTTCAACACCCCACCCACTCAATGCAAGTCAAACCCAAGCTGCTGCTTCCGCTGACATTATGCCACACCAAGTTCCTCAGGCCCCTCAGACCAGTGGGGCACCGCCACAACAAAGCTTCAATCAGCCTCTCAACTCCTCTCCAGCTCCTCAGCTTGGTGGGAATCATCCGCAACAGAACATTAAACAGGATTCCTCATCTCCTGCGCACCCGCCTGCTCACAGGATGCCTTATGGAGGTAGCTATGACCATTCTACATCCACTGGAGACCTCATCAAATACCTTGCTCGCAGCCGCCTGGTGACTTCAGGCATCACCTCATAGGATGACCAGCCAATGAACTATTGGGCCTGGAAAACATCATTCCTGAACGCTATCTGAAACTTCTCATCAAGTATCTGGGAAAAGAGTCAGCAGAACAAGTAAGAAGAATAAAAACAGTCAACATTAAGGATCCAGCAACTGGACTGCACTTGGCATGGGGGCACCTCGACAAAATATATGGCTCACCAGAAGCCGTCGAACAGGCTCTGTTCAACAAACTAGAAAACTTTCCAAAGGTCACAACAAAGGATCCACAGAGACTCAGGGATTTAGCCGATCTGTTGGCAGAAGATAATGGATAATGGCAGAAGATAATGGAAGCTGAGTGCTATCAGGACAGCTCCAAAAGTTGGGTTGCACCTTTACCCTTTCGGTCGCCAAGACAGCGGCTGCCTAACAACAGGAAACAGGCTTGCGACTGTCTTGTCTCACTCCGGCGCTCATTGGAAAAACGACCACAGATGAAAGCCGATTTCCTAGAGTTTATGGAGGACATGCTTAAGAAGGCACACGCAGAAGTTGCCCCGCCAGTGCAGCCTGGACAAGAGTGCTGGTACCTGACCCTGTTCGGTGTGCACTATCCTAGGAAGCCAGATAAGATCCATGTGGTCTTCGACAGCAGCATGTGCTGCTTCGTTATGTGAAGGAGTGCCGCTCAACGATGTCTTGCTCACTGGCCCTGACCTTAATAATAGCCTGCTAGGTGTTCTTATGAGGTTCAGGAAGGAACAGGTGGCGATCACCGCCGACATCGAGCACATGTTCCACTGCTTTGTCGTTAAGGAGGACCACCGTGATTTTCTATGCTTCCTGTGGTATAGGAACAACGACCCTACCTCCGACATCGTGGACTACAGAATGCGAGTTCACCTTTTTGGGAACAGTCCCTCGCCTGCCGTTGCAGTGTATGGTCTGCGACGGGCAGCTAAGGAAGCAGAAGCCGACTATGGCAAGTGATGCAAGAAGATTCATCGACCGCGAGTTCTATGTTGACAACGCTTTAAAGTCCTTCGGCACAGAGGAAGAGGCCATCAGTGTCCTCGGGCGGGCACAGAAGATGCTTGCAGCTTCTAACCTCAGGCTGCACAAAATTGCTTCAAATCGACTGGCAGTCATCGAAGCATTTCCAATCGAAGAATGCACCAAGGACGTCAACAGCCTAGATCTCTTTGTTGATGATCTGCCCATTCAACGTAGCCTTGGATTGTTCTGGAACATGCGCACAGACACCTTCATGTTTCAAATCAAAGATGATCAGAAGCCATTCACTCGCAGAGGGGTACTCTCAACCGTGAACAGCCTCTACGATCCTCTAGGGTTCCTTGCACCCATCACGGTTCATGGAAGACTGATACTCAGGGAACTTACCACGCAATCAGAGGACTGGGACTCACCTCTTCCCAAAGACATGGAGTTTGAGTGGACTAGATGGAAACAGTCACTCCAAGACCTAGAGGGGCTCCAGATACCACGCCATTATACTTCCTTCTCCACCGCAGGTGCGCTAAGAAGAGAACTCTGTGTCTTTGCAGACAAGGCAATAGCAGCCGTTGCCTACATCAAGGTGACAAGCCACCAAGAACAGACTGAGATTGACTTCGTCTTCGGGAAGGCAAAGTTGGCCCCCCAGCCTGGCTTAACTATCCCTAGACTTGAGCTCTGTGCAGCTGTACTCGCCATCGAGATCGCCGAGATGGTAGTCACAGAGATAGACACAACATTCGACAACATCACCGACTACACAGATAGCAAGGTTGTATTAGGGTACATCCAGAACCAGTCAAGGAGATTCTATGTCTACGTACACAACAGGATCCAACGAATCCATCAATCACCTTGTTCCGGCCAGTGGAAGTACGTCCCAACGCACGTCAACCCAGCTGACATTGGGTCAAGAACTGTGACACCAGCTTTGCTTGGCAGCACAACTTGGCTCAAAGGACCAGCCTTTCTCCATGATGCATCTTCGCATTCACCTGAGTTTCAAGAGACTTATAACCTTATTGACCCTGACACTGACTCTGAAGTGCGTCCTCAGGTGGTGACAAGTCTCACACATGTTACCAGAGATGTGGTGCACCCACACAACGCTTTGAACGCTTCTCCAAGTTCAGCACTCTCCTCACAGCCATAGCGCACCTCATCCATGTGGCTCATTCCTTTGCCCACTCCACCCAGAATGAATGTCAGGGCTGGCACATCTGTCGCTGTACAGAGGAAGAGTTGCTAAGGGCCAAAGTGTGCATTGTGAAGAGTGTCCAGAATGAGTGCTATACAGAGGAACTTAAGTGTATCAACACAGGATCCAACATCCCATCTTCCAGCAGCCTGTGGAAATTGCACCCCACCATGGACCAAGACCAACTTCTTAGAGTGGGAGGTTGGATTGGACAGTCAGATCTGAGCACGGATGAGACTCACCCCATCATCATTCCTGGCCGACATCATCTCGCAACCTTGCTTGTGTCTCACTATCATGAAGCAGTGAAACACCAAGGAAGACATCTTACCGAAGGTGCCATTCGAGCGGCGGGGATCTGGCTGGTGGGAGCTAAACGCTGCATCAGCAGTCTGCTTCACAGATGTATCACTTATAGAAGGCTGTGGGGAAAGACCGAACATCAGCAGATGGCAGCTCTGCCAGCAGAACGGCTACAAGTAGCACCTTTCACCTACGTAGGTGTCGACGTCTTTGGACCATGGGACATTGTCTCACGCCGCACAAGAGGAGTCGTCTCCAACTCTAAACGATGGGCTGTGATGTCCTCATGCATGTGCTCAAGGGCAGTTCACATTGAGGTAATTGAAGCAATGAGTACCAGCAGCTTTATCAACTCCTTGAGGAGGTTCTTTGCAGTCAGGGGCCCTTGCAAAGCAGATTCACTCTGACTGCGGAACTAACTTCATCTGCCCCTCTCGTGAGCTGGAGATGGACAAGACTAATCCAGGCTTCAACAGTGTGGAAGAGTACCTGGACACACAGAGCTGCACCTGGGTATTCAACCCGCCCCACTCGTCTCATATGGGTGGCGCGTGGGAACGAATGATTGGCATTGCCCCCGAAAATGTGTTTGTTTCAGCAGTTCAGTGTGGTTTGTTTATCTTGTAACCATAGTAACTTAGTACTAGTGCATGTTGGGAAACAGGAAGTAAAATTGCCATACGGTAATCAGCTACAGGAATGTGTGAGCTCTATCAGTCGTCAGTTTCTGAGTCGATCGCTTTTCCGCTATTTATCATCGTGTAACATTAGGTTACTGCTTATTTTTAATTGTGTAAGATTATTGAGACGGCTAAATTAGCTTTGTTTATTGCTGCTGGTTGTTTTTAATAGCTTGATTGTGTTTATCATATAGGCTACACTGCTATGTTAGCTAAGTGGTGCTATACTATGTATTTGGGTTTGATTAATAATATAGACATCTCATTATACTGTATTGCAGTTTCACAAAATTCCCAGCTAAACTTTCATGAAAATGGCTCCTCTGTGTCCTGGAGTTTCTTAGGAGTGTTTAAGCTGAATGGAACATAGCCCATGACAGTCTTCTTTAAAGTTTCAGAAGAGACTTCAACAACATCACACACTGTGCTCAGATTTTTCTTCTTAGCTAGGTACTCTAGAGCTCTAATATTTTAGTCCCCTCTAAAGTTTAGAGAGATCTCAACAACTTTCCAAAATGTGTCAAGTGCTTGACAGGCACTAAATGAAGTTTAATATATATGTATATTAAATACATACATATACAATACAAAACTTACTTACAGAAGTCTTACTACATGGACAGTAACCCTGGAGCATTCCTTGTTGAAAGACACGTTGAATGCCTTATGACTCAATCCTTTAGTTTGGTAGACAAATATGAGCACAGTGTGTGATGTTGAGATCTCTTCTGAAACTTTAGAAGAGACAAATGTGAGACCACCAGAGTCTTTAGTGTAAGAGAACAATTTCTGCATAGTGTGTGATGTCAGAAATCTTGGAGTAACGTTTGATGACCAGCTGACCTTCACAGATCACATTTCAAAGACAGCTCGATCATGCAGGTTTGCACTGCACAACATCAGGAAGATCAGGCCTTTCCTAACTGAGCATGCAACACAACTTATCGTCCAGGCCCTGGTCATCTCTAGGCTTGACTACTGCAATGCTCTTCTGGCTGGACTTCCAGCATGTGCAACCAAACCCCTACAGATGATCCAGAATGCTGCAGCTCGTCTTGTCTTCAACGAGCCCAAGAGGGCCCACGTCACTCCTCTGTTCATCTCTCTGCACTGGCTACCTCTCCCAGCTCGCATCAAGTTCAAGGCACTGACGCTTGCTTACAGAACTATCACAGGCTCAGCTCCCTCCTACTTTCACTCACTCCTACGAGTCTACATCCCTACCAGACACCTACGATCGGTCAACGAGCGACGTCTCGTGGTTCCATCACAGAAAGCCACAAAATCACTTTCCAGAACATTCTCATTCACAGTTCCATGCTGGTGGAACGCTCTCCCCACCCTCATCCGGAATGCAGAATCCCTGACAACATTCAAAAGACATGAAGACCAATCTCTTCCGTGAGCACTTAACCTTATAGAAAAAAAAAAAAAAAAAAAAAAAAGTTTTCTTTCCCTTTGAAACATCACTTATCAGGCTTATGCTACTCTGAATAGTACCTGAACTTCGTATTTTGAGCACTTCTTGCGTTGTTGTTGCTTTTGGCTCTTTATGATGACTCGCTGAATTTAGTCCTAATTTGTAAGTCGCTTTGGACAAAGGCGTCTGCTAAATGACTAAATGTAAATGTAAATGTGATGTTGTTGAGATCTTTTCTGAAACTTTAGAGACCATTGTGAGAGTTTTAGAGTTTTGTCTAAGGAGACAAGAAGCAGGAGACTGAAGCAAATGTTTCCATTTAATGTTAAAGTAACCTCATTTCTGTCTTGGAGAAACATTTGAGATGTTAAAGAGATTTTTTTTTTTTTTTTTTTTTTTTTTTTGGGGTATGGTCAAGGAAGGAATAAAAGAAGATTTTAACTGTTGCTCATGGTCTCTTTTTCTTGGGCAATTTGGGTACAATTAACTGTATGTTTTATCATCTCATACATTTTGTAACTATTTCAAGTGTAACCATAACCAAATACTGTTATTAAACCATTTCAATTTCAATTTTGATTCAGTATTAACTTTGAAGTGCCACCAGGAAAGTGTTTCTCTCCCAGCTTCTTTAAAATTGTTCATAGAATGTCATGTCTGATACTAAAAATCAAGGAAATACAAGCACACCATTTTAGTTTAAAATGTATTTTTATGATATCTTTTTTTACCAGATAGTTTTATAAAACAATATAAAAACAATATCATTCCTAATGAAACATTTTGTTTAATAGGTTCACTCGAATCTGCATGTATCCAAAACCTCTTCCAGTTAAACCGAGCATTAGTGGATCCATTTCCTTAAAACAAACATGACACATGACCCAGCTTCTGATTAATATTTGCTCCAGTTCACTGGAAATTATAGAAGGACATTTTCATAAACACTAGAACCTCTTGCAGTCTTCCTTTGCCAAGTTTTGTATACACTTGCCAAGGTTTTTTTTTTTTTTTTTTTTTTTTTTTTTCATACTTTCGGAGCAACATAATTTGTGTGAAAAGAAATGATCAGTTTGTTTTGATTCAAAAATGAAGTATAAAATATAGAGGTGGTAAGACGAGTATTTGTATCCTATACGCAGTAAGAAATACAGTGTAATTGATTGCATTTAGTGACTCTAGTGTTGGTTTAAGGACATCTCACTCTGAGTATTGTAAGTATTAGATTTTACCCAAGTATTATCATGCCTGTGGTTATGCCTTAACTTGTTCACTTGTTCTTCGCCTTTACAAATGAGCAAAAACATGAGTGAGTTTGCATGGATCACATAAAATCAGTAAACCTGCAATGCCATGTAATATTAATCAGCAGCTTAGTCAGAACAGCTCTGAAACTTTGGTTAAATCTTTTGTATGTGTGCGTGTGCGTGTGTGTAAACAGAAAACAGAAGCCACCTGCCTGCAGGGCTAAATCATATAGCAACAAAAGAATAATTTGTTGACTGATAGTTTGTTTGTTGATATCAATGGTTGATTATGCCAACCAAACCCTTTAGCAGCCGTTTTAACTTGGGGGCAATTTGAGCTATAGCCTAATGTATATGTTTGCTCCCCTGCTTTCCCCTAGATAATTGATACCTAAGCCTTATGTGCCATACTATAGTATAGACATGTCACATACATAGCCTACATTTAGCTACAAACATTTTCAGAAATTCTGTCAAATTCTTTTTTCAGTTTCCAAAACATTTTATTTGGTGTTTTACACACAATTGCATAAAAAAGTTAAACTCTATAGACAGCATTTGTAACGTCCATTACCATGAATTAATGAATTAATGAATTAATGAATGAATTCTGTAGCACTCAACGTCTTTCAGCCAATCGGATAAGCCTAATGGGCTGGACGTAACGTTACGTGATTAATATTAATGAGACGGGGGCGTTAACGATGACGCGCGAGTCCAAAAAGCAGAAGAGAGCAGTGCAGAATTGTTTAGCTTCTTCACTTTTCTTCGTCTGTCTGACTCTGAGGAGATTCACTTTTGCTTCGCATACAGAGTTTTTATTTACCGATGATCAAAACGGAAATAACTGAAGAGTGGATGCAAAGGTAAGTTTAGGAAGCAATTAAAATTCGTTTACACTTTGTTTTTAACGATATTTGTAATCCATTGGCATGAAATGAGCATTTTAATTACATACATCAGCTTCTTATTCTGGGCATGCATGGTGATATTTAGCTATTGCATGCAGATACTAATTAATGTTAGTTCCTAATCCAGGTTTTATTATAGATATAAAAACATGTCCTAGTCCTAGTCGGTCCTAGTGTTACAAAATTAACATGGAAATGCCATAGGGACACAATTAAACTAAAACAGTGACGCATAAAAGAAACATGTTCTAATTACAATAACAAACAATTACAATAGGTCTACCCATAACTAGTTACAATTACCAGCGCCTGTTACCTATTCAGATTTTATATTCATAGTTCGGATTTTATATAATGTTCAAATGAAAAACTAATTCCATGTAAAAAAAAAATTCTTGATAAAAAGGTTTAGCTTTTTTTGTCATAGATTTTAGGTTAAATCCTTTTATATTCAAATTTTAACTATTGGCTGTGAAATCCATTTATTGATCGATTGATTTAGTAAATAATTTATTGATTGGTTTACAGTTTCAGCTTCACACCATCTGTCACATTTATTTATTTTGTCCAGTTAGTACAGTAATGCAGTGTTATATCACTGTTTGTAAAAATGATCATTCTGATAAATATTAACATCTGTATATATTAAAAGCTCTGTGGAAGTATGATGTAGGATTCCACTGTAAGCCATTGTTTGCAGTGTGGATTCCAGTAGATTAGTGATGCTTCAGTGAATGGATTCTGTGTTTCTTTTATGCACATGGACAGACACTGATGTCTCATTAGGGGAAATAACATCGTGGTGTGGGTAGAATTGTGTGTGTGGGTAGAAAAGAAAACATCGCAAGAGATTGTTGATCCAGATCAGAATCATCAATAGCCTCCTTTTTATATATACTTTGACCTTCTTAAATTAATTGCGATGACAGCCAGTGGTGCCAATGGCAGTTTCCTCAACAGAGAGAAAATACAAGCCAATCTCTAGGAAAAGATAAAAGAGAACCATGTCCCACTCAGAAACATGACTTTCCTTGTCAAAAGTGTTCCACGGATATTTGTTTGTTGCAGTTTTGCTGTGGGGAAATGTCACCGCTTAATGTTGCTTGCAAGCAAACCCATGCTTTAGTGTGCTATTTTTGCACCTGACTGAGTATGATAAATGCTTGCAAGGTGAACAACCCTCTTACCAGTTGGCTATATCTGCTTCTATTTTAATGGCCACACACTATGTCACTTGTTTATGTTGTATAACCAGGGATCATAGTGTTTGAGATGATTTGTAGTTATTGTATTTTCAAGACTTGACAGGATATTTTTCCATTTTTCATTGCAACGGTTGTTTTGTTTGTCTAGCAAGTCTAGTTGTAACACAAGCTTTGTGAAAAGTTTCACTGAAGAAAAAGGTGTGGAAGAGGGTGTTCGGATTCTTCGGAAAATAATAAATGCCTTGAACGTGAAAATGAAACCACACTGCTGTCTTTCTTTAATACTTTAATAAGTCAGAAATCTGTTTGAAATTTGCATAAGAGCTTGTGATATGAAGTGACAGCTAAATTGAGACTTGTTGTCTCAGGTTGCTGCTCTCTGGTTCTCAAACGATCTGTTACCACCCCTGGAGATATTTGCACAAGTGTCACAAGAATACATGTACTCACAGTTAAACAGAACCTCATATACAGCGCTCTTAACACAAATGAGTCCTGATTGGGGTCTCTCAGAGTACATGGATCTAGCCACCAGACAGCTGTCAGCTTACTGTGTTTGCCAAAATCAACAGCCATAACTACCACTCCCTCTCCGTTCTGCGCCTTGAAGCTGTACCGTCTCAGTCAACATTGTTACGTTAATGCAGTTTAGATTCATGTCATAATCTGCCATAATTATGACAAACTCCAGCTGCGTTCTTGGACTTGCTGTCTATTTTTGACCATGAAGGCTTCATGCAAGGACTCAAATTACCCTGGGACACGTTTTATGTAAACACCTTTTTTTTTTTTTTTGCTAATGAAAATGCAACCACATTATCTTTGGGGTAGAGATTTGCTAAATTATGATCTTTTAATCTACAATTTTGACTACAAAAGAAGTCATTCAGACTTGGTATCGGTGCTTTTGACTTATGTCCCGTCGTGACTTATCAGTTGTTACGTGTGTTGTGTAGTGGACTGACTCAGTCGTTAGGTTTGTGCTCCTCTCTGACTGTCAAAGACTAGAATCTGCTCTCCAGTCGATGGAAACAATCTTTATGTGTGTTAAGTCTTAAAGGAGGTGATTCTCTGCAGAATTTTTTTTTGTTATGCTGGTTGAAAGTCATCAGCTTGTTCACGTACGCTGTGCAGACAGAGCAAGAATGGCAGGCAAGCAGCAACAACCTCACTTTCCTTCTGAACTGGCAACAAGTGGCACTGGCAAAGGATCTACGATCTATACAGTATAATCTTCATCAGAGCCAAGCAGACTCTGATTATGGAAACCCTATCATGCAATAAATATTATTACACACTGACAAGTTTTTCTAACTAAACAAACCGAAATCTTGCTGCATCTAATTCTGTTTTTAAGAATTTGTTTATGTTTGGTATTGTAGTGTTACTCACTGTACTATAAAGTTTTCTCACCGGTGAATGACACATGATGTATTGCAGTAACATTGTCTCCGGTGTTCTTGGCTGTGCGCATTCATGCGATTTGCAGGGAGGGTGGGACATACGCTTTTACTGCTATCAGGCTAAAGTTAGCATTTTCCCAAATGTCCAACAGAACCTTTAACCCTCATATGACCTTAGTTTCCTGTTTACACTCAGTGCATTTGGGGTCTATATGACCCCAAAGATGCACAGAGCTTTTGTACAAAAAATATTTTAATAATACAAATTATATATCATTTTTTTCGTTTACTTCTCATCTATATTTTTATGCTGTGTTTTGGGGGATATGAAGTACTTTTTTACCTATTTACTGCAAAATTCCTCAACTACACCATTAGCATACATATGAAATATAACATTTTTATGAAAAAAACACATTTATGATGATCAATTTTAAATATGAGTTGTTTCTGGATATTGATCTAGGTGTTAGATGCAGAATTCTGCCATCTGGTGGTTAGATGTTTTTTTGTAGATAATATAGTTTTAGCCATAAAGTGTAATTACCATATACTTCCAGCAGAGGCCCCATAGAGATCCACTCATTTTTCTGGATGTGACTTATTGCTCTTATAACAGGTTTTTTGATGAATTATATATTTAAACATTTTAAAATACATTAAATCAGTATTTTGTCAAAGTTTAGAATATTTTTTGTTGTTGTTTGAGGTCTTTTGAAGTGTCTTGTTATTGCAATTATGCTATATAAATTTGCAATAATGTCACATAAGTTGCCACTAAAAGAAAATACTTGATTGCCATTACATATTATTTCAATAATCAAAATGTATAAAATGATTAACTTTAGAATAAGAAATACATTTTTAAAAAGTAACATTTAAAAAAAACAAAAAACAAAAAAAAACCAGCTATAGGCGGATAGGAATAGCAGTGAAGAGTAAACACCTGTGTGTCTGTGTGTGTTTGTGTGCAGGCACTTGCATGTGTGTGTGTGTGTAATCATGCTCATTCCACGTTGTTCTTTTGCTCTAGTACCAGGCCTTCATTTATGTGTGAACATTTTTAGATTCATGCTGGAATTATTGATTTTATTTCCCAATTTCTATAAAAATGCTCTCTTTTGCAGTCACACCTGTTTGTTTGTTTGTTTGTGTTTGTCTCTCTGTGTGTATGTTATCTGTGTGTAGTCATGTTCTTTCCACGTTGCATTTGTGCTCTCATACCATACCTTCATTTATGTGTGAAATTTTGTAGATTTATGCAGAAATTATTGATTTTATTTCCCAATTTCTATAAAAATGTTCTCTATTGCAGTCACACCTCTCTCTGTCTGCGTGTGTGTATTTGTGTCTGTGTGTGTGTGGGCGCATATGTGTCTGTGATAATGTTCATTCCACATTGCATTAGTGCTCTAGTACCAGGCCTTCCTTTATGTGTGAGAATTTTCAGATTTATGCTGGAATTATTGATTTTATTTGTCAATTTCTATAAAAATGCTTTCTATTGGAGTCACACCTGTGTGTGTTTGTTTGTGTGTGTTTGTGTGCGCGAGCATGTGTGTGTGCACGTGATCATGTTCGTTCCACATTGCATTTGTGCTCTAGTACCAGGACTTCATTGTGGTATTGAAATTTTCAGATTTATTCTGGATTTATTTATATTTTTTGACAAATGAAAAATAAAAAACATTTTTTTTTCGATTTTCCCATTCATTTCAATGTGGGGTCATATTGACCCCAAAGGTCATGAGTGTGACTTTTTTTTTTTACATACCTTTAGAACAACCGAATCAAGCCCAGTTTTTTTGTGTGTGTATAGATAGATAATGTAGAAAATTATTTATTCCACTGAGATGAAGGGAACCCTTTTTTTTTTATTAAAGAAAAGTCGCTTGGGGTCATATAGACCCCAAAGCACAAATGAGGGTTAAGTACTAAGTATTAGAACGTTTCAGCTAGTTGTTAAGTGTGTCCCCAGCTTTAGCTCAGTAAGAAACAACCTGACAACACCCTGGCAACCACATAGAACATTGTGACAGCGCCCTGCCATAACCCACAACACCTCCGGATATCACATAACAACACCCTATAGAAACCACTTCAGAACACTCTGGAAACTGCATAGCAACACCCTGGCAACACCTTCACCACCGTGGCAACCGTATAGTAACTAGGGCTGGGTATTGACACAAATTTCACAATTCGATTTGATTTCGATTCACAAGCTTGCATTTCGATTACGTTACGATTCGATTGAATGGATATCATGTACAATATATTGCAAATTTTCTCAAGGAAAACAAATCTCTTAACTATTATTGTAAACTATGGGAGTCAGTTGTAACCTATAGGCTTCATTAGCCTACTATAATATTGAAGGTAAAAATTAACTGATTTGTATACAAACACTTAAAATACACTTTTATTTATTTTTATAATAATAAAGTTATATGAAATTATATAAAAATTTAAATGGTGGCTGTCATAAAAAACTTTCCAGATTTATTAAAACATGCATTAAATATTGAAGAACATTAAAAATTATAATGAATATGTAATATGGTGCATATATTTAACAAAATGCTCCTCTCTAGAGTAAATTTTTCTAGCTGAGTTTATGGTCACTGGATATGTTTTTTCTGAGGTAAATGTGACGTTACATGACATTGTTTATGAACGTCTTTCCACGGTTTAAACACTGATTGAGCGATTCCATGTGACATGGTACGGACTTCGATAAGTTGTACTCTATCTTTTAACACACTTTCAGATGCTCAATCATGTTTATTTCGCGCTGTAACTGGTATTATTAAGGCGGAAGAGAAGATCATGTAGTGTTGCTTCTCTTGAGCTGCGCCAGAGCGATCTCACGGCACAGCGCCAAAACGGTAATTATGTTTTTGAATTTCGTAAGAAAATGGACGTAATTTGAAATCTGAGAATTTGTTTCATATCAATAATAACAAAGCACAAAGATTATTGCGATTTATTGGATGGGATGCGCGCAACAATGTTCCATTCATTCATCAACTGAAAACAGGATGACTAATCGATTCTCGGGATTTAAGAATCGATATCGTTTCGTAAAAATGAGAATCGATTAAAATCGAGAAATCGATATTTTTTACCCAGCCCTAATAGCAACACCCTATCAACCACCTAGAATACTCTGAGAGCAGCATAGCAATGCCCTGGCAACCACCCACAACACCCTAGCAATTGCATAGCCACATTATGGCAACACCCTGGCAACTGCATAAAGACACCCAAGCAACCACCTAGAACTCTATATCAGCCGCATAGTGGTGCCCTGACAATCACTCACAACATCCTACCAACCGCATAGCAACACCCTAGCAACCACCTAGTGCATATCAGAAACATAGACTGTAAAAAAAATATGGACGTAGTGTCCGTGACGTCACCCGTAGGTTTCTGAGGAGCATTTTTGAAGCCTAAAGTAGGCGGAGCCGGCCGTCGCCATCTTGGCCTTGCGTCACTCCCGGATAACAGAAAATAGGCAAAGAGGCGGGGCGGGAGTGGAGCTGAGGAGCCTTGCTAATATGATTCTGTACTATTCTGCTAGTTGAAAATGTATTATGCAGTAACTTAATATTACTCTGAGAGTGTGTGTGTGACAGTGATTTATGTGCTTAACGTTACATGTCAGTCACTCTCTTTTTATAGTCTATGGTCCGTCAGCGCGGCATCGCTCAAGTTCGTAGAGATGAGCTTATTCAGTCCATTTTAAATTCTGATTTTGGCCGCCTCTCAAATGGGTTAAACCATAGATATATTGCCTATGAAGTTCAAGTAAATGCGCTAGAAAATCCGCGCTCATTCATGGATGTGCATTTATTGCATGGACGGAGAAAGCACCGACACCTGCAGGATTTCATCTGACGGTACTTAAGCATATTATAATCTATCTGTTCCGTGAGAGCAGAACGAACGAGCCTTTATTGACGTTTTTAAATCTGAAAACTCCAAAAAGCTACGAAATTGTCAGACATCCATTAGTGCATGTTCACAGAGGAAAACAACTGAAATACAGCGCTGGTTGTTCTCTCGAACGATACTCGACGACAACGACGGAATCCTAAGCCGTGGGCGAAGTAATGGGTGTATTAAATTGTAAGAAATAATCCCGGAAAAAAGCACAAAACACTGCAGAGATGGCAAGTTCAGCAGCTAAAATTTGCTTGGTGAAGTGACGGCTAGTAGTAACAACAGCAGACAAACAGCTAGCAATGACATCAGCGGGAATCCATCTGTCACTCAAGTGGCCACACCCTTAATTATGCAGAACTTTAAATATTAATCAACTAAACGGATGAGTTATAAAAAAATTCACCCCCCTCACAGTTGTTATGAAGGGCAAAATTAGCTGTATAGACCAAAGCCACATAGAGATCCAGGCTGTAAACATGTTTTATTCCGCTGTAAAGTTGGTAATTTTAACATGGGGGAGATACAGATTTGACTCGCTTCTGCAGCCAGCCCAAGCGGCCAGTTAATGAATTGCAGTTTAACTCACTTCCGTGTTGGTTTCAAGAGAGAGACGGGGAGGTTGCCGCTTGATCAGAAACCGCAAAGCAACACCATGGAAAACGATCCACAACCAATCCACATTTTCCTAATAAGGAGATCTGATTATTATTGGAATCATTATTGAAGAAACTGCAGTATTTATGTATTTATTTATTTATTTATTTGTGTGTTCATGGGTAAAATAAACACAATAAGATACAAAAAAGATACAAAACTTATTCAATATTAATATAATACTGTATATCACAGAAACATGAGAAAACTTAAACTAAAATTGTGTTGCCTAAAAAAACATGACAGAAAACCAATATGCTTGTATTTGAAACATTCCTCTTTTCGAGAACTCAGTGTTTTAGCTCAATCCCTGCCGAGGCCGGTTTTCTAAATAGTTGGATGTGTGTTGCTGAACCTGTCTAGACAAATCCAGCATGCTGCTTTCATTCCATCTGCCTAGAGACGAATGAATAAGACCTGATGAGGATCAGTGAGATGACTTAGGGTGCAGGGCTCGACTGAAGATTACGAGGTCAAACAGGCACTTACGCAACGGTTACTCAAGATGGACTATCTATGCAATCACTCACACTACTGCAAAGATCTCTGGATTAAAGGCATCTGCTAAATACCTTGCAGGTGTTACTACTGGGCAGACACACGCGCGCACACTCACTCACACACACACACACACACACACACCCACACACACACACACATGGACTTAGACAAAGAGACATTCTTGTGAAACAGAATGTCTCATGTCTGTTGCACAACACTTCTTCATAAGGTTGTCAGACTCAGTGATGAAATAGAAGAACTTTAAGTGTTCACTGCAGCGATGCTTTTACTAATCATAGTTTAGATCAGTTTGTGAAAATGTAAAAATTCACATTTGCTGATGCCATTTCCTGCAGTAATGTGCGTTGTTGATATAACTGGAAATTAAAGCTTTTACTTGAATGTGCATGAACTGGAAATCAGTGAATGCAGCGAGATTTTGTGAAAGTTTCTGCATGTGTACCACTACATAAAACTACAGTTAAAGTGCAGATGAAACATAAGAACACGTTCGTTGTGAATGACCCCTAAAACTGCGTTAGACAGATTGATAAAATCGTATGTAAAACTGAATGCTGTATGCCAGTGATATACTGTAGACTTGTTTGATGATATGAAAATAACAATATTTTGTCTTCTAAAGTCAGTTATCTTTTCTTTGCTTTTATCTGCCTTCATTTGGGGACTTTTCTCCGGAAATATTGAAAATAATTAATTTAATAATTAATTTAAGTATTAAATTATTGTAGCATCTAATTCAATTCAAATTTGTAATCGATTGAAGTGTAACATCATGATATTAATCCATTTTTTGCATTTGTTATAGCATTTATTTACCAAGGATTCAGATTAATATTGTAATTTTAATTCATTAATTCCCTATTCATTTTTGTTTTGATTTAGATTAGAATCTGATGAGAGAACTTTGATAGGATCAAATTTAATTAAACTTTGAAACATTTGTAACATGGATTTCAGTAGTTTCAGAAGCTTATGTGAATGGCTTTTCAGCATGGACAAGTTTCTATTTAAATGACAAATAAAATTATAATTTGGCCATAAAAGCCCACAAAACCTTGTGAATGGAGACTTCAAGGAGTCTTGTATCACCGTTCTAGTGAATTCTTTGCATTCTTTGATAGGGCACCTCATTTGAATATGAATCAACTCATTCAAAATGGGAACTGAAAGGAGTAAAAGAGGAATGTGAACACTTTCTTTTCCTGTCTTTAGCAAGCATGTCACATGATCAGCAGGACACTACTAATAGTAATTGTGCAATGAAATCTTTTTATTGTTTCATGTAACTCAATGTAAACTACATTTTCCATTAATATAACAGTGTGACTAAGAAACTGATGTATGAATGGTTCAAGAGTTCTACATTTAGCATGTATTTTAACATAAGTAAAAACAGGTTTTTGCCCCTGATAATAAGTCACAGTATCAGTAATAAAATGAAATGTCATCAGGATGGGGACAACCAGCGGCTTATTGGGTCTAAATAATGGCTCATTTAAGCTGTTTCTGTGAATAATTATGTTTAGTAGGCTTTATTTTTGATTTTATGGACATTTTGGTACAATATGGTTTCACTGACAGTGCTTAGATTAAGCCAAGATCAGGCCTTAGTTAGGACATTTAAGTAGCTTTTATAAACGTGCATTACTGGTGTGCATCTTGAGACAAAACAATGGCACTGATATATTTTAAGTAGGGCTGTCAAAAGATTAATCGCGATTAATCGCATCCCAAATAAAAGTTTGTGTTTACATAATATGTGTGTGTACTGTGTATAATTATTTTGTATATATAAATACACACACATGCATGTATATATTTAAGAAATATTTGCATACATATACTGTATATATTTATATATAATTTATATTATATATAAATATAATTTTTTATATATATCAATTACAAATTTTTCTTAAATATATACAAGCATGTGTGTGTATTTATATATATATATATATATATATATATATATATTATATACAAATTTAATTATACACAGTACACACACATATATTATTTAAACACAAACTTTTATTTTGGATGCGATTAATCGCGATTAATCTTTTGACAGCCCTAATTTTAAGATATTCCAGTTAGGGTGACCACCATCAAACAAACCAAATGTGGGCTGGTTATAAGTTTGTGTGGGACATGTTACCAACAAACATAACCTGAAACTGTTATATAATGTCTATCTAACTTAATAAAGACATTTGTATTCTGCCTTTCAGCTGATAAAAATACTTTGTTCTTTAGTCCCTTCCAGAAAACACCATTACATCACAATGTAACATAACATGTCTTTATTTTACATGTCATTTAAATTCAACACTGAGCCCAAAGGCAGCAGGCATCATGCAGATAACTATTTTTGAAACAGTTCAGACAAAGTGCAACTAAAATCCAACAAAATCAACAATGAACAAATAATAATCACCGGTCCACATTTTGATTGACAGCCGTCACAACCTACTAGTGACCGTGTTTACTCCTTTCTTTTCAACCATTGGATAGGATTTTAAAAACGGCTGTTGGATTTGTACTTCTGACGAAGCGCCTATAAATAAGCGAAAAACTAGGCGGCAGAATGAATAAATAAAATGCTTTCTTAAAAAGGCAAAAGAATGCATGCACGTTTTCTTAATATAACAATTAAAAACCAATAGACTGATGAAAATGCGGGACATTTTCTCAATATGCGATGTGTGGAACAAGGGGTGAAAAGCGGGAAGGGTGGTCACCCTAATTCCGGTGCAAGTTGCTTTCAGTAAAAACAGCCTGAAGCATGCATTTTAGTCTGGGACTATGTTTAAACCTTGTCTGTGAAACTGGGGAACATGTAGACCAACAAATGCCTCTTTGTGGTGAATCAGTACAGAGACCTCATGTGTTTGCTTATAGAAGTTTGTGTGAGAATAGCTTCACTTGCATTTATTTACCAAAGATTCTGGGGCCATATGCACATGCTCTTAAGAATAGCCTTAAGTTTTGAATTGTGAGTGAAGAAATTCATAGTAAAAAAGTAGGACTTTTCTAAGAGTAGAAGATTTTTATAAATAAACTAAAAGCAAGTTTCAGCAAAGTCAAAGACAGATTCTTAAGTGCTGACTTAGATCACACCTAACTGTTGTGGCTACTGTGATGTAGACAAAATGGCTGCCCTTAACCACTGAATCAGCCAATCATGAGTCTGCAAGGAAATGACCTAAAAGCATCATATTCACCATTCATTTGTTCATGATTTATTACAACACATAAAATGGTATTTTATTAACAGGTTACTTTAATGTTGAATAATTATTTGTATTCTATGCATCATGTGCAAAAAATGTGCAACATATAATGCATTTTCAGTTCACTTTATCAAAATAAAATAACATACTGAATACTCTGCCTAAAACAGACCTATTATAAGCAACATAATTATAATTTGTAGAATAATTCTAAGCACTCAGAACTTGCTATAAAAGTTGTTTTCGTTGCTCTTTTTTTGCTAAATTAAAATGGCAACTCACATGACTAAATTTTTTTCATTTACAGACAAGCATATACTAAATAAAAGATTAGTTATGAGTTGTGGTTAAATATCTCTTCAGCTAGCCTAGAAATCTAGACGCACCCTTAGCGGCAGCAAAATTTATTTTGCAGCCAGGGCAGTGTAGCAACTCTCCATTGACTTTCGAGCTGCAAAAACCTAAATTGGGTCAGGCCAATCACGTCGTGTATACAGTAGGCGGAGCGGGCTTAATATAATGACGACAGAGTTGTGACGGTTACCTACCTACAATATTTTTGTAGACAACGGAGGGCCGCCCCTCCCTTATCTTTACTCAACTGCAGCGTTTTAAATTTCACTCTTGGTCTCTTACCCTGCCATATGAATCTGGAAATCAATTTGTCCCATTCTGTAAATAGTTTTTTGGGCAAGGCAATAGGTAAAGACTGAAATAGATAAAGTAATCTTGGAAGTATGTTTTGCTTGAGTGAGTCAATTCTAGATCTCATATTTAAAGGGATACTTTACCGTTTTTTCATATTAAACTATGTTATTCCCTTAAATAAGACGAGTTGATACATACCTCTCTCGTCTCAGTGCGTGCACTTAATCCCTCTGTCTTGCGGCGAAACTTTGTTAGCCCAGTTCATTTAATATGGGCCAAGCAGAGAAGCTACCAAACACCTCCACGTTTTCCCTATTTAAATACAGTTACTCGCGAAGTGTAACTCGACCTAGAACGGTGACACAAAACAAAACGTTGCGCTTTTCTAAGCGTGTAAAATGGATAACTATTTTGTATGGCGGAATACCATAGCAAGTGCTTGTAAGCACTTCGACTTGGCGCAGTAATATCTTCACTCGTGGAAAAATCCTCTCACCGGCCCCCGCTCCCTCTAGTGAAGATATTACTGCGCCAAGTCGAAGTGCTTACAAGCACTTGCTATGGTATTCCGCCATACAAAATAGTTATCCATTTTACACGCTTAGAAAAGCGCAACGTTTTGTTTTGTGTCACCGTCCTAGGTCGAGTTACACTTCGCGAGTAACTGTATTTAAATAGGGAAAACGTGGAGGTGTTTGGTAGCTTCTCTGCTTGGCCCATATTAAATGAACTGGGCTAACAAAGTTTCGCCGCAAGACAGAGGGATTTAGTGCACGCACTGAGACGAGAGAGGTATGTATCAACTCGTCTTAGTTAAGGGAATAACATAGTTTAATATGAAAAAACGGTAAAGTATCCCTTTAAAAAAAAAAGGTAATAGATTCCATCTTGCAATGTCTATTTTATTTTATTTTTATTAATGGGACCATAATTAATATAAAATAAGATTAAGATTATAATATAGGATTTACTATTTTATAACACTTATGTCCTTTATATCTTTGGAGATATGTATTCCAAAATATTTAATACATTTAAGATCCCTTTTTTAATCAATAGTCTTTTTTATTTTATTTCGGTGGATTGTAGTTAAAAGTCAATACTTTTATCCAAAGATTTTTAATGTTTCCATTAGCTCAACCAACAACTCAGTTGGATCCTTTAAATATACCAATATGTCGTCGGCAAAAAGTGCTGCTTTGTGCTCATCTTCTTTAATATATACCTTTTATTTTTGAATTTTGCCCAATCCACTGTTCCAAGGGTTCAATAAACAATGCAAAGAGGAGAGGGGAAAGAGGGCACCCTTGTCTTGTACCCCTACCCAATGTGAAGCTCCCTGACAGATCACCATTTATTTTAATTCTTGCGGAAGGACAAGAATATATGTTTTGAATTATTTGAATAAACTTTGCATGGAAATTAAACTTTGAAAGAACACTCTTAAGAAAAAGCCAATTTACTAAATCAAAAGTCTTCTCGGCATCAAGGCTTAAAAGAACAGCCTGTAAATGACATTCCTGAATATGATTGAAAATATGGAGAGTCCATTGTTCTGTGTTTGTCTATGGAGAGTGTGTGGTTTCAACATATTAGGCAAGGCAAGGCAAGTTTATTTATATAGCACATTTCATACACAATGGCAATTCAAAGTGCTTTACATAGAAGAAATTAAAATAATAAAAAGAAATAAGAATAATTAAAACAGTTTAGAAAAATTAAATAAAGTACAGTACAAACAGTCGGACACAGTGCTCATTCAGTAAATGCATATTACAGTCATCATGCTACTCCTAACAAGGTTAGGATACCTCTCCAGCACTCTTAAATTTAGGAAATGTGACCTATAGTCTGTACATTTATGAATCACATATTCTTAGGGATAAGTGCAAAATGACATCATTCTTAGAATTCTGACACGGGCCGTTTACACAGAATGCATTTTTCATTCCAATGCACTACTTTTCCATTGTTTTTCTATGTAAACACGCTAGACGGACGTGTATAAACAGTTGTGCTCGTGTCCTGTGTCTTTTGCAGCGTGACACCGTGTTCTAAAAACGTACGTGGCTCTCAAGTTAAAATATGTTCAAATTTTAAAAAACATTTTCCCCATTCCACTGCCCGCGTCCAGCATTTTTCAAAGCAAAAACGAGTTCTGTGAATACGTTTTCCCATTCCACTGCACAACTTTTCCATTATTCCATTATTTTTCATGAAGTAGGCACGCGCTTGAAGGACATGATGTATGACCGTTGCGCTCGCATCTCACGTCTTTTGCAACGTCTCGCGCATGAGTTCTCGATCACACAGAAGCGGGCAGTGGAATGGGGGAAAAACATTGATCTCGAGACGCGTTTTTTAAAAAGTTGAACTGATAATAAAGTAGCGTACTGGAATGGAAAAATGCGTTCTGTGTGAACTGTGAACGGCCCCTGACAGTGAATTCTCAAAAACGCGGCGCTCAAGTTAAAAGAAGTTCAGCTTTTAAAAAATGCATCTCGAGACCTTGCGTTTTCCCCCCATTCCTTTCAGGGTTCTGCCCTGGCAGCCTTGCCTGTGTTATCTTTGTTTCATCTCTATGTTTGTGTTGTGTGTCAGCACATGGCTTTGTCTTTGTTTGTGTTTGCCATGTGCAGCTCTTGTTCAGCCTCCTTGTTTAGTCCTTGTCTAGTCCTCGTTTGCTTGATTGGTTTCATCTGATACTCATGCCCTGTTCCCGTTATATTGTGCCTCTTTCCCTCATGTCTTTGCTGGTTTGTTGTGTGCGTTCATTGTGTGTATGCGGTTCTCACAAATATTGTCAGTCAGTGCTAGATTTAGTTTTCCTTGTTTGATTATTTCCTTTTTGTTAAATTCTAGTTTTGTTAAAGTTTTTTTTTTGTTCTTAGTCTAGGTCTAGTATTTATTTATTTTTATTCTAGTTTGCTCAAGCCTTGTTTTTGGTTTCTCTTGATTTTTATATTTTGCTAAGTAATCTTTAAATTATTTTGTTTCTCTAGTTCTTAAGGTTGCAGTCTTGTTTTATTTCTTTTTGTTTGTAAGTTCCAGTTACTTATTTCTAGAAATGATTTATTTTATTTACTTTATTTTTTCCTTTGCCAGCTCCAGTTATTTTTTTGTCTATTTTGTTTTCTCTAGTCATAGTTGTCAGTTTTTTGTTTCTGTTATCGCTTGTCTCGTCTTTTTGAGTCTTGTGTTGATTCCTGTTCTGTCATCGACTCTCCTGTCCTGGCAAGCCACTCTTTTATTATTTTTTTTTTTGCTTTATTTAGTTTGACAGGGACATTGTACATTAATAAAAACATTCCTGTAAATGTACCAGAATTAGCCAAAGGCTATTTTTCATCCGTAGTCCCTGGACAAGATGTTACAAGTCAACCTAAAGAAAATATGATTAAGAATACACAATAGAAAATTTAATAATTACACAATACAATAAAAATCTTTTTAAACAATTTAAGATCAATTAAAAACAATGCAACAAAATAAACAATAATAGGATGGCTAGCAGATATAAGATTCTAGTGTTGACAGATCTGAGTACTGATTAACCAATTCTTCAATTGAGCCCTAAATAAAGCATATGTGTCTAGATCTCTTATAGTTGTCGGAATAGTATTCCATTCTTGCGCAGCTTTAACAGAAAAGGCAGGTTGACTAAATTTGCTTCGTCTAAGCGGTATGATACAGTCTTGTCTTAATGCGCCTCTTGTAGAGCGATAATCAGTTGTTCTAATACGAACTAGCTGACCAAGAGGGGGAGAAGATAAACCATAAATAATTGTATACATCAAGCATACATTTGCATACTTAATCATGTTTTCCCAACTCAATAAATTATATTTTTTCAGTATTGGACAATGATGAAAATATACCTTGTGCCTAGTGCTGGTACATCTCACCTATGCCAAGCCTCTGGTTCCTTGGCTCTGGCTGCTGTCAAGTTTCCACCATTGCCATAGAGCCTGGAGTTGTCTTATCCCTGACCAGCCTGTTCTTCTGCCCTATTGTTTGGACTGTTCCTGCCTGTCTTTTGTCTTTGTTAATAAATATCTCTCCCTGCTCATTCTGCGCCTGGGTCATCCCTTCTCTGAATCCTGACAATTCCCGCACCTCGTGTTTTTCAAAGCAAAAACATTCTGTGTGAATGGCCCCTTACTGAGCAGCTTTATGCACACAGCACCAGAATTTTAAACCCAAACATTTATATGATGTCCTCAACATCCCAACATCTTTTCTCACGTCTGTCTGTTAAACATCTTTACACAAAAAACCCACTCCACTGCTTGTCAAGTGATGCTTTCCTGCCCTAAATTTTCCTAACTGCATAATGCATTTTTATTAGTGACATCAAGTATGATTATAATTCTAAGCTTCTCATGTGAATTTACAACTAGGCTAGTCATATGGGAAAATGATGTCTATAAATCCAGTCTTTACCATCTGAGTTGTGTCTTAACATGCAGTGTTATCCAACACCAGAGAATATGGAGTAAAATATAGCAGTGTAGACGGCCTGAGTGCTCTAACTCGGCAGAACGATTAATGAACTTGCCCAGTGGCTCCTAAGAGTCTTACAAACGGTTAGTGACCTTACTTCCTGCATGAATCCTGCAACATTATTGAATGTTTACTCTAATTGGGTTTGAACGAGCTATGTTTTTACTCTAATTGGTTTTTACCTACTATATTTGGACTATACAAATGTGTTTTGCATGCACACAGAGAATCAGGGCCGGCGCTATCCTGCAGCCTCAGTCAAGATGAATGTGAAAATAGATTGTAATGATGAAATAGACTCTTAAAAAAAAAAAAAAAAAAACACATACTGTATGATAAGTGCATAGATTTTCTAGGCTACTTTCTGGGATATTAGGCTACTATAGCAGCATTTTAGTCAAGTACAGTCTGTTTTGTCACATTTGACACAAACTACCACGAAAATTGCTGCTAAGTAGGCTTGATGATTTTATTATTATTTATACATTTTTTTTTCATGTTTAGAGGGCTAGTTAGTTGATTATTTCATTGTATTGTTATTATTTGTCACTGGTTGCAGTTCAGGCTGTTATACTGTAACTCACCATGAAATTATGCATCTGTTAAACGGGTCTCAATAAGTGTGTTACATGTTTGTGAAGCGGTCATAAGCGTGTTTCATAGTAAAGTAATCACAGTTAATTTCCACACATTTCCATAAGCACTTTCCACACACGCCCATTATCTCGGTTCCTCTCAAAATGAGTAGTAAGTAACATTTTTCTTTTATTTAATTTTATTTACTCGGTTTGCTTTTTTTTTATTTTTTTTTTATTTTTTTTTTTATCTTCCTTGCCATAAAATGAAAAGTGTTTTTTTCTCTCTCTCTGAAACAAATCTGATCTTGTTCATGGATGAATGAACTCTCGAATCTGTGGTTTTTGAAATGTAAATTGATGCAGCATTACTGTACTCAACAGACTTGTTATATTGTTGAGATGTTCGTTTGTCAGTGAGAACCACAACTGAGAATTTAAAATGGTTGTTTTATTTTAATTTTTTTTATTATTGTTCTTTCTTGTGAGAAATACAGACATTTCTAAACTGAATTCTATGATTGTTGTGATTATTTCTTTGAATTTGAGTTTATGTAACTGGTGGCATTTAGGCTATCTGGGTTATTTTCCTTAAACTATTGACAGGGTTACCCCTGTCTGGCGCCCGAATTTATAAACTTTAAATCTTTAATTCAAATCCTTGGTTTGAATTTTGAATTTATTATTGGGGCCACCGTTGCAACTTTTGGTGGTGGTGGGGTGGTCCTTGTCTGGATTCATGGTAAAACCACTGAAATTGTGTAACTAGGACTTATTTATATATGATGGTCTAAAATTTGTTTATTTCATGGATATGGAGTAAAATTTTTCAATGTGTTAGCCCAGGCAATTTTCCTTTTTGTTTTATGTAATGTTATTCAGTGCTGTGCCATCTGTATTTGCTCAGTAGTTTTTAGATTAATAATTGTGGTAGCAACATACGGGTCGACAAATATGTGAATGGGCCACATTTGTTATTCTAGCTGGGGATACTTTGTGCTAATTCATTGCCCCCTTTCTTTACTTCATATGCCCCCTCTTCAATGTTCCGCTGACACTGGTGTTTGGAACTCTTTTATTGTGCTACTGAAAATAATTTACCAGTGTCATTTAAGGATCTATTTATTTTAAGTTCTCTAGGAAAGAAAAAAATATCACCATTGAGATCTTATATATCAGTGTTTCTTCTACACAGCAGTGAGATACCTTTGCTTATGTCACCTTCTTTTCTCCTGGGAAAGACTCCAATAATGTCTCCTATGATTTCAGAAGAGATATTAGCAATACCTCAAACTGTGCCAACATTCAAATGTCAGAGATTTCAATATGAACTATGAATTCAACATCAAATGGTTGTTTCATTTGTGTCTATTTTAATTACTCCCAACTGAAATTATATGAGAAACATACTGAGACAATTAAAGTTCATACTCAATGAGAACTCGATCTCCAGAGCTGTGAAAAAACATAATATTTTCCTCTGGATAAGTGTAATTCAAAGTGCTTTGCTTTGAATCTTTATTGAAAGGATTGTGGACAGGTAATGGTGGGGAGGGATCAAAATATGAATTTATTGATTTTGATGTTTGGCTCCATTTTGATACATTTGGGGTAAAGTGTTTGTCCACCATTTTTAATAACCCATAAAACAAAATGTAATTTATAAAATATAAAGATAATATTATATAATATTATAAGGGATAATGTTCAGTTAAAGTTTATTTTAAGACTATTATTGGCTGACTGTACATTATCCCGGTTATCACATGCATATTCACCAAATAAATAAATATGTGGCCAGTTTCAGTAAGTGGTGTCATATACAACTAAAACGCACAATAAAAAACACCAAGAACAATCTCTAGCATTGTTGGCCAAAACAGAATGAAGTATTCCAGAGAGCTGTGCAATAAAACAGTTAAATATACCCAAAAGCAAGCACCAACCACCTAGCAATGCACTGAAAGCACCAAGAAAATGCATTGTTGAACACGGCAGTGTTATTTTAGTATCACTGAGATGCTATTATATTGTTTATTAATATTTTGAATTATTTAGAATTTAAAATTTTCCAGTTTCATTTTATTTCTATGTCTATGTAGTTTTTATTAAGTTATTTAAATTTGAGTTATTTTAGAACATCAAGGTAAACCAAATGAAAATGAGAAATATTGTCTTGGCAACAAGCTGAAATAAAATAAGTTTAAGTTTTTTGATATATTTTATTTTATTTCAGATAACATTTATTTTTCTGAAATTTTTCAGTTTTTCAGTATTTTTTTAAATAGTTTTAGTTTCAATTAACTATAATAACCCTTCCGTACAGTCAACCACCACTTACGTTTTCTTCAGAAAAAGTAAAAATCTAGTTTCTAATAATTATTATCCATGTATGACTACACTGACTCCTGAACATTTCTGTTTTTTCAGAATGTGAGGCAATATCCATTAAGATGGAATCTCTTAACCATTCCACCTCCACTTTGCCTTCCTGCACCTACAAGGAGGAGTTCAAGCGCTACCTCCTCCCGTCCGTCTACAGCCTGGTCTTCATCTTTGGACTGCCGCTCAATTTCATCATCATCCTGCGGATCTGGGGCTCACGGCGCACAATGACGCGGACCAAGATCTACATGCTGAATCTAGCCGTGGCGGACTTCCTGTACGTCTGTTCCCTTCCTCTTCTCATATACAACTATGCCAGCAAGGACTACTGGCCGTTCGGCGACTTCACCTGCCGTCTGGTTCGCTTTCAGTTCTACAGCAACCTTCACGGAAGCATCTTCTTCCTCACCTGCATCAGCTTCCAGCGCTACATGGGCATCTGCCATCCGATGACGCTGTGGCCTAAACAGGGCGGGCGCAGGCTGGCATGGTTGGTCTGCGCTGGGGTTTGGGTGGCCGTCGTTTTGCTCTGCGCTCCCACGTTTGAGTTCGCCGCCACCGGCATCCAGCGCAACCGCACGGTGTGCTACGACCTGAGCGTTCCCCTTCGTTCAACAGAATACTTCCCGTACGGCATCACCTTGACCTGCCTGGGCTTCGTCGTGCCCTTTCTGGTGATCGTGGTGCTGTACTGCAAAATGACACGGGTTCTCTGGCAGGTCGGCGAAGCCAGAGAAGTCTCGGCCGCGGAGAAGAAGAATAAAGCCATCAGGATGATCATCATTGTAACGCTGGTGTTCGCCATCAGCTTTTTGCCGTTCCACGTGACAAAGACGCTCTACCTGCTAGTGAGGACTTTTCCCACGGCCCCCTGCGAACTGAGGAACCTGCTGGCTGTGGTGTACAAATGCACCAGACCCTTTGCCAGCATGAACAGTGTTTTGGACCCCATTCTGTTCTACTTCACCCAGCCGCAGTACAGGCGCAGCACCAGAAGCCTGCTGCTCAAAATCACCTCACTGAAAGACAAGACTGCCAAAATCTGACTGGAACACATCTGGTTTTGTCTAATATTACTGTATATTAAAGGTTTGGTTCACACAAAAATAAAAATTATGTCATTAATTACTCACCCTCATGTCGTTCCAAATACGTAAGACTTATGTTCATATTCTAAACTCAAATGAAGTTCAATTTAATGAAATCTGAGAGCTTTCTGTCCCTCCATTGACAGCCTATGCAACTACCAATTTCAATCCCCAGAAAGGTACAGTAGCAAAGATGTCACATCATTAAAGTAATCCATGTGAGTCCAGTGGTTTCACATCAATTTTATTAAGTGACGCGAGTGCTTTGTGTGCGGAAAAAAAACACATAATTTACCACTTTATTAACAAAATATTAATCTCCAACACGTTCATGACAGCACCACGTTGTATGTGTTGTGTTGATGTGAGAGCAGGCGTTGTTGCGTGTATGTGTTATGGAGATTATTGTTTTATAAATAAAGTGGTAAATTATGTTTTGTTGTGCAAAAAAGCACTCACGTCGCTTCATAAAATTGAGTTTAAACCACTGGAGTCACATGGATTACTTTTATGATGTCTTTACTACCTTTCTGGGGCTTGAAAGTGGTGGTTGCACAGGCTGTCAATGGAGGGACAGAAAGCTCTCAGATTTTATTAAAAAGATCTTCATTTGAGTTCGGAATATGAACAAAAGTCTTACAGGTTTGGAGGGACATGAGGGTTAGTAATTAATGACAGGATTTAAATTTTGGGGTGAACAAACCCAAAAATGTAGTGTCTTGTAATGCAAGACACTACAGTCAAATACATTGTTTTATTCATGCACTGGACTTTTGAGATTTTAGGCTATTTTGCTTCCATAACTTGTCTTATTTCAGACTAGTCAAAAGAACATCCAAAATACACATTTAAGTGTTTAATTTATTACACTTTATCTATTTGCATCTGTATTTCTATTATAAATACATATCTTTAAAAGCTTTGAGTTTTTTTTCACCTGCACTCAACCAGAAATCTCCACTTCAGCAGCTTTACATACTCCAAACTTTTGTTTTATTCCTTTCTATATTAGTTTGTTCATATATCATTTGTACATTTTTGTACATTTATAAATTTTTTGTATCATGTATCAGTATGTTCTGATTTATGGACTGATAAAAAGAGATATCCAAAATCTCCTTTGTAAAAACCTGAAATGAATCAATCATTTTAAATCTGGCTTTATCCTGTGTTCAGATTCTGGTTCTGGAAATTTACACAAATGAGTGCATTTAAAAAAAAAAGAGATAAGGCATCGTTAGCATATTTAAATGACATTTCTAACAACTATCAAGTATGGTGATATCTATTAGTTAAAAAAATATTGCACATATTTACCTGTGGTGTCTTGCATTAAGATACTATATAGGTTGTGTGGATGTTGAAACCAATTTTTTAAAAATATTTATATACAAAACGTACAAAGCATTTAGGATCTCTACTGTGATAGTAGTATGTAATGGCTGAAGGAAGTGACCCTTTTGATCGATTCAGTGTTACAAAAAATAATTTATGAAGATTGAAACTATCGTGCATCACCCTATGGACATTTGCATTTGCTTTGAGTTAGAGAACAGCCCACCAAAGCATGGCAGATGACTAGTGGAGCTGTGAGCTCGTATCTGAGGGGTTTGAACCCTGTGAATGGCAGCTGAATGAGAGGACTAGTTTGGCTGATCCAGTCAATATCAGCTGATCTCTCCTTACATGTGAAAAGGTGGTGCATTTTATTAACATGTTATGATGGCAATAGGACATAAGAAAAGATACAGTTGCTGACATAAGACTAATAGAGCTGAGAAATAAGAAATGTTTCTAATCCAAGAGGATTTAGAGTGCAACTTAAAAAAAAATGTTTTTCAATGAAGTTACATTAGTGGTAAATGTATGAACTTTTTTTTTTAAATTTTAATATGAAAGAAAAGGAAATCACACATTCTTTATTCATATTAAGAAGTTTTATTTATATATTTTTGTAATATATAATTATGTTGTATGACTTGTACGTGTGTGTGTGTGTTTATATATAAAAAAAAAATATGAAGCAGCACAACTGTTTTCAACATTGATAAATATAAGAAATGTTTCTTGAGCAGCAAATCAGTATATTAGAATGATTTCTGAAGGATCATGTGACACTGAAGACTGGAGTAATGATGATGAAAATTCAGCTTTGACATTACAGGGGAAAAAAAGATTACTTTTTTATGTTTTCACTGTATTTTGATTAAATAAATGCAGCCTTGGTGAATATAAGAGACTTTCAAAAAATATATATAAAAAAAAACATTCAGTGACCCCAAACTTTTGAATGGTACAGTATGCATGATATAGGCTAGGTGCAAGGTATCTCTTTTGAAACAGTGATATGTGGAATTATGGATGAGATATAGAGATGAATAGAAGCATTTGGAATGGAAAGAATAACACCATCTGTTTACCATACTACATCTGCTGCACATTATCTAACGGAAAGTCATTATCAGATGTTTGATGGTTTAATAACACGTTGCACAGCTCAACATCCTTATGAAGTGACGTCTTGTCCTACAAGAGAAGGATCTAGTGTTAACAACAACATATGAACAGTGCCTGATTCAGGAACAGAGCTGTGCTGCTGTTCTGTCATTGTGTTTTCATGAACAGGGCAGTTTAATCACAGATATAGACAAGTTTTATTTGAAACTTCAGCTTGACCAAAATCTACAAAACCTTATAAATACCATCAACAAAAAAGCAATGCACCAACACAGTATATTTGAATGTGTTTCAGCCGTTTGGCCAGTATTATGTATGTGATTTGATTTTTGATTTTTGATGAATTTTGTCTTGTCTATTAAATCTGCTGTATATATCTGATGGGCAAATAAGAAACTTTTCCTTCAATGTGCACAAATACGAAGCTAAATAAAATAGTTTTTTTTTATGTTCGGAGTGGAATACTAACATACTGCATACTACACTGCAATCACTGTATACTATATCCTGTGGTTTCATTTGATTTGTTTGTGAAACATTATGCATTCATTTGCGGTGATAAACATTTCAAACAGAAGTATCCTATACATGACCTTTCCATGTTGCATATTTGATTCATCAAGTGGCATTCAATTATCATAAAATAAAATAAAAATAAATATTATTTAGCATTTTTAAATCCTGAAAAAAAAAGTGCTAGTCCAATCAAATAATGAGTAAAGAAATGACTAGCTAATATTATTTCAGGTTCATCATACTAGAAGTGGAAGGTCAAGTAGGGAATTTTGGATACGTTAGCACAGTATGCTCTGGTTGTACACAGTTTTTTTTTTGCAAATGTAGCAGATCTTGTATATTCCATGCATACAAACAATTTGCATACACTATATAATAGTGCAGAGATAGTAGTATTGTATGCTATAGGCTAGTGCTACATAGTTAACTAATGTGCAACTTCAACTTACTTTGAAGCAACAAGCAGTTGTGTCTCAGGCATTATGAAGGACCTATAGGTGGTATAGTTTACCTATGAAAACTTTTTTGTTAATAAAGCAGATGTGATGTTTGCACATTAAACTGGTCTTTTGCTTCCTGCTTCAGTATAAATGGTCAAGCATTATTTGAGCATTTACAGAGTGAAAGAATTTAAAGTAATGAAATGAACATGGGGCAAAATTCATCACTGTCCATATAATGATAAATACATAGTCACTGTTATCCAAATGTACTTAAAGCAAAGTCATTACATCTGTGTCTATATTGTAGTATATGAATACAATATATTTTTCAAGTAAGTACACTAGTTATTGAATGCTTGTTGTCAATGTGCTAATAAAATGTCCGACAATTAATGTTTGTCTTTGCTTTTGATTTATACATATCAAATACTATTTCTCTAAATAATTTGGTAATCTCAAGATGTAAGTATAATATTAAATTAAGCTATTAAAATATATGTCCTAAATGTTGTAAATTGTTCTTCATGAGGTCTTTCTGAATTAATTTGTTATTGAAACGTGTTATGTGAAATTTTGTAATGACAAATAATTTACAATATTTTATTATTTTAAAGGGATAGTTTACCCAAAAATGAAAATTATGTCATGATTTACTCACCCTTAAGTTGTAAGGGTGTAACCTGTATGAATTTCTGTTTTATGCTGAACACAAAAGAGGATATGTTGAAGAATGTCAGTAACCAAACAGTTGATGAGCCCCATTTACTTCCATAGTATTGTTTTCCAAACTATGGAAGTCAGTGGGGCCCATCAACTGTTTGATTACCCATATTCTTCTAAATATCTTATTTTGTGTTCAACAGAAGAAAGAAATTCATACAGGTTTGGAACATCATGACAGAATTTTCATTTGTGGGTAAACTATCCCTTTAAGCAATGACATTTATTCAGGCAATTGTGTAAACAAGAATGTGGCCACTAGAGTGCACTCTAGTATTGCAAATAAAAGGCAAGATAGACGAAAAAGAAAGAGAGAAAAGAACCCTTCGAAACAAAGGACTGCAAAAGTTTTTACTGTAAAGCTAGTTCTGCATACAAACAGAACTTTTGGTAAAAAGGCAATAACTAGATTTATCTGTCTCAGCCTCCCCAAAGCTGAGCAAAGAAACTGAAGATGATCATTTGTTCAACAGTTTCCCACTGTGCATTTACGAACTGAAGCCTAATGTCCGCATTATCTTCTCTCTCACATCAGAAAGAGGAAAGGCTGGATCCCCCCTCATTTTCCCCAGGGGTCTCTCTCTCTAACCCCGACCTCATGTTTTAGTCCCGCCCCCAATCCAAGCAACTATCTGCATGTAAAAAGCCACAAGTCACGGAAACCCTTAATTGTGCCTAAAAAAGGCTGAGCGCACTTAGTCAAGCTTAAAATAAAGGATGCGTATGAAGAAGGACAGTCGGCCAAAGAAATGGGATTTACCTTGGAAAAAGTACATTATTCAAGCGTTTCTCTAGTGTTTATTGGGCTGAAACACTTGGGAATTTTTTGCTCAAACTTTGAGCTCTTTCTAAATGCATGTATGGACACTAAGGGAGGCAAACATGCGCAAAGGTCTTGGGATATAACTCTGTTTTCGTAGACAATCTCATCTGTTGTTCCTGAAGTTTTTTTTTTTTTTTTTTTT
Organism: Leuciscus leuciscus; assembly: GCF_965113295.1. NCBI lineage: Eukaryota > Metazoa > Chordata > Actinopteri > Cypriniformes > Leuciscidae > Leuciscus > Leuciscus leuciscus. The sequence goes on along the minus strand of NC_138734.1, from coordinate 24,714,142 downwards.
TTTTTTTTTTTGTCCTCCTCTCCGGAAAACACTGCCAAGCAACTTTTGTGGTTAATGGGGGCATTGTAAGTTGTTTTCAGGGGGGTAAAGGCAACCACGGATAAAGAAGGGAAAGAAAAGTGCGGACTATTTATCAATGAACTGAGAGAAAGCAATAAGGACAAGTGGGAGGACAGGCATCGCAATGGCTGAAAGGGAAAGCGAGAGAAAAGCGCCTGTCTGTAGAAGCGTCTCTTTCAAAAAGTTGGATAGCTGGAGCGCAAAGAAGCGCAGATCATTTGGAGAGGACTTGGATAGGTGCGGTGCCCTTCCCCCAGACGCTGTAGAGCACAGCGCGCAGCCATCACAAGCGACGCACGCTGTTTCTGTATCCAGAAAAGTTTCCAAAATCTCAGCGGCCAGCCTCTCAACCGCAGACCTCAAGAAAGCGTCTCATGGAATATATCCATCGGTTCGTGAGCTCTCTGAGAAGTTCAGTTTGAGCACAGCCGGGACACAGAGCTCATTAGTCAACACTGGAAGCGTTAAAAACACAATAAGTGCCGACGATTCGTCTTTGAACGAGAGTGGCTGCTTATCCAAGGAGTTTTCGGAGTCTGTGAAAGAGAAACTCAAAGACAGTAACAAATGTTGCTCTGCTCAAGAGTCTGTGTCAGAATCGGATTCGGACAGAGCAGATAAACACAGGCTCAGGAAGACTGTGGGTGGCACAAATACAGGTAAGATACATTGTTTTGAAGTCATTGGTTCTTATTTAGCCTATTAGGGCTTAACATATCGTCAACCATAAACAAAGACACTTACTAACACGTCTGCTCAAACTTCAGTACTGATCTGGTTTGTACTTAAAACTTGGCGTTGTGTACTGTATATCGTTGACTGTTATATGACAGATTGCCAGTGATTTTTCTGCATTTGAATGGCTGCTTGATGAATACATGTATGCATTTAAACTATCATACTGTGAGTTAAAAACACAATGTTTTTTGTCTTAGGGAGCCCAACATGCAAATCTCGTCGTGGCTATCACCCTTCCTATGGAGAGACTATTCATGTTGATGCAAACTGGCCAAGCGTTACTAAGATTAGAGAACTATTTGGCGATGGACGCAGAAAACAACATAGGTCAACTTCAGATGCTGATGACTTGAAATCTGCCAGTCAACACCTCCAGCATTTTGATGCTAAAGAGGGCATTTCAACTCCAGACAAAAGTGACAAACAGTTCCCCCACCAGCCAAGGGGAGCCTGGCAAGACACAAACAGCTCTCATCATGACAGCAGTGCATTGTATGTGGACTATTCAATCCCTGAATTCCATAATTTAAGTGCTAAAAGCAATTCTTGTGAGTATTTGAATTTTGATTCTACACCTGCTCCCCCACCACACAGTAGAACGACTGCTTTGCCCCTCAGGTCTCACGGTTGGCAGCTGCAGGAGCAGAGACAGAGGGCAGAGCAGCCACAGCCACCGGATAGCTCGCATTCCACACATAACTCTTCCCAACCACAGACAGGGCCCTCCGTAGAACTAGCCGGTGCTCGGGGAAGACTGAGCTCTGGAGAAGAAGACGAGGAGTTAAGTGAATGGACAGTCGGTATCTTCCCTCAAAACAAGCATGGCACTAGGGCTAAATTGAGAGGAAGGTCCTCAGGCAGTGAGGAGGACAGCCCTGCAGCACTAACTCAACACAACAGGGACGTAAGACGGCGCTCGCTACGGAAAAAGAAGAAAAGCAGTTGCAGCAGGGACAATGAGGAGTCAGATGACAGCGACAACCAGCCTGTAATGATGGAGCCGTATGATTCTCAGACGGTGGGCCGCAGGATTGAGGGTTTCCGTTCTAGAGGTTGTTATTCGGGCATGTCATGGGCACGAGACAATCCATCTCAACGGTCTCATATGACTAAGGACAGTTTTAGGCACCTATATAGAAATGTTGAGGGGTCAGTCGGAACTAGCCCTGTTCCTCAGGTGTCACGGGTTTCAAAAGTCACCATACCCTCATTTATATCCAGTCCGTTGGGGTCAAAAAATAGTAGCAGGTATTCTAGCACAGAGACATTAAAAGAAGAGGATAAGCCAGCCAACATCCACAGCTTCAGCAGGGCATCATTAGCGGTTCTGAGTAAAACATACCATGGCAATGCCACTATGTACCGCTCACCTAGTTTTGGACATGGCGATAACTTTTCTCGTGCCCCAGTTCGAGTTCGCCCTAAGCTTGTGGCCAGCCTGATCCCAGCAGACTGTAAAACAGGCAGTTCAGAAAACAGAGTATTCTGCCACTCCTTAAATAATGAGAAAGACAGGAACAGGATCTCTATGTCCAACCCTGACATTGCCTCAGAAACTCTGTCACTTCTTAGCTACCTTAAGACTGATCTGTCTGAGTTAAGAATGAGAAAAAAAGGACAAGATGATGAGGACAATCTGAACTCTGATCAAGGCGCATCTGTGTACAGAATGGGCTCCAGGACAAATCGGCCGCACCATGGACGCCCTTCACTGAAGGATCTCACTGCTACTTTGAGGAGGGCAAAGTCGTTCACTTACTCTGAGAAGCCAGTAGGACAGCAATATTGTAGCGGGCCAAGTTTGAGGAGTTCTTCCGAGCAACGGCTAGACTCTGAAGGCAGTGGTGAGCAGGTGGTGATTGCTGACAGGGAGGTGGAGAGTGATGACTGCAGAAGTACCTATGGTTATGAAGAAGCAATGCCGACCCCTCTACAAGACCGCTATGTACAGGAAGCCAGACAAGTAATAAGAGACATTTGTCAAATGAGTGAAAGTAAGGATGATGATGATGATGATGAGGAAGAAGACCATTTCAAGACAAAAAGCAGTGACACAAAAATAGACACTGTAAAAGAAAATCAGGCAAAACAGGAGGTGAAGAGACTTGAACACCCTGTTTTTACTGGGTGTAAGGAAGGGGAGGCTGATGGAAAAAGTGAAAAATGTTTACAGAAGGGAAATTCAGAGGAGAACATGTTCTGTGATAAGTCATTGGATGAACTCTCTGGTCATGAATCTAGCCTGACAGATGAAGGAATTGTCACAGAGCCAGAGGTTGGCTCATATGGGGGGCTGCCCTGCAGTAAAGACTTGCTGGGTCAGACTCTCACCATTTGGAATCAGTCAGGGTTGTACGAAGAGCAGTCGCCTGATACAACACCAGAGGAATCTCTTTCATCTCAGGTTCCGTCTGTTAGGACAGAGCATGAGGGAGTAGCCACAGGAGGAGACATTAGCAGCTGTAAAAATGTAAACCAGGGGGCCTTAGAGGCTCCGTCTACTCCTAGCGCTATTCGCAGGCGAAGGAAATTTTCCTCAGCTGGAAACAATGGTTCAGAGTCCAGCAATGGCAGTAATGGAGAGTCGAACAGTGAGTCTGCATACCGCTCCTTGAGTGATCCCATGCCTCATAGACGTTGTTCAGTTGCAGAGGATGGCGGAAAGAGCTTCTCCATGGACAGCAACCTGCTCGGTTCACTCTCTCTAAACTCCAAGGTGGGTGGTGTGGAGTCCTCTGCCGCAGACCTTTCTGAATATACAGGCAGTGCCGCCAGTGACCTTTCCGTGTGTAGTGACAGCCTGAAAGATTACAGTACTGTGATTCAGAGCATTGTTTGTGAACCTGGTGCAATGGACAATCTTATTGATGAGAAAGCAAATGGCAAGGCTGTGAAGAAAAAGAGCTTTAGCGACCCCAGTAGACGTGGAGACTTGGTGGATACAGTCCTAGAATTTCAAAAGCATCCCAGCGAGCCAATTAGTGAACAAGAACAATCCATACCACCTTCTAGCAGTGAGCCTATCTTATCTGAGCAAAGAGATGAGCTATGGGATCTGAACAGTGAACAACGACAACCTTATTGTCCAACCAGAAGGTCTCGTTCTCAGTCTGAGCATGTTTTGCCCTCCCACCTTGGTCATAATGGAGAAACAAAAGCAGCAGGGGAGACCTCCTTTCCTTTTGATCCTAAGCTAGCTCAGGTTTTGTCTCCTCGCATCACTCGCAGAAGCCCCAAAAAACGCACAAACCGCTTTACCCATCAGGTGTCTTGTGATGACGGGGATCAGTTAGATGAACAGGGCGAAGAGCAGTCCTCCACATCCATCCTCCCCCAGCTTCCAACCTCAAAGGTCAGACACAAACATGTGCGTCATGCCAGTGAACCTGCCACATTTGTGCCTATCATTCCTTCACATGCCCACGTATCCCAGGATCTCCAGAGGTCTAGCCAGGAGTCTTTACCGCCCAACAAAATAGTCCCGGGAGAGGACACCCCATCATTGGAGGACGTAACTGAGCAATACATATTGGCCCTGAACTCTCCAGAGTCCCCTGCGGAGACCTCAGCAGCCACTGGTGGGGTTATTCTGGAGGGCACTACTTCCACACCTTTAGATCCCACCACTGAGCCAAAACTGGAGAGGAAGTCCAGTGAGGAACTTTCCACTGTCCCTCTGAAGACCAAACCAAGAGTGGTGAGTGATGTTCTATTCTCTATTTTGGGTATTTAAATGTCTTTTAATTGTTTGTTTATGGCGAGTTATGACGTACGTTCTTGCAGATGTGTATATCTATAAAAACACAGCAAAGATGGTTGATTGGAAGTAGTTTTTTTTTTTACTTTCTAATGGTTTCTAACTGATGAAATGTATATCTTGTGAGCAAAGCAAGTCAATGTGTTTTTGCATAGTTTTTAATTTTATGAGACCTTTATTCTGGTGTGTTGGGCTGAGTTAGATTAAGGATAAAACTCATATATCACTCAGTCTGAAGAGAACTTGGATGAAAATGTCAAGGCCTTTGGCTCGAGTGGGCATGTGTGTGCAAAATCATGTATTTATTTGTGTACTGTTTGACATGTTGTTACCTCAGGTTGTAGTGCAGGCTGTGCAGCTGAATTTACTGCTCCTGACTTTGATGAAAAGAGCAGAATGATGTTTCTTAGAAATATGAAGGGCATATTTTTCCCCCCTGCAGGTTCTTCTGGAATCATGTTGTTGTTCTTTTACTTAGCCTACCTTCGTTTTGGTCCAGTGCCTGCAGTGTGTTTGTGCACTGTGTGTGCATCTCTCTGTGTGTGTTTCTCCCTCTGTCTGCTGCAAATTCCTTTGTTACCTTGACTCTATGAAAAGTCATAATATTCTGGCATTCTACACATATTTTGAAAGGAATGCTTTACCCTCTTATGTATTTATATAATGTTTTATCTGTTCTATTGAAGGTTAAAACAGCTGAAATTAACCTTCAAAAAAGGCTTGTGTTACCAAACTGACCTTAGGGAGAAATGCCATTCAAATACATCATATTTAAGAGCGTTGTGCTTGGTAGTGTATGGCCGAGGGTTGTGATGTTTTCCGAAGTCTTGCAAACTCTTAGTGATGGATTATTTCTCTGTATGACTTGTTAAGCCCTCTGTAGCACGGTTGGTCTGTCTTAGACACTGGGTTTGGTCATAGTTTTCCTCAGTCCACCTTTTATGGTGCTGTATTTTCCTGAGATTTCGTCTGTGCCAGCTTGTCCTTTCAGTATTGTGGTCCACTTAGGGCCGTGTTTGGAGCGGCTTGATATTGGATGATTATATAAAGGGATGAGTTTGAGTAACATTCTGTTGGCCTCTATAGCTCCCAAATTCCTTTTTTTTTTTTTTTTTTTTTAAGGGTCATTATGAAGTGCACAGTGGGGAAATGTTTGTATGGCCTTTTCATTCAGCCGGGATTATGCAGTCTAATTTGAGTCCATCATTGACAGGCTTGGAGACTTGCACACGCTTTTCACTCTGTTCTCAGGCACTCGCGCACACACACATTCGTATTGCGGCTAATGATAACACAAAGTGTAAATAGAGCTAAATGTTCCTCCTCTTAAGCTCCAGGCACATTTCCAGAGACTAATGCCTGCTTTATGACATGTATAGGGCTGTTTGATGTTTCTTTCATGTTTTTTCTCCATCATTTTTGAACAGTGTCCAAAAGATTTTGTCTGCAGCACATGCCATTTGTATATGAATATAGAGGCCTCAGAAAGTATTTGTACACTTAAGCCACAGTTAAATATGGATGAGTGTCATTGCATTATATAACTAAATATCAAAGCAAATGCTTATCTTTCCTTTTAAGAAATGCCACTAATTTTGGTGTGTAGTCATTTAATTCAATGACATACAATCTCTGGCATTCAAAGTGTCCAAATACGTTTTGGGGCAAATGGATTGCATTTTCTTTCAGTTTATTTAAAGTAAACGTATAAGTTGTTATTTCCATATGTTTGGAGTTATTTTCTGTGATTTGGGTTATCATGTAATCACTAACCACAGTATAATGGTTGTTGTTAGGTAAAAGTTGAGGCCGTGGTAATTATCTTGAATGCATCACTGTACTTGTTCTCCAGCGAAAGAAGAGAGTACGGACATCTGACACTAGTGGGTTAATGAATATTGAGGCTTGGAGTGCTTCAGAACATAAACACAGGGTGTTTATTACAGGGGCTGCAGTGTGTGTGTGTGTAGAGGGAGCTTGTCTGTGTGAGACGGGTTAGCCAAGTATTCCCTGAGGTTGTGATGATCAGAAACTGTAAACACACCCCTGAAAAAAGAAGGAAAAACACATGTGGACAGGCTGTGGATGGGAAAACGCCCTCGGATTGAGCTCTTTGTGAGTAACCTGTGAAGATGTCTCAATGCTGCGGTAATGTGAAACGGCTAGAGGAGGGTGAACACATTGTGCTCAGCTGTACAAAGCCAAGCAAAAGATCTGAGATAAAAGAACGTAACAAAAGCACAGCCTGCTAAATAAACCCCCATGTATATCACAAATGTGTGAGTGTTTGTGTTCATAAAGCCATACTGACAAAAAAAATCAAAGTAAGTTTCTGATGCTCTTGAATTAACTGAAAAAGAACTTCAAGGAAGCATTTGTGGCATTTGGTTGATTATCACAGGTTTTTCTTTTTCCTCGGTTAAGTTTAAAAAAAACAATAATATGAATTGGAGTTACATTAATGCACTTCTATGAGGTATTTTAGAGGGTTTATAAGGAGACATGTGAAGTGTGTGTTTTTGTAAAGCACTTGAATTTAATTATTGAGTTAAAAATCCTTAAAGTCATCTAAATTGTCCATTTTTTTTAGATGAGACTACCTTTCTAGTTGTATGAACATCTGGTTATGCATTAATGATGTAATACCATTGGCTGGAGTTTACTCCATGCAAATAGTAATTTTCGTGACATTGAAGTTGAAGGATTATTACATTGCATAAAGTAAGCGATTCTATCAAACCAGTTTCATGTTAACACATATGTTTTTAAATCAGGTGTGCAAATCTGTGCATATTGTAATGTTGCTTCCAGTGCAGTGCCTTGTCCCATTGCTTTCCATTGTAAGTGCCTGTAAACACAATTTTATATTTCAAATACAACTGATGGAAAAGGCTTGCTTATTTCAGAAGAGATCTCAACAAAGTCTCAAACTGTACTCTGTTTGCCAAAAAACTAAGTCTGCAGTCAAAAGTCACTGATCTTAATTATGATCTCAAATAATCTGATTGGCTATCAACATTTATTTAATAGCTCTATGACTTCAGCATAAGCTGGTCTGCAGGTCTTAACTGGTTTAAGGGGTGTGTGTGTGTGTGTGTTTGTTTTTTTTTAGCAGGAAGGGTAGGGACACAGTTTTAGTGTGTGTGTCTCTGCTCCTTTATCAGCGCCTGTGCCGAGTGATCCTGCGCAGACAGGAAGCTGGGGAACAGAAACAGGAAGTTGTTGTGGTTACTAATATGTTTGATGAGCTGCAGAGGCTGGAATGTGCCGCTCTGCTCGGGAGACTGTTTGGAAACAAAGTGCCAGGCGTGAGACAGTACACACACACACACACACACACACACACACACACACACCAGACGACTGTGCTGTGTTTGCATGACTTGTCAGAGCTTTGATGCTGTTCTGGCTGTAACTGCTGCTCAGTGTCTTTAGCTGGATTAAAGGCTCAGTTAAAATGAGTGCATGTGTTTGCTGTCTGCCTTCGATTGAACTGTTGTCTCAGAGGGGGGACACAGTCATGTCTGTGCCGTTCCTTCTAACCGAGAGTAATTTCCTGTGTGTTCACTTCACTCAGACACTTGTGAGTCAGTGTGTTTTAATGTAATGCCTGGATGTCTTGGAGATGTCTGTAGATTTTCTCACCCTTAAACTTGCTTACACTGTCCCTGCTGCTATTATGAACGATTCATGTGTTCATGCGTCTGCTGAAGAATAAAAACAGCTTTACTTGGCTAAGCTGGTTGAAGACTGGTTAAAAGGACCCTTGACTGATTTCAAAGGTGTTTTTGACACTTTTTAGCAGCTCAGGCTGGAAGATTGCGAACCATTTTAGGGGATAGTTCACCCCAAAATGAAAATTCTGTCATAATTTACTCACCCTCAAGTTGTTCCAAACCTGTATGAATTTCTTTCTTCTGCGGAACACAAAAAAGATATATTTTGAAGAATGTGTATTGTGTAACCAAACAGTTGATTGGTCCCGTTCAATTTCATTTAGTTGCCAAAGCCATTATAACATTTTCTTTCACCTCTTCTCTGTTCCGGCTGTTGTGTTCATGGCCGTTTTGCAGTAGTGAAGGAAAAGAAGGCCACATTCCTGGTGCCTGTTTAAATGAAAACAACAGGAAAACAACTAGACCCCGTTTTCTCTTCTCCTCTATTTTCCTGAGCTCTTTTGCTCGCTTCATTTACATTCAATCTGTCCTTTATTTTCTCCCTCCTTTCATTTCCAAGTATCACTTCTCTTCTCTTTTCTTTTCTTTTCTTTTTTTTTTTTTTTTTACAGCCTTCCTGTCATCCATTACTCCCACTGTTCCTCCCTGTCAGAGTACCTGATATCAGGGCTGAATCTCTTTTCTGGAAGAATGACAAAAATGACTTCATCCCTCCACAATGTTCCTCAGCTCCTGAGCTGTCTGCATATGGCTTTCAGAGGAGGGAGAGAGAGACATTAACAGGATGAGCCGCTTTAATGGACAGATAACATACTTTCCTTAAGAATAGGACAATCATTATAAAGGTTCAAGGAATATTGTACTACTGTTTGTATAGTGCTAATTTACTATATACATTTTTATTAATATTTTGAATTATTTTTTTTATATATATATTTGTAGTTTTCATGGTAATTTTAGTTTAATATTAGAGTCATTTCATAGGCTATGTGCATATTATGTCCCATCCCCCACACAAATTTCGATGCACAGTACTTTTTGGACCACTACCCATAATTCCACCAGAGCAGAAGCATTCACACAGGGGTCACGACCCCATGAGATATCAGGGCTGTGTTGTGTCGGGTGATCATTGTGACCTGGACTCGACTTCCTCTGCTATCTGTTATCAGGAGTATTGTTTCCATTCCCTCTAACTTGGTTTTATCCATTGGGATTTGATTTGGATTGCACTGATGCCCAGTATGTAGTTCTTTCCTTAATGCATTTACTCATTCATGATCTGATTAATCATGGTCCTACTATTTTTATTACTTATATTTAGATGTAAACCCCTATCCATCATCAGATGAGGCTTCTTCTGGTGTTTTCTACTGTTGGTGGTCTCTGTAAGCATGAGGGTGCTCGCATTTACAGTTAAACTCAAGCGTTCTGTCATGCAGATGAGGGTAAAATACTGCCAGGATCAAATCTCACACCAGATTAGTTGAACTTGGGAAATGTCAAAGTGATTGGAGATGTAGGTGGTATGTAGGTGGTTTGTCAGTATGAGGGCTCACCAATCAGAACCAGTATTTTTTTCTTAATTTCTATAATCCGACCACCCATATCTCCATCTTAGGCTTCTTTTCTTGTTTCCCCCCCCCCCCCTCCTGATCAGTTTTGTTTTGCTCTAAACTGAGGTCTGGAACTCAATTCTTCAGCATCAGTGTGATAGACGCTCGAGAATGCGTGTTACACTTATTTTACAAGTGTTTTAAAATTCCTCATGTTGCCCCCTCTCGAATTGAAACTGTTTTTAGAGGTCACTTGTCATTCAGTCGACACTTATCCACTCTTACTTCCAGTAAAAGAAACGCAGGAGCTTTCCGTCAGGAGCAAAATGATGCTCAAGGCCTCATGATAATCAAACAGGTGGTTTATCTCCGAATCTTGTGTGTAACCACTGCCTGAATTCAGACCTTTGTTATTTGAGAATTACACCATGTCTACACTGGACGCGACAAAGCGACCATTGCAAATCCATTGTCCTTCCTATGAAAAGTATTGCAAGTGATTGGTATACAGCATAAATAGGAGGCAACAGTTTACTTCCGACTATTTGTCGTGTCGCACCGCATCCAGTGTAGACAGCATCACTGATTATAATGGGTTCTATTGTCTTTTGTCGCATCGCACCGCTCATATCCGCTGTAGACACGGTGTTATTAGTGGTTTTCTCTTGCTTATTAGGTTACTTGTTTTCAAGTCTAAGTTTTTCTTCAAAAGGTTATTTAAAAAAATATATATTTTATTGTTTTATTTTAATGGTTTCAGTTTGACTAAATCTGGACTAAGAAGAGTTTTCTTTCACCTCTCTCTCTCTCTCTCTCTCTCTCTCTCTGAAGAGAATAAAAAATAAAGTTTTGTCATTTTATTCTTATAAATAAAATGACACACATTAATGTGACTTAGACTACTTTTAGACTAAATTATTGTTCATAATTATGCATTATTTAGCTATTTTAACTTCAAAGTGTGAGTAGTTTGAAAATTTAAAAAGCAGCAAATGGGCTTGTCGTGTGTGTGTGTGTGTGTTTGTGTGTTTTGTTATGAGTGGTAGGCTGTGTAAGACAGCTCCAGTATGAGAACAGGGTCACAGAATGATGCAGTTCACCCTTTCCCATGGTACATCTGGCACAGCTCCAGTGTTTGTGTGTTGATTTGTTTATCTTCCATGTAAGCCTTCTGCATTGCACTGATTTATTGAGATGAACTCAAGGCATGGAATTGAAGAGAAATGGACAGAGGAACAAGAAAAGGAAAGGGCAATTGTAACTGCCATGCTGTTTGTTTGCTGAGAGTATCACTCTTAAAGTTTGGCCACCATTTATTGTTGTTCGACAAATTTGAAAAACATTGCTCCATACATATGGATGGATGGATGGATGGATGGATTGAAACAAATAATAAAGTTAGTTAAAATATACATAGTGCTGAGCAACCATTCATCGTGGTTAATCACATCCAAAAGAAAAGTTTGTGTTTACATAATATGTGTGTGAGTACTGTGTATAATTATTTTTTACATATAAACACATTATGCATGTATATATTTAAGACATAAGTAATATATATATATATATATATATATATATATAAACATAAGTATTTTATATGTAAATAAGACATTTTTCTTAATGCATATGTATTTATATATACAAAATGAATATACACAGTACACACACACAGTACACATATTATGTAAACATGAACTTTTATTTTGGATGTGATTAATCACGATTAATCGTTGCCCAGCACTAATATATATATATATATATATATATATACATATACATACAGTTTTAATTATTATTGCAATTATTATTTTATTTCTTTATAATGCATTATTCTTTTATAGCTTTTAAATAAATGTAAAAATATTATATTAATAATCATAAAAGACTCTTTACCCACAATATTTTTGTAGTGATGTTTAATTGTTCAGATGACCAAATATTATTTTAAACGATTGACTTCATGGGTGATTTTTGCCTGTATACATGATGCTAGAGTGTTGGGGTGTTTACTAGGGTGTTCTCATTGATTCCTAGGGTGCCCTGAGTCATATTTAGGTGGTTTTAAAAAGAGTCCTGCACCCACACGACTCTGGTCTGGATATTCTGGTCTCGAAATATGGTTCAAGCCCTTATTTCAGTTTAGGGTCTGTGGGATTTATTGTCTAGCAGGTGGAAATAATCCAGTAACTAAGTAAAGTAACAGCTTTCCACAACAAGCTGCATGGTTTAAGGTATCTTTTTTGTCCGTAAGCATGCCAAAATGTCATACTTGGGGTTAGAGGTTTAGAACAAACCCTCAATCTGTAGTATAAGCACTAATAATAGTGATGTTTGCTTTAACAAGCGCTACTAATTATTATCGTTATGTCATTATATCAGCTTTCTTCTTTCTTTGTCCCTAGTGTTTTATACTCTGTCAGTTATAACTTTGCTTTCTCTGTCTCTCATTACGATGGTACCACCCTCTGTAATTACAGTGTTCTGTTTGCTTATGCGGGAGAGAATGGTTTCTCCACTTTCTGGGGTTCTCTAAAGAATCACTGCTGCCCGTCTAATTTATTTCTTGTCATTGGACTTCTGTGTGTGCGGTTATTAAAAAAGCATATTTGTCTGTCATCTTGGGGAACAAAGACAAAAGGCATGATTTATGACTGTGCTATTTGGATTTTGTGTATTTCAATCCGCTATCTTCTCCATGTTGTGGTTCTTTTCCCTTTTTATAAACCCGGAATGCTGCAGCTGTGTGTGTGATGTGGGTAAGACATCCATATTTCATTCTTTTCCACTTTGGATCAGTGTTCTCCACAAGTTTGGACAACATGGAAAAGAACCACCTCTTTTGCATAAATTCTATTTAGAAAATCACAAATGTCTTTGTGGAATCTTCAGGAATGGAGCAGTGTTTTTGTTTTAGAAACTGAGTTAGTTTACCTTGATCAATTTCAGTTTTAGATGAATTTGATGTAACTTGGGAATTTAACTCTTGTATAATTTGGTTATTTGGATTTCATGTGGATTTAGCTTGATTTTTACACATCAAGAAGGTGGTATTTACATCTTACATTTACATCTGCCATTCAAAAGTTTGAGGTCAGTAAGAATTTTTTGAGAAATTATAGCTTTTATTCAGCAAGGACGCATTAAATTGATCAAAAGTGTCTGAAAAGACATTTATAATGTTAAGGAAGATCCTTATTCCAAATAAATGCTGTTATTTTGAACTTTCAATTCATAAAATAAATTGTATTTTGGTTTCCACAAAAATATTCATCAGCACAACTGTTTACAACATTGATCTTAAAAATGAATGAGCAGCAAATCAGCATATTAGAATGGTTTATGAATGATTGATGAGTGATGCTGAAAATTCTGCTTTTAATTACAGAATTATTTACATTGCAGGATCATTCCATGTCAAATCAACCAAATTTCAGAAACTTCCCAGACTAAAATTTTGATTTTGTTAATATTTTTGAAGAAAGCCCAACATAAATGAAGAAGAAAGTCAAAATATTAAATGTCATGGATGTATATTTACTGAGTAATCCACTATTTTGTAGAGGGGGGTCAAAATGACAGTTCTCATGTGAGATTTGGAGCCAAATTACAGGGGGGTAAAAATGACTTTAGAAAGATGGCATCATCATCTTTTTATTTTTACACAAAGATTAGTAGGTCTATTAGTAAAATCTGTTGAATTTAGCAATCTTTGTTGCATTAAATGCCAATGGTGACAGTTCAAAAAAGGTGGAAAAGCACTTCTTGTGTTGTTTTGCCCCAAGTTTGCATGCCTGTAACTATAAATATATCTTAATATCCTTTTAGATTCTGGTTCTTAACAAACATTTCTTTAGGTATCTTAATTTTAAAGGCCCAATATGGTTCAGTCCCAGAGATATGGGGATCATAATGCGGTTCCACGAGTAAATTGTTCAGTTGTACACATTTTTAGTGGTCGAAAACCAAATGTGGGTCACTTTGCACACAGCGGATACTTTTTCCTTTCAAAGTGAAATATCTGAAGATCATATAATGTTGAGACTAGAAATGTATCTCGTTTTTTATTTTTTTATTTTTTTATTGCATATAATATACCTGTCTGAGTGCCATGAATGTTCTTTTTCCAAAGTTTGCATGCCTGTATGATTTCTCAATATTCTCAATATACAAACTTTTCTTTTGAAATCTTCATTTTCAAAGCCCTAAATGGTTCAATCCCATTGATATGGGGATCTCAGTGCGGATCCATGTTCAATTTGTTTTATTTTTTACTTTAAAGGGGAATGTCTGAAGAATAGATAATGTTGAAACTAGAATTTGAATCTTGTTTCCCTCTATCAAAACAATTGCATACAACACACAAAAATACAAAGAAATGGTCAAGTTGAGGCACCTTAACTTGCTCTCAAAAGTGTATTTATAAGAATAAATATACAAGCTACCAAGAGTTCAAATTATTGTAACTAAATGATACTGTTCTGACATCGCAATATCTCTGGGATTTAACCATTTAGGACCTTAAAAATGAAGATTCCAAAAGAAAAGTTTATTAAGAATTAGAATCTAGAAGGATATTAAGATATCTTTAATACTTGTAAAGTTACAGGCACGCAAACTTTGGAAAGATAATGTCTATGGCACAGGTATATTCTATTCAATTGTGTTGACAGAAAAGGAAACGAGATATATTATTTGTTCTTCAGATATTCCTCTTTGAAAGAAAAAAAAGTGACCCACATTTGTTTTTTGATCACTGAAAATGTGGACAGTTTACCAATGTACTCATGGAACCGCATTAAGATCTCCATATCTCTGGGATTCAACCATATTGGGCCCTTTAAATGAAAATACCAAAAAGAAAAGTTTAGGAAAGATGGCAGCATCATTTTGCTTAAGTCATTTTTACCCCCCGGTAATTTGGCTAAATATACATCCATGACATTTAATATTTTGGATTTCTTCTTCATTTATGTATTTCTTTCATCAGAAATAAAATGATCAAAATCTAAAAATTTAGCCGAGGACCTCTGGTTGAGTTCACACGGAATGACCCTGCAGTCTTCGTTAGCATAAGAGACTATAAAAAACTAAAATCTTACCGAACTCAAATGTTTGAATGGAAGTGCATATACTGTATATTTATTTGTCTGTAAATAAATGGCAGTTATGATACATTCTGAGTGTGACGGAGTTGACAGTACAATGAAACCCGCCCTCGTCCTTCAAAAGCGTTTCCTCATTGGCGTCCGAGCCCACTTGCTGTCCCTCACGGACAATGCATGTACTGTAGCAGGCCAGGGCATAACTGAGCATGTAGGCTCCGGGGCCCTCAGAATGTGGGTGGACCGGAGCGGCGGTCCCTCTCTGACTGACACATTTACATGCATACTGACTCGGTCTTGGCAGGACAACATGGGCACATCTCAAGATCAAACTCGTAGATTGTGTGCCAATTTTAAGGAGAACGATCGAGACTTCTGCGCCTGCTCTCTCTCTCACTCTTTGTTCGGCTTTAATGGCGTCGGTGAGGCGGTTTAGAGGGGCTTCACGTTTCTATGGTGATGGCAGGAAAGACTACAAGACCTCAAGTCCCGCCTCCAGGAAGAAGGTTCTGGAAAAGGGTAAAGACTTCAAAAATCAGGCAGGTTTTTCTCTTGGTTTGCATTCAAACATTGTTTTATTATCATTATTATTATTATAGTCTGAACATTATCTATTGAGAAAATAGAGCTTGTCAGAGTTAATTGACTGTCCTCTGCGTTGCTATCAACCAATGGTGCCATTTTGGGAAGAGACTACTTGTTTGAACGACCAATGGAAGATGGATGAAGTGTTTTGGAAGTAATAATGTAGTACTTTTGCAGGTTTGTTTGGCATCGCTTCACGTTTAATGTTGATAAAGTTTAATGTATGATCAGCTTTCGTTCATTTTAATTGTTTGATTTCATGAGATAACCGTCAAGCTAGTAGTTTTGTTTAGACTACTTCTCACATGAGTTGGTTATACTGTATGCTTTCAACAGGCCATAATAGCAGGAGTAACTGCAAGGATAACGTCACATGCTTGGAACTTTAGCATGATTGGAGGCTAACGTAACACTTCAGGAACTGTTAACGTTGCTGTGGTATAATTATCTGTGTTTGAGTTTCACGACACGTTAAGGGTGGTCCGGAGCTGAATTTGCGCAGCTTTTTAAAGTGATGTTTGACAGTCCTGAAATAGCCATTCGGTTTGTTTTTCCTTTTTCAGACTCTGCTCTTTCTCCAATATTAGAACCTTAATATAGACAAAGAATGCCAGCAAAAATGTTTCTAAATCAGACATGCACACGATTAAAGAGCTGGATTTTGGTGCTTGGCTGGCTGGCAGAGATTGGGCCAGGGCCAGGACCCCTCGTTGGTCGCCCCTCCTCTGAGGTTTAGTCAGTCAGATGAATGTCTGGAAATTGGGTAGTTTGAAGGTTGTGTGCCCAATGCTTATCTGATCAGTTTCAGTAGAATAAATTCCAATATTATTACTTCCCTCACTTGTAAAAAAAAAAAAAAAAAAATATATATATATATATATATAATATGCATTACAATTATGATGAAGGGTTTTTGTAATGTAATTAGTTGTCATAAAAATAGTAATAATGTGCAAAATCTTAATGGTCCCCTTTCTTATTTTACATTTTGAGGTTTAAATAACCTTGACTAGTTCTTGACAGGTTTACAGATTCACACAAAAATGTAAAGAATGCTTGAAAGAGTTGGACATGAGAATTTGCAAAATCGCAGATCGCATTTATACATTTGTGTGTGCGAGTGAGTGCGCATGTCGAGAGAGGTGAACCATATGTCCTCTGGCTGGACTCTCGGGGTCCCACGTCTTCAGCACGACCCGCAGATCAGCCTTCATCAATCATAATAGCCCCAATTACCCTCCTAATGATGATTGTGATAATGGTAATGACCGCTGATTCCAGAGTCTTCGGAACGCAGGAGAGGAAACAGAAGAAGACAGGTGGTCGGAAGCCAGGAAGTGCACAAATGTTTCGTACAAAGAGAAAAAAGCGCAGTTGAGATGACTGCTGGAGGACACTGGGAAAATCATGCCATTATGTCAAGATTGACCTCCTATGAATGAGGAGTCTGTGCCGGTAGAGCAGGTAATAGAAGCCTGAGTTTGGGATTACAGTGTGTGTGTGTGCGTCTGTACAAGAGCACAAATAACTTCAGAGTTACTCCGGGTTCATCCCGGAGAAGGATTTTATAGCTCAAATGTTGATTCTACATATCTCAGATTTGATTTAATGCAGTTCTCAGTTATGTTTGGTTGAAGTATTAACTTTATCTGGCATGTTTGTTTTTATACGGTAAGAGAATTGAGCTAAAAAAAAAATGTAGAGAGCAACTTTTGAAAATTCTGATGAGGACTTCATATTGAGATGCATAATTTGGTGTCTTGACAAATTTGAGCAGATTCAGATAAAAATGCGAAAAGTCTCAGTTTTGTTCTCCAATTTTTTCCTCTATTTTTTTTTTGCTTAAGCTTTTTATTCTCTTTTTCTGTCTATTTATTTATTTATTACATGCTTATAAAAAACAATATTATTTATTTAAAACATATAGCCTATTTCAGGAATATTTTGCAATGTGATTAGCATATGTTTACATGTACAGTATTTTTATTGTATTTCAGTAAAAATACTGTTACATAATTATTTTAGTTATAATACGTTAATACCTTACACAGTATTAGTAATATTTCATTGGGGTTTTTATTTTTTCATTACAATAATGATAATGAGATGTGTTTTGTATGTTGCATGAGAATTGGCAGAATTAATTAACTGTCTTAAAAATAATTTTCATAATGCACCAAATCAAAATGGTCCTATTTACTTTTTTTATTATGGGCTGAAAAAACAACCTTGGTCTGTTCTTGAGAGGTTTCGAGATTATTTTCTTCTTCAGAAATAGTGGAACGGACACAGCTGCAATAACATGTTTTCTTTTTTTGCAGCAGCAGCTTTTCCCCCCATTTTTTTCACCCCTTTCACATCTTAAAGTGTTCACTCTTGTCTTATTTAAAGCTTGCGAGTTAAGTCTCCTGTTGGGTTGTGTAAGAAAGCTCAATGTCAAGTACATTCTCTTGTACATGTCGCATAGGATCTCAAATTTAGTGTCTCTGGGAATGAAAATAAATGGCGATCTTGTCACTGTTTAACCTTTTTCTCGGATACTTGTTCAACATGACTGTTTTTCTGGCAGCAGAAAGATGGAATATTAGATGACATCAGCATTCAGCTCTTCAAGTTGTAACAGGAGACGAGGTTATTGGCCATTAAATTTAAGGGACACTCGAACACAACTTAAACGAGACATTTTTATCGGCATTTTTCTTTGCTCTTCTGCAGCTGAATCCTTGTTTTATAGCTTTTGATTGGCATAAAGCCATCACATCCAGAATTTGTACATTCCTAGTAATGTTTTTCTCGGGATCTTGTGTATGAATAGGAAGTTAGTTGAGTTTGGCGCAAGCGTCCAGATGGGAACGGCAAAGTTACTGCCACCACCAGCAGCCTCTTCCTCCCCCTCATCGGAGGAACTATCCCGTCCATTTATCTCGACCTATTTTTATCCTTCGGGCCTGTTGTGTTGTCAGGCCTACATCTGGTTCTCATTCGTAGTTCCCATTCCATAAAAGACAAAGTTGCATTTAGCGAAGAGACTGCAACAATATTTTTTTTCCCACTCTCTCCTCGTTCTTTTATTCACACATTCACTCCTACTTTTCTTTTTGGGATTCAAAAGTCAGTTTACAGGACTGATAAACTAGGGATGCAAATGTGTCACCTTTAGGCAGAAATCACTGTTTTGATTCCAAAATATAATGTGCGTTTGAAAATGCAACATGCGTAAGCCGTCTTCCCAAATAAAAGCTCTATGGTTTAATGTTTAAACGTACAGTATGGAATTTTTCGCCACTAGGGGTCGCTAACCTATTTACAATAACAAAGGCGTAGTTTGATGACGCAACATTTGCTAAGAATTATGGATCTTGTCGTCAACGTCAAGCCGACCGATCTAATCTATGGATCTAATAATGTTTATGGATGACTGAATACATCGATGCTTTTATCATGACTGTGATATGAAGCAGTTCGGGATTGCTAAGAGACAGCTATCAGCTATCATATAAGGAATATGGACATTTCATTCTACCGAACTACACGCAAGTGCAGAATTACTACTCACAGGTCAGTTTATTAGACAAATTAAACTTGTGAGGTAACGCAGCGTTGTTTCACTTGGTCTAACATTACACTATCACACTAAACTGCATTTGAATGTGTTGAAATGTGTGTGTTAGTTTGTCTGTATGAGACTAGCAGTAAGCTAGATCAACATTAGAATAACATACAGATCATATTCTAACATTTCATCATGTTGAGCTATATAACATTGATTAGTTTTATGTAAATGTGCTCACCTGTAAAGTACATGTAGAAGCGGTCGAAGTCTCGGACGTGGAGCTCTCGTTTACTGTCTATGGGAGCTCTAGGCATCTCGAAAACACCGCGCTGATATTGATTCTCGTTTTAGTTCTCCTTTTGTATCCAAAGTCTGCTTGCCATGGTCCATAATGTTTGAACGAAACAACAACAGCGTGCAAATAGACATTGCGAACTACCGTCAGTCGCTTTGGTTACTATCAGAGGGCTCTGGTTCATAGCTCTGGTTACTATGGCAGTACGAGCGGAAACCAGGGACAACGCAGATATGACGCCATTGACGGCGACAAAACGGAAATAAAGAAACGGGACGTTTCTCGAATTAAATTACAAATTTCTCCTGGTTTGAAAGTTGTTGGAAACAGTCGGGATAATGTAAGTACACAACTAAAAAATATATATAACATAGATATAGTGATTTTTACTATTTTTAAAGCAAAAAAGTTACATATTGTGGCTTTAACAGCAAAGAAATTAAAACATTTTTAATATATTGTAATTTTACTGTTGTTCTGTAAAATTAAATATTAGTATAAATAGATTTCTTTATTTTGCAGAACAATAGTGTTTTTGCTATAGTAATATTTCTTTATTGGCTTAATTTTTATAATGTGCAACCTTTGAGAATGATGGATTATAAAAGTACAGTTTACTGTACTGTTACTGTTAAATAAAAGTTAGTTTACAGTGCATTAACTAATGTTAACAGACAACTTTTGATTTAAAAAATGTATTAGTAAATGTTGAAATTACCTACTATTAACTAAGATTAACAAATGGTGTAAATGTATTGTTCATTGTTTGTTCATGTTAACTAATGTAGTTAACTATGTTAACAGATAAAATCGTATATTTGTAGTGTCATTAGTGTTGGGTAAGTTACTCTAAAAAAGTCATTAATTACTAGCTACTAATTATATTTTCAACAGTGTAATTAGATTACTGTAATTAGTTGAACAATACAAAGGAAACGGCTCTTTTAATTCTTTCAAATAAATCATATAAAATTGCATAAATTATTCTTGAACTGAAGTATTTCAAAGGAGAAGGCTACATTTAAAAATGTTTAAAAACATACATTTTAACATTAGACGTAAAATTTTCATGTTACATCCACTATTGTTTAATATAGAATTGTTCGATAGTGTATATGATGCAAATACATCAGAAGTAACTAATTAAATTATAGATACAATTCAAGAGTAATCCCTTACATTACTTTTTTTCAGGGCAAAAGTAATTAAATTACAGTTTTTAAATACTAAGTAATGCATTACACCAACACTGAGTGTTATCAAATTTTACGAATTTTCGTTTTCAGTGAATTATCCGTTTAAGATCACTTGATTTGCCAAACCAAACTCGAGCATCACAGAAATGGCTCTAAAATGAAATGCTTTCACATGGACTCATTTGGAGGACATAGTTTGACTCTTTGAAATGTTGACTCCTTTTGATCTTGCTTTTATTCACCGCAGTGACACGAGTCCCCTAAAATCCCTCCTTTCATAATGCTATAGATTGTTGTTTTGGAGCACGCAACAACCACCTGACCCAGTAATCCCAGCGAGTTGCGCTTATATGTGTGTGAAGGCCGGATTTCACGTCAGCGTTTGCATTCCTGCTTGCGGCCAGTCAGCATCCCCTGACCCTACTTGAGCTTTGACCTTTCACCCCTGTTGGTTACCACAGGTAGAGGTATTTACCACCTCTGAGTGTGAGAGGTGAGGAGGTACAAGTGTCAAACAGACTTAACTCACCAAGGGCCAAAGGTAAAATAGTGACCCTTGACCCATCAGTAAAAATAAACAGAAATACTGTATATGAGAATGTTGACACATTTGTCAACATACATGCAGATTTTGCTGTCTTTTTTTCTTTCTTTTTTTTTCTTCAATATCTAGTAACACTAAGTAGTTCTGGACTGCATCAGTGGTCTAAAAAACTGCACGCATGGTTTCTTTCAGTAGAATATACACAAGGATTAGTGTTTAACCGTGTACAGGTTCACACGTGTTTTAATGGGCCCTACAGTTTCTGCTTTGTTGTGTAAAAGGAGAATAGGTCATATATCTCTCACACACCCTGGACGACCTTCCATATAAACGGGGTCAATAATTGGATCCATTCGGCAGGTTGAGTGGAGGTCACTGGGCTAAAACAGCGAGCCATGAGGCTCTCGATCTCTCTTGCTCTCTCACCTTGTCTCTCTCACTTCCTTTTGTTGTGACAGAGAGAAGTCTCTTATGCTCACCAAGGCTGCATTGATTTGATCAAAAATACAGTAAAAACAGAAATACTGTGAAATATTATTGCGATTTCAAGCAACTGTTTTAAATTTTTTTATTTTAAAATGTAATGTATTCCTGTCATGCAAAGCTGAATTTTCAGCATCATCTTCAGTGTCACATGATCTTTTAGAAATCATTCTAATATGCTGATTTGCTGCTCAAGATTTTTTTATTTTATAAACAATGTTGAAAACAGTTGCGCTGCTTCATATTTTCATATTCCGTGATATATTTTATTTTTTAGGATTGTTTGATGTATAGAAAATCCAAAAGAGCAGCATTTATTTGAAATATGAATCTTTTTTAAAACTATAAATGACTTTACTTTAATTTTTGACCAATTTAATGCATCCTTGCTGAATAAAAGTATTAATTTCTATAAAAAGAAACCTTTTTGTCAAAATTGTCTTGGACTGTGCAATATTGCTGTCAAATCGATTAATCGCGACAAAGTTTGTTTACACCTAATATATATGTGAGTGAATATATTATAATTTTTTATATTCTATATATATTCTATATTAACTTTTTCTATTTAATTGACATAATTAATATTTATTTGACACTTTATTATTGTTTAATTAATTTTTTTCTTTATTTGTTTTCTTTATTTAACATTTTCTAGCTGAATATCGAGTTGCCATATCAAAAACTACCACATTTAACTTGTTCCTTTTCTGTCTCTTTCTGCTTTCCGTCACTTTCCCAACAATCTAAATTTACAGCTTGTACACATTGTAGACATTGTTTTGTTTTTTGTGCCTGGTTGCAGCTCTTTTATAAGTTGTAACATTGTGCTCCTTGTGAAAGGGACAGTATTAACATCTAGCGTTGCGCTTTTGTATTCCGTAAATCTCTGTCCCTCCTCAGCGGTGTGGGATTGAGAGCTGATGTACAGATACGGGACTCCTGCGGTCTCCTCCTCCGCTTGTTTATTCCCCTGTTGTCATAGCAATGACAGGCCGCAGTTGAAGACTCGAGAGGGAACGGAGCATTTTTTCATAGGGACTCATGTCCATCTATATATAGTGGTATGGCCATGGGAATAATGTTCACTTGCAACACGAAAAACAAACAGTCATCTCTCTCTCTCTCTCTCTCTCTCTCTCTCTCTCTCTCTCTCTCTCTCTCTCTCTCTCTCTCTCTCTCTCTCTCTCTCTCTGACTGTGAGAACGAAAGAGCAGAAGTTTGTTAATGAAAAAAACGAGGGACAGGAAGGGAGAGACCGATAGATGCGACATTAGAGGGTGTGTGGGGATGTCAGGAGATAAAAATGTATCCTTGTTTGTTTGGTTGATTCAGCACTGATGATTGACTTGATAATGTTCTCCTTTCTCAAATGTTTAACATGCACAATGTATAAGTATATGTTGAGTACTGAAGTATAAAAATAGAGTTTTCCAAAGCCATTTATCAATTAATCTGCAAAGTTCAGTTGTAACCGCTTTTGTGATTTTGTTTATATATATTATTATTTTTTATATAATTTTTCTATATCATTTTGATTTAAAACTGTATGTATTGGTTTCAATATTATTATTATTATTATTATTATTATTTATTTATTTTTTGGGTGAGGGCAACCATAGTTTAACTGGAGTATGTTTTTATCTAACAGTGTTTTTTAAGGTAATTTTTGTTTTACTATTTTCTTATGTAAAGATGTCTTTGTGTGGTAATCATAGTTCACACAACACAGTTATGCTGCAGTTAACTATGATGTTAACTACATGATACCATAGTTATTATATGGTTAGCATAATATTTACATGGTAAAACTTTACACTTGCTAAAAATGGACCATGATAACCACAGTTAGTCCACCATACAACAAAAGAGCATTTGCACACAGAGGTGTGTGAGTATGAGTGTGAGAGAGAGAGAGTGTGAGTGAACGATTTTGACCGCACGCGATCCCGGCATTCATTTTGTACCTGGATTCCTGCATTTCATTCCAGCTCCTTGGGACGGAGCCAAAACCTTCTGGGAACGGGGTGGGGGTGATACAATCATCCCCCTGCTTTAAATGGAGAATATTCTGTACTCTTATGTTAATGGCCAGTGGATCTGTTGAGGTCTTGTGCATCAGGGGGAACGGCGCAGGCCAAGGCTGGTCAAACCGATGCCAGGTTGGGTCTGTAGGGGAGAGAGTCTTTTGAGTCGTCTGAGACGGGAGATGGAGGGGGAGGGACTTTGATCTAATCACACTCCGGGAGCAGCCGTCTCTGGGCCGGAGCCCGCATGGATCACAGTTAGAGAGAAGCCTGCCATATTAGGAGAGAGAGAGCGAGAGAGAGAGAGTGCATGGTTTCTCTTGTGTGGTTGATCGCTGTCCCTCTTCTTCTGCTCTTCTTCTAGTTCTACAGATTTTCAGTTTTTCAATAAAGTGCTTTATTGGCATGACAAATGCTTGTACTTTTGTACTGTCAGTACAACTGCACACCAATTAAATAGTTCTAAAATAACATACCTGTAGTTTGAACACATTATACTGTTTTTCTGTTCTCATGATCTCAATTTTTTTAAAAACAAATAGTACTTTTCCATGGAATACGACATGACCTTCTATATTTGCCAAATTTTGTATCCCACAATGCAATGCGCTCAATTTGATACGTTTCAAGTGTGACTAATCAATTCACATCAGCTGTGATTATAAACATCTGATTCTTGATTAATTTGATTGAACTGCCAAAACTAGACTCTCCTTGCTCAATTAAACCTGCTCATGTGAGATCAGTTCCTCTGTTTAAGATGTTGCATTTTGAATACTGTTTGATGTACTGAAAAATAGTTGGCTGTATACAGTAATATATACTCTCATTCAGTCTCTAATTCTGTCACTGTTTGTGTTTGTTGTAACTATGTATACACTCACCGGACACTTTATTAGGTAAACCCGTTCAACTGCTCATTAACGCAAATATCTAATCAGCCAATCACATGGCAGCAACTCAATGCATTAGGCATGTAGTGATGGTCAAGACGATCTGCTGAAGTTCAAACTGAGCATCAGAATGAGGAAGAAAGGGGATTTTTGAACGTTGCATGGTTGTTGGTGCCGGACAGGTTGGTCTGAGTATTTCAGAAACTGATGATCTACTGGGATTTTACATGCACAAGCATCTCTAGGGTTTACAGAGAATAGCCCGATAAAGAGAAAATATTCAGCAAGTGGCAGTTTTGTGGGTGAAAATGCCTTGTTGAGGTCAGAGGAGAATGGTCAGACTGGTTCGTGCTGATAGAAAGGCAACAGTAACTCAAATTACCACTCGATACAACCAAGGTTTGCAGAAGAGCATCTCTGAAAACTAAGGCAATTCTGAAGGCAAAAGGGGGTCCAACCAGTACTAAGAAAACCTAAGAAAGTGGCCGGTGAGTGTATGTGGGTTTGTGTTGCTGTAGTCTTATAATGAGAGGGATTTCATTAGTAGCATTTTCCACTAATCCTGTAGATTAGCATTAATCCAGCTCATTAAGAGAACACAATGTGTTTATAAACACTTAATATGCAAGTCAAAAGATTACGCTCTCATTTGTTTCCTTTTATTCTGCACGGATGCATTAAGTTAATCTAAAGTTATTGCTGTTGTTTTGAACTTTCTATTCTTCCAATAATCCTGGGGGAAAAAATCTTTACACAAAAGTGTAAAGCAGCACAACTTTTTTCAACATTAATAATAATAAATGTTTCTTGAGCATCAGATCAGCATATTAGAATGATTTCTGAAAGATCATGTGACACTGAAGACTGGAGTAAGCATCACAGGATTAAATGGTTTCAAAATATATTCAAATAGAAATACATTTAAAATGTTCACAATCTTTCTGTTTTTACTGTATTTTTGATCAAAAACTTTGGACAACATAAGAGACTCTCTCAACTTTTGAACAGTATTCTGTATCTATCTGTAATTGGCATGCATTTTGACTATCAACAAAGTTTGTGGCCAAGAGCCACGCATTGACACAGGAAGAGATTATTTTAATAATCTCTCATCCAGACATAATATGTAATGATTATTCTAAAAGATATGATGCTGCTAACCTGACAAACTTGGCAAATCCAGTTATGATGAGTTCTTTCTCAAAAGTGCTTGCCTTGTACAGAAACATTTGTTTCCAGGCGGACTGATAAAACCTGTGCCTGATGACTCATGAAGTTGCGTAAAGCCTGCCAATCAGATTAGACCTTGTCAGATAGATATAGTTCTCATCAGACGGTCAGCATGTCTGTCTGTCTTTGTGTCCGTCTGCCCTTTTTGTGTCTGGTGCATTTTTCCAACCTCCTGCTTGCTCTCACTCAGGTCCTCTGGAAACAACAATTATTTTTATTTGAAGGCTACATCCCATACATCCTCATATCGCTGAGCAAAAACAAAACTATTTTATCAGAAGAAGGCCTTTATGAAATCATTGTGCCGCTGAAGTATTCACAGGAACCATTAACAATAATGACAAGTGTTACTGATAGCGTTCAGTTTGCTGTTTTGTGCGTGTTGTTTTTTAGAACAGGATTGAAATCCAATGTTATGTATCGTTATGAATCTAGACATGATGTCAGACGTGTCATGAGTCAACTTGCCGTGTCACTCATGCAGGGGTCCGATGATGTCATACTGCAGTGATGTCATTAGACAGCTTTATGTGTGCGAAAGAGCAGAGCTCCGCTAAATGAGACGAACAGCTCTCAGCACGCCTCGGCCGAGAGCTCAATGAGGCCATATATTTATTTAAAGACATTACATTATAGGTTTTTAGGGGTTCTGTGCTTTATTAGGTTTACATTGAACTTAGAGGCCTCGTTTTTAGAGCCCTGCAGCAAAAACACTCACTGACCCTTCTGTACGGTCCTGACCTGAGGTGTTTATCACGTGCAGGGTTTAACTATAAGGATATGTTGACAGAACTGTCACTTGCTCTATCTTTCAAACTGTGTGTGTGTGTGTGTGTGTGTGTGTGTGTGTGTGTGTGTGTGTGTGTGTGTGTGTGTGTGTGTGTGTGTGTGTGTGTTCGTCTACACGCCTTTCAAACTTGGTTTTCTGTAATTGAATGTAGTTGTTCTTGAGGTTTCAGCTTATTTTCATATTTGAAGCCAAGGTAACCTTGCTGGCTAAATGAGGTATGCTGAAAATTATAAACAAATTTCTGCATGCAATCGTTTTCCAGCAAAATTTTAGTTTATGATTTCAGAAGTTTCACGGAGTTATATAATGTAAGCAACACAAAGCTATTAGGTGTTTTGTTTTTTTGTAATGAAAGCAGTAACATTTAAAGAAAATGTGTATGTAGCCTATATAGATTAAATAATTAAATTAAGTGTATATAAATTAAAAAGTTAAAATAGTAAAATATATATAAGAAACATTTAAAGAAAATGTGCATCAAATTTGGTATATTTATATATAAATTATATATAAAAAAGTTATGTGTACAGTATGTGCAGTTTTAAATGTACTTACATTTTGCTTTATATAAATATATATATATATATATATATATATATATATATATATATATATATATATATATGTGTGTATATATGTGTATATATGTGTGTGTGTGTATGTATGTATGTATGTATGTATATATATATATATATATATATATATATATATATATATATATATATATATATGTATGTATGTATACACACACACACACACACACACACACACACACACACACACACACACACACACACACACACACACACACACACACACACACACATATATATATATGTATATTTATATGTGTGTGTGTGTATATATGTATGCATGTGACATGTGAATGTAAGTGTATGTAAACTTTTGAACGGGGTTATTTTTTATAAATTCTGATATTTTTGTTTTTTGTCTTGTGGACTTATGTAAACTTTCCTGGATGCCAGCCGAACTTAGCCCCGCCCGCAACATTTTTAGGTCGGGAAGTTCGGTCTGGACTCCGTTGTGGAGCTATTATGCCCGAACAAAAGCTGTTCGGACCAATCAAATTGTCAGGGCGTGCTTTATACGATGATGGACAGATGATCAACAGTAACATAATCATCCACGTCACCAACGAGCGCTTGGGTTGAATTCGTTTACAACAAAGATGACTGCCGCTGGAGAATTGAGATTTCACACTTAAAAATAAGTCAGATAGAATAAATGCATATTTGGCGTACTGTCCGAGGAGAGGGCTCCGGGCTCGGTATTCGGCCCGAACCCAAAGTACCCCCCCGTATTCCTGGCTGTGGAAGAACAGGCCGAGAGTGAGTGGAGGGATGCTGAAAACTGTCAAGGAATGTTAGGTGAGTTGACAGAGTGAATAAATATGCTTCCTCTCATGCTGATAGGGTAGACCTGGTAATTGTTTGATGACAAGTTGATTGGATTGATTATTTGAACTTGCTCCTCCCGAACTTTATGAAACATCATGTGTAGATTCCGCCATCGTGTCTGTTATAGAAGATATCGACAGCGCATTCATTTTAAAAGAGGAACAGAGAACCGCGATCAAGGCATTTGTCGATCGGAAAGATACGTCACTTACTCCGTTGCTCTGATTGGTTGTAGGTCTATCCAATTGAGTGCAGAGGCATTTTCTTTCCTGGTTCGGTTGAAACCATAGACAGCATGATTGACAGTATATAAACAGTTGAAACACGCCCCATAATCACAGCCCAATGGAGCAGTATCAGACTCATATTCTGACTAGAATCTGAGTATGATGACGTCAGGCTATATGTAAACACCTTTTATGTAAAATATTTTCAGGACAGTTGTAAATAAAAAAATAACATGAATTCTGTATGATCTCACTTATTTTGTAAAAATAATCAACATTTTGCAGATTCTGCTTTTCACCAAGACTATATACATACAGTATAAAAGGAAAATTTCACTCAATATTTGTGTGTGTGTGTGTCTGTGTGTGTAGCCTACTGTATGTAGTTTTGGACTTAATGTTGTTAGCTTAACTACATAAGGTCAAACTACTATTGCAGTCAATTTGAATGTTAGAAGAGTGCAAGAGTCTCTCATGCATTTTATGTGTCGCATACTGTTAATGAAGTATTCCCTACAGCGTTTCTGATCAGTCTCTCGTGAGGTTAAATTTCTACTAAAGATAAAGCGAGTGAGTGGAGAATAAGTGGCCAGTTGTATGTTCTGGATTGTGTCGTCTTGCAGTTGGTCTTGAGTTTAATAAAGCAAGTCCAGGTTAATGTTCACTGATGTAAGGTACTGTAGGTCAGTAGGGGGTTTGTTCATTAGTTTTAAGCTCTTGCGGTTTGGTTTTGGCCGAGTGGGGTCTTGAAAACAGTGCTGATGGAATTTAATGAACTTTAAAACCGAGACGAGACAAAGCTTGATCTCAGGAATCCCACATTCGTCATGGGGAGGGAATGTACATCACGTACAAATGTTTGACATATTTAGATGACAGAACGGTAAATAATTTAACATAAGAAACCTGATATTATCTGAAAAAGCTTCATCCTGAGGTGTTTCTTTCAAGCTTCATTTCTTTGATGTCGTCTCTACCTCTTCTCGTTTTCTCTCTCTCACTCGATCATTGTCATCCCTTTAATCAGTAAAGAATAGGTAAACTCAACCCTTCTCTCTCATGCACGAAAAAGCTATTCAGTAACATAGCCCCAGATGGATTCTGGGAAGGCAACAGCCTGTTTTGGCCCGATATCAGTGAGTAAATGATGTCATTAATCATGGCAGTGCAATAAAAAACTTTGATTATTACTTTCTGAATTCTATTCATAAACAGGATGTTGGGAGCGTGGCTCAGACTCTGTTCCAAAACCTAGTGAGCTACCTTGCTGTCTACTTCCCTTCCTTTCTTAGGCAGCATCGTGTGTGACAAGGAACCTCATAAATGACTGATCTTGAATGCTCAACATGGGTGGCATCATAGAAATAAAGCTTCTGACGTGAAAATAAATTGATTGCAATGGAGTTTGGTGTTACAAGGATGTGATTTTTCTGTATACAGGTTTTCGAGTTTTGACACAATTTTGTGAATTGCGTAAATTCAAAGGAAACGCACCAACCATTTTATCAAATTTGTTATGAGAATCATTAATAACTCTGTTGTCAACAAAAAAAGCTTTAAGGTCTGCTAATAGTTTTCAGACAAAATAAAAATCCATAAATAGACATCCATAAATGAGTTGTTGTTATTATTGTTATTATTACTATTACTATTATTATTATTATTAAATACACTTTTTATTTTACAGTACAATAATATTATTGGAATTTATTTAAATAAATAAATAAATAAATAAATAAATAAGAATATTCTTAAATAATAATTTTTATTTTACAGTATGTTTTTTTGCAATGGTAATATTTCTTTATTGATTAGATTTTTATAATTTAAATAAAAATATAATTTTGTATAATACAAAATATGATTATTGTTGTTGTTTTTATTATATTATTATTATTATTACATGCTCATTTTTATTTTACAGTATAATGTTTTTATTTGTAATTGTAATATTTATTTATTGATTTAATTTTTATAATTTAAATATAAATATAATTTTGTATAATAATAAAAAATATAATAATTGTTGTTGTTTTTGTTATGTTGTTGTTGCCAGTGTTAGCATATTGCACAGAACACAAATATTGTGTGAAATTGTGTTAATTCATTTGATCAACATTTCTACCTTTTAAAGAAGCTTTCACGTGGTGTATGCCTTAAAATGCTCCCTCGGTAGGCAGCTCACTAGAGTTTGTAACAGAGCCTGTGTGTGTATGTGTACAAGAAAAATAACTATTGCTGTAAATCAGATGTGTTATTAGCCGTTACTGATGACAGTTGTGTGGAAATGACTTTCTTCGGGTCAGCCGGAACGCTTTCTGAGCTTCCTAGCGTCTCCGGTTTGGCACTTTTCACCGTTGACCTTCTCCCAGCGGTTCAGATCTGTCATCAGAAGCTTTTGTTTGGACACTCTCAGCGTGAATGACGGCCCTTTGGTCCGGCTCCATAGGATATTGTGGTTTTTAAGGGCTTCTGTGTGTTTGTCTTTTTCCTCATAGGTGCTAGGGCCACTTTTGATGCTTTTTTTCCACTAAGCTCTGTCTTCTTCTCTCAATCTCTGGCTTATCTGTTCCTTCTCGCTATATTCCTTTTGTTTTTGAAGTGTCTCATGGCATATCTCTTTGAACAGGTTTGAGATATTAAAGAAGATAGAGCGCTATGATGGAACGCTAGATTTATCTGAACTGACCGGGGGTGTTTACATGCTTGCCTCCTTCCTTCTCTCATTCCTGCTGCTACTTTGATCAAAAGTTACTCATTTGCAAGGCTGTTTTCATACTCTAGGAGGAGTGGACAATGAAACAGCCACTTTCAGCACTCTCATGATTGGATGAGACTTGTTCAAAGTCCTAAAATGTATTTTGTTGTTATTAAATGTAATCATTTAAATGACTAAAAGTCCTTTTTTAATCCATTGATATTGCTGCATAAAAATTCTCAGGGAATCCATGACCTAATAAAGTATAGCCTATATGTTGAATCAGGGCCGGATTAAGAATTCAGAGGCCCTTGGGCATAATATTGTCTTGTAGCCCTTAGGTAGGGCCCTTAGGTAGGCCAAATGTAGTTTGTCCAAGAACATTTTAATTTGGCATTAACAGTTTTACTGACTTAAAAGGAACTTTGTTGTACTATGCTGGAGTAAAGTTCATAAATGATCGTTCTTTCCCATAGGATTTTGTAAAACTATGTTGGGTGGACCTCTGTCCCTCTAGGGGAGTTCTGGGGCATGCTCCCCCACAAGAACATTTTGTACATTTTAAGGTTAAATGCATCAATCTGGTGCACATTGAGAGCTCAAAGTTAAGAGCTCTAACTGGCTGCAACCCATGAACTGTGCACATTGAACAAAGAAAAAGCATTGACTTGTACCTGGACATTAAAGAGGGCTCAAATATCTTTTTAGTTATGATATAGACTCTGTCTACATTACATTATCACTGGTGTTTTAGGATGCCAAACAATTATTATAATAATATAATAATGATTTATATAATTATTCCTATGACGTAAAATCCATATAGCCTATAAATGTATTGTATAAATCAAAATGAATAATTCAAAAGTAGATTTTAAATTACACTGCGGTTTTATAAAGTCACAAAGCCATATCACGGTTTCGATTTTGTTTGTTGGCAAAATATAACGCTAGAGACCTTTATGCTAGGCTATACATTTTACATCTCATATGTGTTGAGAAAAGGGAGAAGAGCGAGTTCGGCAAAAGGTGGATTCGAACTCGGGTCGAACGCTTAGAAAGCTACTTTCAAGCACCTCACACCCTACGCATCTTTTTGCCAAAAAGACAGATATACGCTCCTTTATCGGAAATGTAAAAAAAAGGATTTTTTTTTCTTCCACTTGCTTGGGCCCCATAATGCCCACTGGATAATCCGGCTCTGGGTTGCCCCCCTATTGGCTGGTGCCCCAGGGCACTCGCCCAATCCCGTCTATGGATAATCCGACCCTGCCTTGAATGCAATGTAAGTCGCTTTTTTCCCCGTTCAACGCGGTCTTGTGGCTTTCAGAGCAGAAACAAAAGCTGTTGCTCTCCGTATGTTTTTGTTTTCTTCAGGCGCGTTCATATGTAAATTGTGCAAGCTTATTTCATCCATTAGATCGCGAGATCTGAAAAAGTACATACATTTACCCACCCATAGACCCTCCCCTCGAAGAAATCAGGACAGAAGTGGTTGAAAGTGGACAAAAGTGATGGATTTAAACACCCGGTGTAAAACGGGAATGTGTCCCCCTCGTCTCCTTGTGATCTGATCAACCAAAACTTATTTTAATACCAGGTGTAAACAGGGCCTAAAAGCCTGTCACACAGCCTGAGTACGCTGTAACTTAGTCCTCTTTCACGTCTTATTGCGCTAAATCTGTCAAATACACACAAGGTTTACTGAAACACTGTCGTTTTTATATTAATTGAATAGATCCGTGCTTTCGGTTTTAAAGTGACTGCAGCCTAATAAACCTGCTGCTCTCTAGCCTGGCAAGCCAGACCTACATCAAGATGTTGGGTCTGGCAACTCAACATAGACATGGCTCAATCCGAGGGGCGGGATAAACGGCTGTCTTTCAAATTCCCTCTGCACGCAATAGGACAGCTGAAGCAACCAACCAGAGCGTTTTCCCAACAGCGGAGCTAGTTGATAGATTCAACTTTTGCCATATCTGGCCGTCAAAACTACGAACACATCTTCCTTTTTTTAAGAATGACTTAAGTGCCGTTCTATGCTCTTTTCTCAAAGAAAAACCTAACTCCAAGTCCTCCAGAGTCGCAAACAAAGCCAATTCGTAAGATGTTCGCCAGCAGCAGCCGTCATTCTTTGTTTTCAAGTGGCAGGGGGAACCGTCGCAACTCTGTCGTCATTATATTAAGCCCGCCCCGCCTACTCTATACACGACGTGATTGGCCTGACCCAATTTAGGTTTTTGCAGCTCGAAAGTCAATGGAGAGTTGCTAGACTGCCCTGGCTGCAAAATACATTTTGCTGCCGCTAGGGTGCGTCTAGATTTCTAGGCTAGCTGCTCTCACTACTGTTAATCAAACAACAAAATACAAAGAGAAAATCACTTACTCCTCTTGACTGAATAACTGTATAGCTATAATACGCTATGTATATTTAAACGTACAATATGTAATTTTTTCGCCGCTAGGGGTCGCTAACCTCTTACAATAACAAAGGCGTAGTTTGATGACGCAACATTTGCTAAGAATTATGGATCTTGTCGTCAACGTCAAGCCGACCGATCTAATAATGTTTATGGATGAGTAAATACATCGATGTTTTTATCATGACTGTGATATGAAGCAGGTCGGGATTGCTAAGAGATAGCTATCAGCTCCACTCGCGACGTGAGTCCCGCGGATATAAAAGGAATATGGACATTTCATTCTACCGAACTACATGCAAGTGCAGAATTACTACTCACAGGTCAGTTTATTAGACAAATTAAACTTGTGAGGTAACGCAGCGCTGTTTCACTTGGTCTAACATTACACTATCACACTAAACTGCATTTGAATGTGTTGAAATTTATGTTATTCTATGTGTTAGTTTGTCTGTATGAGACTAGCAATAAGCTAGATCAACATTAGAATAACATACAGATCATATTCTAACATTTTATCATTGTCGAACTATATAACATTGATTAGTTTTATGTAAATGTGCTCACCTGTTTAATAAAGTACATGTAGGAGCGGTCGAAGTCTCGGACGTGAAGCTCTCGGCATCTCGAAAACACTGCGCTGATATTGATTCTCGTTTTAGTTCTCCTTTTTTATCCAAAGTCTGCTTGCCATGGTCCATAATGTTTGAACGAAACAACAACAGCGTGCAGATACAGATAGACATTACGAACTACACAGTTGTCCACGTCTGTCGCCTTGGTTACTATCAGAGGGCTCTGGTTACTATGGCAGTACGAGCGGAAACCAGGGAGAACGCGGATATGACGCCATTGACGGGCGACAAAACGGAAATAAAGTAACGGTCCGTGTCTTCGAATTAAATTACAAATTTCTCCTGGTTTGAAAGTTGTTGGAAACAGTCGGGATAATGTAAGTACACAACTAAAAAATATATATAACATAGATATAGTGATTTTTGCTATTTTTAAAGCAAAAAAACTACATATTGTACCTTTAATTCATACAGTGAAGTCTATGTAATATTTTATTTGTACATGTTTATTCAACTTATTATTTGAAGTTATTGTTAAATAGACCTATTGTTGATGGGGGAAAAAAGCACTGTTTATTTCACTTGTCTTGTATCTTATATTGTATTTGTCTTATTATTTGTAATTTGCATCGTTGTTGTTGTCGTTTTTTTTGTTTTTTTGCCTTTTTAAGGCTAAATTTTTAAAATAGGAAAAATAATTGAGTTGTACTGCTTAATGACCTGCAAAATAGTCTTAAAAACCAACATGAAAAAGAATTGTGCTAATAATGATAGTAATAGTGATCCTGCCTTGAAAATTTTTTTGTGAAATGGTATTTTTGCAATATCGCCTACCCCTAGTTTTGGCCCACAATGGCTCATATGTCAGCTCATAAAATCAGCTAAAAGGCATGTAATGTTATTAGGAATATGTCTGTAATGCCAAACTAGTTTTTATTGTGCATCTGCTTCCAGCTGTGCATGTTGATGATGTATTGTTAACACAGAGGGTAATTATTTCAGACAATGTTATGTGATTGCTTATTGTGGGTAATGAGTCCAGGTTGGAAATTATGGGAGTTATGTATTTGCCTTATAATAATGTTTAGAGCTCAAAGCTGTTAAAATACGTGCACGTTAAGAATTGCATTCTGACAAATTTAAGTTAAAAAGTTTCATGCACTTGCGTAGTCACTTTTGGAGAAAAGCATTAGCTAAATTACTAATTGATTACAATCTTTGGGCATAGCATTTCAGGAAAGCCTAGGAGGAAAGATCTGTCATAAAATTTTTAGGCAGGGTCTAATTTAACACTATAGCCAAGCACCAAATGTTAGTAAACTGACTGATAATACAACATAATGCATGGTTTAAACTGCATTGGAAGAAGGACAAGCTAACTCTCTCTGATGTAATAGTCCACTTTAGACATTCTACTAGTTATAAGTAACTTTGCAACTGCATGTCAACTAATTGTCATTAGATGATTAGTAGATTGTCTGCTTAATATTTGCTAACACTTTATTTTGTTGGTCCCCCAGCAGACATTCTACTGACTATAAGTAACTTGGCAACTACAAGTCAACTTATTCTACTAACCAGAACCCTAACACCTAACCATAACCTACCAGTCTACTGACAGTCTACTACAGTCTACGAATACTCTAATGACAGTTAGTTGACATCTAGTTGAAAAGTTACTTATAGTTAGTAGAATATCTGAAATGGACTATTGAAGTAAAGTGTAACCGAAACGATTAGACCATTATCCCTGAGGAAGCTCTATTATATAGAAATTTTTCACACACACAAAAAAACGTTTAACTGGTACTGCATATGTGAATGTGGCATGTAAGGTAGCTTGTGTGTGTATTTGTGGTTGTACATGTGGTATGCACGGATACTGCACAGTAATCTCAACAGGTATGTGAGTAAATTCTTAGCAGCTGGAGTTTTGTGATGGAAAAACCTGCGCAAGCACTCAGATATCTGCGCACAAAGGTGCTGACGAGCATTTTCAGATACATTTTTTTTCACTTGGAAATCTTTTTGCAGCACTAAAACAGGAAAGTTTGTAGCCCACAGCAGTATGACAGAATTCCAGTTTCTGTGACAACCAGCGCTGCAGTGGTCATGCATGGACTATGAGCAAAAGCCAATGAACCTTAGCCTCTATCTCTCTCTGTCTCTCACTTCCTGTCACTCCTTTGTTCATATTTCTTCAGTGGATGCCTAATTTTGACTATTTTTATGACAGAAATGATGTATAATTAAAGGGATAGTCCATTCAAAATGGAAATTCCATCATCACTTATTCACCCACTTGTCATTTCAAATGCATATGACTATTTGGAAACACACTGCTCCTCATATAAAGCTTTAAGTTGAAGATATGGCTTCAGAAGATTTACTTTCACTTCTTTTTTGATGCTTTTTGGAGCTTTACAACTGGTCAATGTATGCTTTTGTTGTATGGAGAAGAGAACATTTGGTGAATTTGTCTTTCACAAAAGAAGGAAACGCATACTGGTTTGGAGTGACATGAGGTTGATGATGACAAGAACTTTCATTTTTGGATGAATTATTCCTTTAAGGGCGATCTTCTTGCGTTCAAAGCCTCTGGCCATCTATTTTTAGTCATTTTAACCAGAATATTCTTTTATTGTTGAATTAATCATGTTCTGTGCCTTGTGGAAGGGTCTCATTTATTCTCTGCTCTCCATTTGCTCATCATATTTAATGCATTACTTCACATTATCTTTCATTTCCCTTTTTAACATGCTTTTTTGCTATCCTATCTATGGACTCCAAAACCACTGTCTCTTGGTCCACAGTTACTTTTGAAGTCAACATGAAATCAAAATGGACTATTTTGTACTTAATTGTTAACATTTTACAATAAGGTTAATTAGTTAACATAAGTTAACTACATTAGTTAAGGTAAACTAACAGTATAAACAACGCAATATTGCGTATTGTTAGTTCATGTTTGTTTATGCATTAACTAATGTTATACTACAGGGATGTTGAATGCTTGAATCTGATTGGTTGACGAACATTCTAAGGTGTGCAAACATTTTCAGGGAAACGTATGGCTAGAAAGTAGTTTCTTAATTCATGACTTATTGTGGACAGTTTATTTAATTCATAAAATGATTATCATCTTAATCTTTTATCATAAAGCAAATAGGTATGACGTCAGAACCCGGAAGACTAATTCGCCTCTGGTTCCTTCAAGGTTTTCTTATGGGGTTTTATAATGGGATTTTTCAATTTATGAGTAAAATAAAGCCTGTGGTAAACATAACTTGACGATACTTTGACATTTTGTTCTACAATGTACACTGCACACACTCACACCCCAAGCTGTCCTAATTCCTTATTAAAAACGTACATATTATAAGTACGTTTATTGTAAGCAATGCCGCCTTTCTAAAACCTTGCAGCATTTTATGCAGGTTAATGTAAGGTTACAGAAATAATACAAATGATATACATAAAGTCACCATTGGGATGTGTGGAGATGTTCTGGAGGATAAACTTGACCTTCAACCTCCATGTCCCATTCAAAAAGCCTCCCCAAAAGAGCAGATCCCCACAATTCACTGCAAACATTCACATTCAGCTGGGATGAAACACCCACTTAAAAGAGAAATGGCTTGTGAATGTGTTTCATGTTGAGTTTAAATGAAACCGTGCTTTGTGTGAATGCATGCTTGTGGTGTGTGTAGTTGTCAGTGTTTCTCTTGACATCATGGTGCACCTTGTTTATAACTATTTGCTTTGATCAATTTCTCTCTCGCTCTCGTTTTTCATTCCAGTCAATCTTACAACGCATTCTTTAAAAGAAGTCTTTATAAGGTCTTGCT
Source organism: Leuciscus leuciscus (assembly GCF_965113295.1). Classification (NCBI taxonomy): domain Eukaryota; kingdom Metazoa; phylum Chordata; class Actinopteri; order Cypriniformes; family Leuciscidae; genus Leuciscus; species Leuciscus leuciscus. The sequence goes on along the minus strand of NC_138734.1, from coordinate 24,676,467 downwards.
TTGTCCCATGCTGCGGTAACAGACAGATTTATTGTTGTTCTAGAGCAAAAACCACTGCAGTTCAGTAAGAGTATATGAATGCAACATTTTCTGCATGAAATTTGCACATTTGTAGTGACATTGTCCCTTTGAAACTGTACCTGAAGCACACATAGTCCTTTCACTTTATCTACCATCAGAATGCTTTTGTTAGCCCAACAGCTTTGTGGTTTGAATATTCAAAGCGTCAGTCTGACCGCAACCATCTAGATATAAACACGAGCCGGTCGTGTTAGGTGTGGACTGGTCGTGCCGTTAGCTCAGATGACAGTGAGCCGTTTGTTCAGAGTATGCTCTTTATTCCTCTGACAAACTAAAGAAAATAGAGGGAAAACAATTGGTTTGATGCTTTTCTGTTTCTTTTACAACAAATCTCCTTTGCAAGTTCCATGGCAGAGTCAGTGAGTGTTACATTAAAGTTACTTCAAAACTGTAGCCCTTTATTCATTTATTTGTTTGTTTGTTTATTTTTAATCATTTGTATATTCTTTTACCTATATTTATTTTAAATTAGTATTTTACATTATTATTTACAATAATAATATTATTATTATTTCTATGGTTATTTTATTATGTAATTTTAAAATTAAATTCTCTATTAATTATATGTATTTATATTTCATTTAAATTAGTATTAAATTACTATTTATTTGTTTATTTAATTATTTATTTTAGCAGTTTATCAGCTACAGATACAACTATAAAGACACCATTATTAATACAATGCGATCGATTGTTTTGGCCAAAATGCCATCTCAATTTGCATTTCAATAGTTTTCAAGATGGGAGACTATGAGAGATGTTGCATAAATATAATTGATTAAAAATCGAATGAAATGTATTGATAGAAAGGAAATCAGTCTAGATCATTTATCCTTACACATGCTATGGATTTTTGTGCTTAATAGAATATTGGGTCATTCCATGTCAGCTCAACCTGAGGCAACATTTTTTGATTTTGATTAAAACAAAATAATTAAAAAGAAATGCATAAATGAAGAAAGCCAAAATATTAAATGTCATGGATGTATTTTTACTGAGTATAATCCACTATTTTGTGGAGAGTGACAATTGACAATTCTCACCTGAGATTTGGAGCCAACTTCCAGGGGGGTAAAAATGACTTCAGAAAGATGGCAGCATTTTATTTTTACTCAGACACTGGTAGGTCTGTTAGTAAAATCTGTTTACTTTAACAATTTTTGTTGCATTATATGCCAACAGTGACCGTTCAAAAATTGGGGAAAAGCACTTGTGTTTTTTTGCCCAAAGTTTGCCTGCCTGTAGCTTGAGAATAATTAAAGATCTCTTAAAGGGATAGTTCACATTGAAATAAAATGTTGGTATGTTTTAGCTTACCTCAAGGGCATCCAAGATGTAGGTGTCTTTTTTTCCGCAGTAGTTTCAATTTTGATATTTTTAGGTCAAACCGTTCTTGTCTGTCAGTCATATAATGCAGGTCTATGGTCATTATCTCAAAGAGCATGCACAGAGTCCAAATTAAAACAATTCCCCATCGTCCAAATTAAACAATTCCCCATCGTAAGTACACATTGATGGCCTAAGACACGAAACGAGCGGTTTGTGTGAGAAAACGAACAGTATTTATATCGTTTTTACCTCTTGAACACAGCCACGTCCAAGTGATCTGAGGGCGCGGGCGGGTATAGATATACACTAGATGTCGTATTGGCTACTGCGAAAACAATTGGTTTGATGCTTTTCTGTTTCTTTTACAACAAATCTTTGGTGTGTTTTGGAGCTTTGGTGTGTTTGTAATTCGCCTGCTGATCCTTTAAAATCTCACAAGAAGATTTAATTGGGTTTGAATGGAAGAAAGACTCTTTCCTACTCCATTGCGTTCTTGTTTTTGTTCTCTTTCACACCCTCATTTCATTTATCTCTCTCTTACTACCAAACCTCATCATTTCCCCCGTAAACTGGGTCATGCTGGTGGTAAGTTGTGAAATGAGCTCATATTGGCTTTCATAAACCCAGAATCTGCGCTTGGATTGTTGTGTGTAATGCACCTGTAGTGTCAGTCAGAGCTGTTTCCAAGCAGTTTAGGCTTTTTCATGCCATTACGCCACTTTTTTTTTTTCATATTTAACTTGTGCAGTAACAAACCATCTATCTGTCTGTCTGTCTGTCTGTCGTTCTTTCCATCCGTCTATCTATCTATGTCTACCTCCTAAACTTTTTTTTATTTACTTTTGCTTTTAACATCTTATTTAGATGTTGTAGGATCACTTCTGATGATCATTATTTCAGAATTGTCATCAGTAGTGTTCCTACAGCATCCAAATAAGATGTTAAAACAAAAGTTGATTAAAAAAAAGTTTTAGGGAGGTTCATATAATCTCTCTGGACACATGAAACAAATGGGGGAAGTACTGCCATTAAAGTCAACAGGCTCTTATGTCAGGCTTCACTTCATGTAATTTCTTCTTTTTTCTATATTAACTCGACCCATCTGGGCTGGAGTGAGCGGATCAAAACTCTGATTAAAGCATGAAATAAACATTGAACTTAATGGGGAATACAATGACAGACGTGACCAAATAGGGACAAATACAACTACAATCACTGTTAAAGTAAGCCTTAACAATTCTCCATTCACTTAAACATTTTTTTTCTACATAAGAAAGAAACACACAGAGGTTTAGATGATGACAGGATGTTTATTTCAGAGTGAAATACTCATTGCATAATCTACACAAACTCAGACAATACTAAACTTGGCTCCCAGCTTCAATGTTACTAATAGAATGTTGAACTGGCATTAAAATCAGAGCCTGACTATGAAGACAAACTACACCAAACATTCAAACCATCCTCTTTTATTTCCAAAATGTCTGATTCAAGGCAAAGCCAGAGAGATATTCATCTGTATAATAGTCGGGCAAAGAAGTCGCTGCTCTATTAAGTTAAACTCTGAGCCGGAAATTCCTCCTCTCTCTCTCTCTCTCTCTCTCTCTCTCTCTCGCTCTCTCTCGCTCTCCTCCAGCTCTCCTCCTCCACCTCCTTATGAGAAACACGGCTCTATTTTTGGGACCTGGATGCATATCGGGGAATATGGAGGGAATGTGGTCTTGTTGTTTTTCCTCTGCATTCTTTTCATCATCATTACAGGAAACCAAACCTGCTGTTCTCATAAACACGCTCAATCATACACACTGTCTCTTTTTTTTTCTGTAACACTTAACAACAAGATGGAAAACTTAGTCAAGACAAACTCTATGTTGGCTTAAGAAAGCCTGACCAGAAAGTCTGTATTAGTTTTGATGGATGGATGGATGGATGGATGGATGGATGGATGGATGGATGGATGGATGGATGGATGGATGGATGGATGGATGGATGGAATGACAGACAGACAAATGGATGGATGGATGGATGGAATGACAGGCAGACAAATGGATGAATGGATGGAATGAAAGACAGACAAATTATTGGATGGAATGACAGACAGACACACAAATAGATGGATGTTATGGAACGACAGAGAGACAGACGGATGGAATAATAGAGCGACAGACAGACAGACAGACAGATAGATGGTTTGTTACTGCACAAGTTAATTATGAAAAAAAAGTGGCGTAATGGCATGACAAAGCCTAAACTGCTTGGAAACAGCTCTGCCTGACACTACAGGTGCATTACACACAACAATCCAAGCGCAGATTCTGGGTTTATGAAAGCCAATATGAGCTCATTTCACATCTTACCACCAGCATGACCCAGTTTAAAGGGGAAATGATGAGTAATGATTCAGGTTTGGTAGTAAGAGAGAGATGAACTAAATGAGAAAAGAAAACTTCAGTGCCATGTATTGCGACTGATTCAATTTTTTTGTACTGTAAATGATCATACCATGGTACTTTTATATAAACTACCAAAGATTTTTGATGCTTTTGAAATATTATCATGCTTATGCTCTCAAAGTCTGCATCTGTTTGATCAAAACTACAGTAAAAATAGTAACAAGTTGAAATATTATTACAATTTAAAATAACTGTCGTCTATTTGAATATATTTTGAAATGTAATTTATTCCTGTGATGGCAAAGCTGAATAAAAGTATTAATAAATGTTTTTTTTATTTTTTATCTTACTGACCCCAAACTTAATTCATATACTAGTATTTATTTTTCAAAGAGACCATGGGATTTTATTAAAAAAGCATGGTTTTACAATGATATAAGAGAACATTTACCATGGATTTTTGTACTTGTAGCATGGCAGTACCATGGTATTCGGAAGTGTTATGTAAATACCATGTTACATGATCAAATGCAGTACCATAATATGACCATCTGAGACCATCACTATAACATGGTACCAACACACCCTGTTCCACATTGCCATTAAGTGATGATATCAGATGGAAATACTTTTTGAAAATATGATAGTACTAAATGATTACCATATTCATGGCATTAAGTACTTATAATAAATAATATCAGGATATTACGATGGTGCATGTCTAAAAACCATGATAGTCCCATGGTACCATGTTCAAAATACTCTGGTACTTTGTGAGATTCTATATAATATTTCTATGGACTCTTTATCAGCTTCTGCTATGAAAGCATGAACACGTCTTCCGTCCATGACCCAAAAATATCAAGTAGCATGAAGTTGTTTCCCATGATATCATATGGCTCATCTCTCTGATTCCTCAACACACATTTCCGCAGCAGCGTCTGACCTGCCACGCTGCTTTTCTCCCTCACAGACGCAAACAATAGCTCCTTTCAGCCGCGTGATACAGTAGGCCTAGCGCTCACAGTTTCTCTGCCTGCGTCCAGACTCATGTTTACAAATGGAGCAACAGAGCTGGTCACTACTCACTGCAAACAGTTGCCATCCAGATGTTGTGAAAATGGAAGTGTGCTGGAATGATCTTTTATTGTGTTGATTTGCACTTGAGCGTTTTGCACTTGAGCTCACTGGCACCCCCTGCTGGCGGGATAGTCTGTTATTCTACGCTCTGTAGCGTTTCATTGTCCGAATTACACTCTCTCTTTATTGACTATGTTGTAGTGATTTCATGCAACAAATTACTTTCAAATGTTTAGATCTACATGTTTTTTTCATATAATGATCTCACTTCCACAACAATACCCCCAATAAATTTTTTGGGTTTTTAGTGGTGTTACTATTGCCATTGTTTAAACTTATTATTAAACTAAATTCTAGTCCGGTATCCATTTTATCATCGCTCAAATCTTGTCTTGTTATGCTGAGGTTTTCTTCAAAACATGTAAAAGTCTTGTCTATTCCTGCAGTCATCACTCATTTGTAATCTGCAGGTTATGTGTGATACATCTTCAAGTTGTGTCTCTTATCTACCATTTTCTCTCTCTCTGTGTGTGTGTGTGTGTGTGTGTGTGTGTGTGTGTGTGTGTGTGTGTGTGTGTGTGTGTGTGTGTGTGTGTGTGTGTGTGTGTGTGTGTGTGTGTGTGTGTGTGTGTGTGTGTGTGTGTGTGTGTGTGTGTGTGTGTGTGTGTGTGTGTGTGTGTGTGTGTGTTGATGGACGTTCTGAAAAACAGCAGGTGGGCAGGCAAAGTGCAGTTAATAGCTGTTATGCTTGAGTGTGTCTTCATTATGAGCGTGTTGAGTGTCATTGTGCACTCACCCACATTATACCCATCTCTCTCTCTCTTACACACACACACACACACACACACACACACTTGCACATGCTTTTTACAGGTTCTCTCCATAGATGTAATGGTTTTTATACTGTACAAACTTTATCTTCTGTCCCCATACACTACCCCTAAACCTACCCATCACAGAAAACTTTTGGCATTTGTTGAATAAAAAAAAAAGAAATTTTTTTTTATTTACACGGTTATATTTACAAGCCATTAGGTTTACAAGGACACAGGAAGTATTTACGATGTAATTCCCATGTCATTATAAACATTTGTGTCCTCATAAACCATATATACAAGAACACACACACACACACACACGTTGGGTTTTCATGTTTTATGGGGAATGTCCTGTACAAACTGTATATTACCCCTACCCCTAAATAATTGTTTTCCCATAATGTAGTGCATACCTGAAACACACACACACACACACACACACACACACACACACACACACACACACACACACACACACACACACACACACACACAGTCAAGTTGTCCTTTGGTCTGCCCTCATCTGTCATCTGGTCATATATTATTTTCTTTCCCTTCAATTGGCTGCATATTTTTCAATAAAATCCTATCAGAATTCTCTTTAGGAGTCTAATATTAACATTAAATTTTTTCTGCAAGTTTTTAGTTAGTTAGTTTTGCTAAACCCTTCTTAAGAGTCTGTAATTTTCTTATTAAAGATGCTTTTAGTTTAATTTTATTATTGAATTTTTTTTATTTTTTTATTTATTTATTTTAAACCAGAACTCCCTTTAGGGATGTGTAATTTTCACATTAAAGGTGTTGTAAGTTTTTATTATTATTATTATTATTATTATTAAGTAATTTATTTTATTTTTTATTACTAAGCATCAGCTGAACAAGTAAATTGCCAATTTAAGAGATTGCCACATTAAAGGTACAATACGTAAGAATTTTGTATCAAAATATCCAAAAACCACTTGCACAGTGTTATATATTTCTTTCAGTTGTGTACTTCCATTATCCTAAATGTTTCCAAGAATTTGTAAATTCAGAGAAATTCACAATTTTAAATAGTGCCCGTCCCTGTTCACCTGTCGCCTGTCAATGACGTAATATCCGCATTATCCCTGGTTTCCAGGGCATAGTTACCATGGCAACAGACTTAAAAAAAAAATTTTTTGGAGGGCAGGTTTTTAAGGGACAACGTGGTTGAAGTTCCAGCAGAATGATGGAATTTAGTGTCTAAAATAGAAAAGGTTAATGTCAAAAAGAGTTTGCACTTTTTAAGTGTATCTTGTGCTCATGTTCTGTATACTTGCCCTGTTTGAGTTTGTCTTTTGAAAGTCTCGCTACTGTAAAGCTCCACACAGCAGAGGAAAAACCATCTGAGAGCACAGTTAGTGATTTATTAGAGTTTGTGTTTACTTTAACAGGTGAGAATGAGACTTAAATGCAGTCAGGGAATTTTATTGCTGTATTATCTTTTGGTTTGAGGGCCCAAAATTTAGGCCACCGCTGGATGAGCGGATTGCTAAAAGCATTTCTCTATTGTGTTTGAATTTATCGCCTGCTATTTATTGAAGATAATCTGTCCTTGCTGTCTTCTTTCATTTATACATTCATTTTCTTGTCCTCGGTGCGTGTGGAAAAGCAATGAACGGCTTCCGAAAGGGTTTTATAAAGCGGCCTCATTCAGAGATGACTGCAGAAAATGTAATTTTTAGAATGTAAATCAATGGGTTAAATTGATGAATGCGATTAAAATAAATGAGGTGTTTGCGTTGATCAGATATCTGGGTTTGGGTTTGTCAGCAGATTCAAAACACCTTACTGGTTTGATCATTGAGATCCCCCATTGCTGCCATGCAACCCTGTCAAAAAGAAGATTTACAGTAAGTGCATCATATTTCAGAACAGTGGCAACTTGGTTTCCATGGAGATGCATGTTTTATAAGGCACTGATTAGAGTGTTGCTAAAATCTTGTCAATTAATGAGCAAGACCTGCACTGCCAATCAAAATTTGAGGGTCAAGAAATTACCTTTATTTTGCAAGCATGCATCAAATTACATCTATATTGTTGTTACATAATAAATTCTTATTTCAAATAAATGCTGCTCTTTTGAACTTTCTATTCATCACAGAATCTTAAAATATGTATCATGGTTTCCACAAAAATATTAAGCAGCGCAACTGTTTTGAACATTGATAATAAGAAATGTTTCTTGAGCAGCAAATCAGTAGATTAGAATGATTTCTGAAGACGGGAGTAATCATGCTAAAAATCAAATAAATGTATATACAGTTGCTAGAGTGTTTATATGTGTGTGTGTGTGTATATATATACAGAGAGAGAGATTAGAGGTTTATTCAAATCACTGTGTATGAGTATAGTGATGCTTGGATTTAACAAACACCACTAATAAATCTAAACAGCGCGATCACACACACATTCATCATTCTACCTCTCTTGGCCTTATGAGGTTTGATGGCATTCATCCCAGCATTTATGTTTTAAGTTCTATTTTTATTCTAGCACTGAATGTTTCCAGCAGAATTACGGGCTGGATGTGGGTTCTCTCGTCCGATCTTCAATTGAGCAGTTGAACTGAAGAAAATGTTTTTCATCTGCCTTAAGGTCATTGGAAATGTGCAGGTTTCATGCTGAATTGCATTTTTCTGCCTTTTGATGTTTTGGTTTATAGTCAAAATCCTTTTTTCATTTCATTTAGTTTTATTCCCTCTTTCTGACTCATGTTTCACTCTCTCTCTTACATTTCAGTAGTCCGGCTGCTTCGCGTTTTTCTGAAGAACCTTTTTCCAGGTTGTGATCTGTCTGATTTAGCGTTCCCTGCCGACTTCGACCGCAGCACGTTGTTTCATTCTGGTGAGAGAGATAGAGAGATAGAGAGAGACAGATATTAGAGGAAGAACACATCTGTCATGCTGCTAGAGGTACCGTGAAAATCAGTGCAGTCATGAATTGTGCTCGAATGTCAGAGGGGTCAAAGAGTTCAGTACTAACCAGGAACTGCAGGAAATGTGCTCCACTGCAGTGCTTTTTTTAAGTCTATCATTTAACAGAAGTGTCATTTTAGCATTATTTAGTATTATTTTTATTATTATAATTCATTCACTAAAATGCGATGGTAATACCATGTTTTTGTCCATTTACCATAACAATACCATGTTTTTGGGACATTTACCATAGTCATGCCATGCTTTTTTGGACATTAACCCTGGTAATCCAACATCCTATAATATAATTTTAGTTTTACTACAATGAATATAATTTTTTTTTTTTGGCTAACAATAATAAGACTGCTTTTCAGGTTTGGTCTTAAAGGGATAGTTCACGCAAAATGAAAATGTTGTCATCCCTTTATGACAACCAGAATCAGAAACCATCAACTTGTTCCTCAACAGATTGGCTATGTCCTATTGCAACACCAGCATTCAGCAGAGGATCAGACATGTTGTCTGTGAAGGGGCGTCTGGACCAGACACAAATCTCTACAAGAAAACTAACAGATACGAACACGCAGATTAACCTTCTGGAATAAAATGAAAACATGCATTCCAGTGCTAGTGAGACTTGTTGAATGCAAATTAGCAGACACTTCAGGCGATAGAGAAATGTGTTAGCGCCTTTTAGCATTTGGGTGGATGACACATAACAGATTATCTTGTTTTTCATTGACAAGTCTCAGTTTATTATTCCCCCGTCAGTAGTGCCACAGACTCTCAAGTCGAGGATCTTTCATATACAAGGATTCCAAACCAAGTAAGCCGCATGTCTGAACTGTATTGTTTGAGTATCTTATGCATTTAAATAATAAATGCTGTCTAGGTATAGGCAGCTCAAAAGCTTTTGAAACACATCCTGTGAAACACCACTACTGTGGTGTTAAACTGGTTCAGTGATTTAAATGGTAATACATTTACATTTACATTTACATTTATTCATTTAGCTGACGCTTTTATCCGAAGCGACTTACAATTGCTATAGATGTCAGAGGTCGCACGCCTCTGGAGCAACTAGGGGTTAAGTGTCTTGCTCAGGGACACATTGGTGTCTCACAGTGGATTCGAACCCGGGTCTCTCACACCAAAGGCATGTGTCTTATCCATTGCGCCACCACCACCCCTAATACTGAATGAGGTACTGAATGAATCCCATGTTCATGTACAATGGTATTTACATGGTGCTTGAAAAATATACCATGGTATATATAGTTCAGTTAAAGTCCCCCTGTGGTGAAAATCAAGCTTGTAATGTTGTGTATATGTCTATGTGGTGTTTTTAATAAAACCATGTGCAAATCCATAAGTCAGCACCATTGCTGTGTATTTTCTCTTTAAAACTGCAATGAACCAAAGACAGTCTCAAAATCGCAGTTTGAAATCGCTGGTGTTTCTGATGTCACAAACTATCTTGTAAACAATCACGTCAATATGTGATCATCAACTAGTGGATCTCTGAGCTGGTGTGAGTGAGTGGAGGTGGGGTTAATTTGCATATTCATAGAACCATGTATACTAAATGAGGCAAGGGTTTAGAGTTACATTCAGGCAATTCTAGGGCATGAAGAAAATATGTAATTTTGGTGAAAATACCTCATAAAAAATCATATTACACAATGTAGATCTCTGTTGATTGGTGGAGCATCAGTCAGCTACTGGTTTGTAACATCCCTGTGAATGTCTGTTGAAAGAAACGGCTTAGAGAGAACTTGCATAATTCTTAGGTAATTGGTCAAGCATGGGTGTATGCACACCACAAAAGCTTTGGCTCTTTCACAGTAAAGATGTGGAGGATGTAAGTGGAGCAGTTGTGTTTCTTTTCAGGTGATCGCTTTCGTTGTTCTGTCAAGGGTGATGAAAGCGGCTCTCTCCACGTCAATAATGCATCTGCGCACATGCACTTGCTGCTAATGGCTTCCACCGTCCCAAAAATGTGCTGAAAAACCTCTCAGCTTAAAAATAACCCTGCAGGGGATTTAAATGTGAAGAATGGAGGAAGAAAGAGAGAGAAAGTGAGAATCTGGTACTGATTAGAAAGAGAAATGTTGTGTATATTTGGGAAATGTTTTTTAAAAGTTGTAGAAAGTAGGCCTATATCTTGTTCAGTCGTTGTTTGTTCAGTTGTTCATTAATATTCACTAAAATGCATTTAGTAATACTATGTTTTATGACATTTACTCTGGGATTGCCATGTTTTCGGACATTTACTATGGTAATATCATGTTTTTTGGACATTTACCATGGCAATGCAATGTTTTTGGATATTATCCTTTGTAATACCATGTTTTTTAGACATTTACCCTGGTAATACAATGTTTTTTTGCTTATCCACCATGGTAATACCATATTTTTTATATATACCATGCTAAAATGATACATTTGCACTATTGCTATCATATATTAACATTGAAATAAAATAAATATATAAATATCAATTATAATCTTTTTGCTTTCTTTCTTCTTGTCTATGAGTGTAATCATAGTGCTGTAAGCTGTATGGAGAGTCTATCTGTCAGTAACTGAAGTTCCCACCTCCTTGTTGCCATGGAGACAAAGCCACACCTCTAAGTTCCCATCCTCACCAGGCTGAGCCAATCCAATTATCCATTGTGGGATCGGTCATGGATTGGTCAGGTCTGTGAGCGGTGCTCTGAGCTCGGCTGCTCGGTGCTGTTGGTGAGCTGCGTTCAGCTGGTGCCTGTCTGCTGCCTTTCATTACACACTGATCTCTTTCTGCAGTCTCTCTGTTTACTCTCTCTCTCTGTCATCGGCTCTACCTGCCTCAGAAGGCGAAACCAACAACACTGCGCAAAGTTTTAAATGGGGATGAAGCACATTCGCCCTCCAACTTTGGATTTTTACAGTTTTGGATATAAACCTGAGTTGTTATTTTGCAAAGTATTTCTTATGGAAGGGTTCTGACTCTCTAGCGCCTGTTGCTGCATTTCTCCTGGTGGAGGTGATCGAGCTGTCGGGTTGGGGGGCTTGGGGTGGGGGTGTCGATCGCAGTAACCTGCGGGGCGAGGGACTCGTGTCGCATGCTGCAGATGGTACGGACCCTCGCCCAGTTCACCATCGCCTTGGAGGAGATGCAGGAGGGTAGAGAGAGCCCCAGTGATGATGGAGGCGGAGGGGCGGGCGAAGAGGTGGACAGGTCCGTCGCTGTCGAGCCCAATGGAAACAGGGTTGGGGGAGGCGTGGGCGCCCCTCAGACCAATGCTGAGGTACGACCCTTACGGAAGAGACCACTGATCATTGTTGTAGTCTAAACCTGTTGTCGTGTTTGTTTGGGTTTGTTGTTTTCATTGTGAGAAAGCATCTACGTTTCTGACACTTCATCGTCAAGGTCTTTTCCTCCTTTACCCCCTGTTTACTCATCTTTCCTTCTCTTATATTGCCTTTCATTTTTTGTTTCTCTTAAGACTGTCAATAGATAGATAGATGGATAGATGGATAGATGGATGGAAGGACAGGTCGGTGGATGGATGGATGAATGGATGGACGGACGGACGGACAGGTCGGTGGATGGATGGATGGACAGACAGACAGGTTGGATGGATGGACAGAGATGGATGGATGGATGGATGGATCGATGGATGAATGGATGAATGGATGGATGGATGGATGGACGGACGGACGGACGGACGGACAGGTTGGATGGATGGATGGACAGAGATGGATGGATGGATGGATGGATGGATGGATGGATGGATGGATGGATGGATGGATGGATGGACAGACAGACAGACAGACAGGTTGGATGGATGGATGGACAGAGATGGATGGATGGATGGATGGATGGATGGTTGGATGGATGGACAGACAGACAGGTTGGATGGATGGATGGACAGACGGATGAATGGATGGATGGATAGATAGATGAACAGACAGGTTGATGGGTGCATGGATAGATAGATAGACAGACAGACAGACAGACAGGTCGGTGGGTGGTGGATAGATTTTCTTTCTTCCACTCTAGTTTTTTTTCAGTGTTTTGTCGTCTGGAGGTTCATGTCTCTCTGTCTCTGTCTCTGTCTCTCTCTCTCTCTCTCTCTATCTCTCACTCTATCTATCGCTCTCCTGCAGCAGGTTATCCTCCTCTCACCCTTAATAGAATTAGAGCGACTAAAAAGGCTGGTTGAATCATGAGATTAGGCAGAGAGACCACCGTCTTCTTCTGCTCTGTACCTGCACACGTGTGTGTGTGTGTGTGTGTGTGTGTTAAACCCTCCTCCCTCCCTCACTCCATTGACATGACCGAGCTGAGAGGAGCGTCTTTGGATTATGTCCAGACACTGAGGGGATTTATCTGTCTGCAGTGACCCTGTGGGCGTCTGTCTTAAGACTGTCTTACACCTCGCAAATGGCACATAAACAGGTTCATCGCTGACTGGTGTGTCTGCGAGATGATTGGTTCATTTTTTTGGTTCCACTGCAGCCAGTAACGTTTGTTTTTCCAGACTTGTGGCATTCTGCAATTACAAACTAACCTCATGTTCTTGTATATTAACGCTGTTTTTACTTTCCGTCTCCTCTTCTTTTCTTTATGCTCATTTTTGGCTTTGTTTTAGTCTGCTATGCTCTTTCTCAGTGTGTTTATTGCTTGTGAATGTTCTACTCCAGACAGAAATAGCCAACTGGCTGTGATCCCATGACCTGTTTTTGTAAAGGCCAGGCAGAGCTGGCATTGAGCGTGTGGTACCGACATGGATGGTGTGCTTGCCTGTGCAACTATTCTCTACTATAGATGGTTATTAGTATGTTGCTAGATGGTTTCTATCTGCTTGCGAGGGTTATCTTAATGGTCAAATGTCTGATATTTAGTCCCTCCTGAAATGTAAGTTTGGGAATTTTTTTTAACCTAGTTATTTTTTGCCAGATGAAATGTAAAAGTCTGATTGCTTTGAAATGCAATGGCACCCAAGCCACACAATGTGAGGGATCATTCGTGTCCGTCAGCAGAGACAGTGTGTGAATCATTGGGCTTTATTTCATGTATTGCTTGAGATTTGCCCCCATTTCTTTGAGATAAACAAAGACAGAATGGGCCCTATATACCTATAAGTGTTTTTGTTAGTTTTTGCAATGTGCGTACACTTTGTCCTGTAGATGGTCTGCTTGTATGCTTTAACTTCATGCACGAGCAGATCCGTTTCCTCGCTAGAGAAGCGTTCAGTTTTTCCGCTCGCAAATTCCGCCATGTAAATAGTGAATCCGCTATGGTGCGAGCGCAACTGGCTTTTATAGGGAATGGGGGATGAGACTCTGGTTGGTTTATTGGTTTAAGTTACGCCCAAAATACACCCATTACTTATTAAGAGAATAGGGACAACTCTTTTAGACCATGCGCCGGGTGCACCGACCATTTTTCCCGTTGTTAAACTAGCGAAAGTTGGATACGCCCTAAGTGCACTTGCGCCGTGCGCTTAGGTCATTAAAATAGGGCCCTATATCTGTCTTATGAGTACAGTTGCAATATTGTGAGATTTTCATTGTTTTGGTCTCTTGAATATAGCCATGCTTGGGCTGAGGAAATGCATATCTTGTTCGATTGCTTAGTTTAATTGTTTATTCATGTACCGGTACAGTTAGATGGTTTTTTTTCTCTTTTGCTTGTTTTGAAAATTTGTTTTGATCAATATTGCAAATGGAAAGTGATCAGACTACGTCAACCTGACATGCATGGCTTTTGCTGGAGCCATTGTCGTAGTTGCATAACCTTTTTGAAGAAGCTCTCCAGGACATTTTTTTTTTTTTTATCTGAAAGCCAGTCAATGAAGACCTTTCGCTGGGGAAGAACTAGAGAAGAACCGGGGGAAGGATTGAGAGGAGAGAGGGAAGAGCTGGCTTTGTGAAAGTGTTGAAAGGCTGTGTGATTTCAGCTCTTGTGATCGTAGGGAATGACGACAGTAGAAATCATCTATGGTGTGGAGGGGGCTGAGAACTGATGTCTGGTGCTAGGCAACTAGCTTAGTGCATTTTCAAAGCAATGTTCTGTTCTCTCTCTCTCTCTCTCTCTCCTGCATTTCTGCCAGGGATGTGCAAGACTGCATATTTTTAATAAAATTGTTGGACAAGTTGGGGTATTTTCTGAATGACTAGTTGAGATGCGTGGGTCTCGAGATGTGTTTTTAAAACTTTTTTTAAGACTTGTCTTGTTTTGCAGACTCAACTATATTGCTTGTCATTTGTTGAATGACTTGAAATGACAATTTAAAATTCAAAAATGTATTTAATAATATTGTTTTAACATAATGTTAAATTTATATATATGTATTATATATATATATATATAATTATTATTATAGAATATATATATATATATATACATCATTAAAAATAAATAGTTATTTAATGAATATTTCTTTTTTATAAGTACACATACTGTGTGTGTGTGTGTGTGTATGTGTATATATATATATATACGTAAGTATGTGTACTTATAAAAAAGAAATATTCATTAAATAACTATTTATTTTTAATGTATTATTAATTATAGTAATATTTATTTATATATATAAATTATTATATTACTAAAATACAATTTATTTCTACACAATACTTTATTTTTATCTTTACTTTTTTTATTTGTGATGAATCATGAATTTATTAATTAATTCAAAAGAATCAGCTCATGAGAAAAAAATCCCTTTTTCATGAATTGAACACATCCACTGTAAAAAACAACAACAAAAAAACAATTGTTGGTTTAACTTAAGGTCCCATATTGTCAAAACTGAAATTGTCTGGCTTTTTTCATATAACAGAGGTCTAGGGGCTTTGTAACTAGCATATAAGTTTCAAAACAGTCAATCCACAGACAAATGCACACAGCCTGCATAAAGTAGCTGTGCCTTTTCACAAGCCGTTGTGACTTCCGTAAAAATGTGACATCAGAACTACTCAGTAACTGCCTTCAGTCACCACCCCTAACACTGCCCACCGTCCCTCCCTCCTTTTGCCCAACCCCAGACAACATTGCGTCCCTCCATCGTTGGGTCCGACCTTAAATTCGCAAGCCGTAAATAAACTTCTAACACCTTTTATGTACATTATAGTTTGTAAACGGATATGCAACACTAACGTGTTGCTAAGTTGATGCTGACGTGTTGTCAGTCTATGGTTGCCACAAGCTTTGATAGATGGTTGCCACAAGCTTTCATCACCTAGCCACAGCAGGCTCCAGCGTACATGACCCTAGTTACCTGTGGTTGGCCTGGCCGTACGTCACCTCAGAAGAGAGGCTCATGAATATTAATTAGACAGGCCAAAATCGACCTGTTCTTAGCAGAGCTCCTGAAAAAGGAGCTGTAAAAATATGAGATAGTTTTTGGTACTTATACCGCAAATATATATTCTTAAAGTTACAATATGTAAGATATTTGTAATAAAATATTAACATTATTAACCATGGCAAGCAGACTTTGGGACAAAAGGAGAACTAAAACAAGGATCAATATCAGCGTGGCGTTTTCAAGATGCAGAGAGCTCCACATCCGTGACTAACTTGTAAATGTAGAGGTGAGCAAATGTACATAAAACTAATCGATTTTATATTGCTCAACATGATGAAATCATAAAATATGATCAGTATGTTATTCTAATGTTGATAGCTCTCTCTCATTAGCAATCGCAACCTGCTTCATACCACAGTCATGTTAAAAACATCAATGTATTCACTCATCCATAAAACATTTTTAGATCCTTCGGCATGACGGCAAGTTCCAATTCCGCTAATGCGTCATCAACATACGCCTTTGTTATTGTAAGAGGTTAGCGACCCCTAGCGACTTTAAGGACATCAAAATCTAAAATAATACTCCAGAAGGGTGTACAATATGGGATCTTTAAAGTAAGCTACCTGCTTGCCTTAATTTTAAGTTCATTGAAATGTGAGTTTATAACAATGAAGGAGATTGGTTTAATCAACAGAAACTCAAAATATGATGTTATCTGAACCACATTTTCTAAGTTGATTTGACAAAAGAAAAAAAGTTGTGCTAAATCATGAAAATATTTTTTTTACAGTGTGGTCACAGACTGCATGTTTATTTGTCAAATTTTTTGTATTCAGATGTTTAATCATTCATTCAGTTCAGTATTTTACTTGTGTAAAATATACCTTTGGGGTATAATATTTTAGGTATGCAATATATTTGTTTTATGTCAATTAAACTTCTTTTTTTTTGATACTTTCAGGGATTGCAAGAAAAACCTATGACAAGTTTTTAGCTTTGATTCAATTATATTAAAAGTAGTCATAGAGCAGATGCTTTAACCCTATCCTAAAGGGCACAATGATTATACTTCATGTACCAATTAAAATCAGCAAGCTTTGATTACTAGCTTTAACTAGTACGCAACAGCACCTGTACCTGTAGCGAGCTGACCAGAACACCTACAGCACCTGTTTGAACTGCATCCAGCAGACAAATTCCCATGTAACGCTTGAACGTTCTCCGCCCTTCTTTCATGATTAACCGTGCAGAATTTTCTCGTTGTGACTAGCGACCGGTAAGCGTTTTTGATCAGATCAAAGGGAGGTTGATTTGATTGGCGATCAAATTGCAGATTCCACCTGCTCTACGGTAAAGTGTGTTCTTTTTTATCGAAGCCGCAATGGTTGGCAGAAATAGCATGTTTAACTACAGTGCACATTATATCTCAGGCCTCTAGCAGAGCGAGCTTTAGAAGGAAATGAGATCTTCTCATAACTCAAACACACTCTGCTAATAAAAACCAATCAAACGCTACAGCCAGAACCTCAAACAGCCGTTTACCTCTGCACTATGATCTCATTACCTTGATGAGTGTAAATCAAAGTCACACATGGGTATTTAGATAAAATGGATGGATGTTTTCAGATCTGTAGAGCATTTTGGGGAGGATTAAATTGGATAATATACTGAAGCAGTGGCCTAATGGTTAGAACATTTACTCCAGCACAGCCGTGGTGCTCATGTGGGCAAAACAGGTTTGAATATCTCGCACTGCCTTGCTTTCATTCATGTAAAATTACTGTAAATACTCTGTCAAGTCTGACTGCTGTCCGTGAATACATTTTTTTTTTTTAAATGCCCCAAGTCAGTTCTGGTGTTGATTAGTCACCATTCTACTTGGAACTAAAGTTTAAGGTTTTTTTTTTTTTGTGGTTTAGTTTACTTCCATAAACATTTTTGGTGTAGTGAGCGGTCACACAGTAAACAGGAAATTCTTATTTTGATTGGATGTGTGTGTTTATCAGTGTGTGTGCAAGTGGTTTAGTTTTAGTTTAGTTTGTGTTTTATTTTTATTGTGAATCTGTTAAGGGGTAATTATATAAAACAAATCACATTTTATTTGAAAATTAAACATTTTATCAAACTTTGATAATTGCCTTAATCTTTTAAACAGCTGAGAAGATGATGATCCAGCTACATGTTTTAAAAATCACGTTTATAATATATATATATATGAGCATATGAGAGTCAAATTCTCTTTTAATAGTTCATCTATTGCCAAAATGATGAAAAAAGAACAGTCCAGAAAATAAAATAGGCCTAATGAAATAAAAAATGAAAATATTAAAATCATTGATGCGAGACTCAGAAAATGTAGTTTGTGTATAAAATGTCCGTCAAAACCAACACGTTGAACGATCTTCACTAACCCAGTGAAGTTTTACAATTGGATTGGTGTTTATTCTCTTTAGCATGCAGTCTGAAGTATTTCACTCAGTTCCCTGATTATTCCGTTTCAATTTCAGTGAGTGAAGAACAAATTTATACTCACGTATGTTGTGCATTTTGCTTGTTATCGACTGGGACCAAGAAGCAGGTTAGTGTTTCCCCAGTACTAGCTTCACTGCAGTGGCTCCCAGTTAATTTCAGGATCCAGTTTAAGGTTTTACTGTTTGTTTTTAAGGCCTTGCATGGCCTAGCTCCTAAATATATTTCGGATCTTCTTCAAGTCTATCAGACTACAAGGCTATTGAGGTCAACAACACTTTTAAAGATCCCTAAATCTCGTCTAAAGTCCAAAGGGGATTGTGTCTTTTCAGTTGCTGCCCCCCGCCTCTGGAATAACCTGCCTTCGTTCGGATATTAGATGTTGTACTAAAATTAGTGTTTTTAAATCATGGTTTTGAAATGCATTTGCTTGCCAAGGCTTATGGTTGAGCTAGTAGTTGAGTGTATCTTGTTTTACTGTTGTCTTGTATTTTAATTGTATTTGGTTTGGCGTCATGTTTAATGTTTTTTGTATTTTGGCTATTTATGCTGTTGGAATATTGTTTTAAATGGAAAGCACTTTGGCCAACTCATGTTGTTTTTAAATGTGCTATACAAATAAACTAACTAACTAACTAACTAACTGACAGACAGCATGTTGAAGCCGCTCAGGCTGCCATTTTCTACCTCTTCTCTTAAAGCGATGATGCATTCAAAACATCCGTTAGTGTGGGATCTCCAAGAATTGCGACCTCACTGGACCTTTGCTTGTTGTAAAATGTGTTTGTGTTCTCATATTCAAATGTAGATTTGAATACAGATGGATCGTAAGGTAATAATGATTTATTTCTTAGCCGGCAATTCAGTGAAGTGATTGATGTCCATGAGTGAATTATGTCTATGTTTTTAGTTCTAATACTCCAACCGACAGCCAGCTTAAGTTATTGACGGACATGATAACGTGCATAAGGTGTGAATTATTTTAGATTTTTGTGTAATTAAAAAATGTGCTGGAGACATTCTAAATGCATAGTTAATTTTTACTTATTTTATGAAATGAAAATTATTTCTTAAATAAATTACATGTTACTCAGAGACTGACATGTTTGGCTTGTCAAAAATGTTACATTAAGCTGTTGCAAATTCTTTGAATTTTGAAAATAAAAGTTCCTTTTTTACCAGGAAAGGAGACGTTTTGATGCACAAATTAGTTTTTATTGTGACTAATAACAAAAATATTTTGTTTAAACCCATGAAATGCTGGTCCTGTTGTAAAAAAAAATTGTGAATCCTTTTTTTATTAAAAATGGTGATGCTGAACTTAAAGACTTTATATTTTAGGTTTAGTTTGTATAGTTTGTAAATAGTAGAGCATGTCGCTTGCAACACCAAGGTCATGGGTTTGATTCCCTTGGAATGCATGGGTTTTTAAAATGGTCAGTTTTATTTCCATAGAATCTCGAATTATGTACTGTATTGTGATGGCATTCAAGAATGGAAAGGACAGTGAGTATATGGTTTCTGATCATTTCACTCTGTTGAGATTAGAAAACATGAAACATTTTTATAATGATTTGATGCTCTCTCAATGCGCAAAATGCACGGATAGTAGCAAAAAATATTAATCCATAGTAAAGTTTCAATAATGTGAATGTGACCTTAATACAATTAAATAATCTTGAAATATGTCATTGTTTTTGTGTTTTTTACTCCATCTCATGTTTATGCAGCACAACATGTCCCACACATGAGCTGACATGAACATTTGCTTATTAGAGATTAATTTTTTTTGCCCCAATGAGCTTCATGTTCTCCTGCTCTGCGCGACCTGGTCTTTCCAAGAAATGCATTTGGATGTTCCTGGATTCATAATGTGATTTTATTATAATAAAGCTGCCCTATAATGCATCAGAAGAACAGCTATGGGACGGGTGCACAAGGCACCTTTTCACATTATGTAAGCCAAATGGCAAGAATGTCCATGGGTTTTGTTGATGTTTAAATGAATTAGATTCTTGCAGTTAAAAACCGTGTGTCTGTTACTGTTGTGACCAATGTAATCACATTAAGATTATTTGAGGCATAAATAAAATGTGTAATGGTCTTTTTGTCTGTTCATGAGATTGTTGTACTACTGGCATGCATGTAGTTCTACTGAAAGAAGATTTCATAAGATTTCAAACTCTAATTTGCCAAAACTTTCACCAAAACTTCACTGCTTTTTGTTTTATTTTGTGTTTTTCATTTTTAGTGTCGTTCTAGTTAGTTTTGATTTCCATCAAATGGTTTTATTTCATTTACATTTATGTACAACTCTGTAAAAAATAATGTTTGTTTAACTTCAAAAAGTAAGTTACCTGATTTAGTTAATAAAAAAAAAATAAAAAAAATGAGTTAATACATTGGAGATTGAATCAACATAAACTCAAAATATGATGTTATCTGAACCACATTAATTAAGTTTACTTGACAAAAGAAAATAAAAGTTGTGATAACAAATAATGAAAATATATATTTTTTTACCGTGAATCACCAGTTTAATTTTGTAAGTTTAGTTTGTGTAGTTTGTAAACAGTGGAGGATGGTACTTGCAAAAGCAAGTTCATGGGTTCGAATGTAAATGTTTTTATTCATATTTTAGTCTCATTTATAGTTTAGCTTTTTTCATCTCAATATTAGTTTTAATAGAGTAACCTTTCCAAAATCATCTGTGCATTCCTGTGCATGTAACTGAATGTCACGCCGTGTCTTTCTCATCAGGGCATTTCAGAAATACTCTTTTGGGACGTCTTTAACGGCTGCCACACATGCTGTTGGAGCTGCTGGGCACATTTCTGGCCCCCTGATGAGACTCCAGAGAGCATTTTGGTCTAAATGCAGTTTAAATGCGTTTTTATTACCAATTTTTATTTAGGACCAAGTTCAGGCAAAGGCTCAATAATCTCTTAAAATACCTTGCAGCGTATACAGATCTTCCTGTCCATGTGCTCGCCCTGCGTGTGGCAGTTTGATTTGTCTTGAGGGGAAAGGTAACTAGATTCTGTGTCGGCCTGCTTGAGGAACTAAACAGCAGGTCAGCAGGTTTGTTTAGCGCAGTTTAGAGCCGGACGTGTCGACCAAGACAGCATGCTGGTTAGTGTCTGTCAAACCGGCTGCTCTATATGAGAGAAAAATGAACTGGATGGCATGAGCATAAATCTGAGATACAAGCACACATGCTTCTTTCTTTTTTTCTGTAATACCTTGTAAGCCATATAAATACCATTGTAAATGTAGTTTAGATTATTAATACTAATTAATACAGTATTAAAACTGTGTGTTTTGTGGTGGTTGTTCACGAGTCCCTTGTTTGTCCTGAGTAGTTAAACTGCCCAATGTTCTTCAGAAAAATCCTTCAGATCCTGCACATTCTTCAGTTTTCCAGCATCTTCTGCAAGTTTGAACCATTTCCACAGTAGTGACTGAATGATTTTGAGATCCATCTTTTCAAACTAAATTCATTATTTTGTAAACATCTGTTATATGAAACAGCTTATTCAGGAAAGTGCTAAATAAAAAATATCATGCCATTTTGCCATCCTTCGAATGAGACGTAAAACCGATGTCCTGACTCTCTGTGGTCATTAAAAATCCCATGGCACTTCTCGTAAAAGAGTAGGGGTGTAACCCCGGTGCCCTGGCCACATTCCCTCCAATGGCCCTTCCCAATCATGGTCTCCTAATGATCCCCATCCACTGAATTGGCTCTATCTCTCTCTCTCCTCTCTCCACCTGTATCTGGTGTGTGGTGAGCGCACTGGCGCCGTTGTACTGTGGCTGCCGTCGCGTCATCCATGTGGATGCTGCACACTGGTGGTGGTTGAGGAGAAATCCCGACATGACTGTAAAGTGCTTTGGGTGTACAGTAGTATATATGAAAAGTGCTATATAAATGCCACATTCATTCATTCATTCATTCATTCATTCATTTTTATGATCCCTCTTACTTTGTAAAAAAAAAAGTGCTGTCAAATCGATTAATCATGATTAATCGCATCTAACATAAGAGTTTGTGTTTTCATAATATATGTGTGTGTATACAAATATGTGTATATAAATGTATGATTAAAGTTATATATATATATATATATATTGTATTTATGTGTTTGTGTATATATTATGTAAACACAAAATCGCAATTAATCGATTTGACAGCACTAAACATTTTTTTTATATTTAGCAGATTCTGCCAAGGGTATGTAAACTTTTGAGCACAACTCTATATTCTCTCCTGTGCACATATTTTGTCTCTTGCATGTTATTTCATTCAGAATGAACAAACACATTTTTGGGATTGATTTTGTAATGACCTTTTTGTGGGATGTTACTGACATTCTTTCAGAAATAAACTCTTCTGAACTTGTAAGAGTGCTTCTGTAAACAGATGGAGTCTATGTTCCCAGGAACCAGTTTAAAACAAAGTTTGACTATTTGGAGGAATCCTAAAACATTCGTTCTCCTTCAGCCCGCTTCATGGTATACGTGACTTTGTGCGGCATTCGCTGCACGTGACTTCCTTTTCTAATTACATCCATGTCACACTGCGTGTTTGAGCTGTAACGCAGGACTCCGGATGCTGGCTAACAAACTTAACCATGAAAGAACAGCACACCCTGTCCATTATCAGTTTTCCTCTTTAAATGCCTCTGTCTCACTCAGATGTGTTTGTTGTGTAGTGTCGGTCAGGACTGATTCACAGTGGTTAGTGAAGGTTATCTTCTCAGAGATGGAAACATACACATATTTGGCTCAGTGGCTGACACAGACTAGTAAACAGGAAACTCTTGTTATTTTGAGCACTTCACTATAAATTGTTTCCTTTACACCACCAAAATACCATAATGCATTCTTGACTGCTGTGAAATCATAATGAGTATTAGATGTTTATGTTCCTTAAGAGAATGTGAGTAAATTCTGAGTAAAAGCACCATTGCTGTGAATGGTTGCCAGGGTGTTTCTAAGAGGTTGCTTAAGACTTAGTGTTCTGATAGTGTGTTTACCAGATTGCTATGTGGTAACTAGGGTGTTCTGGGTGGTTTCTAGGTAGTTTGTTCTACCCCAAGTGAAAATAGTTGATCTGATATTTTGTTCTCTTGGGCGATGTTCACACTGTCAGTCCAAATCCGATTATTTGTGTATCTGACTGGAATCTCTAAATGAATCACTGTCCACACAGTGTAGGCCTATCACAACTGTTCAGATCTGATTTGTGTGTCCCGTGGCGCTCTTTTATTTTCTGGAATATCTGCATTTCTGTGGTTTTTGTGGCAATGATGTAGCATTGGTAGGTAGGCTATACGGTCTATTTACAACATGACAATATGTAGCCGCCACACTGGAACTACTACGTCTTCTGTTCTGTCGTCTCCGCCGATCTCAAAACGTGTCTCAGTTATATTGTCACTTTCTGCTCGTCCGGCACTTTGCAACAACAGCCTTGTTTCTGCGACGACTTTCAGCATGTTTCCTAAAACAACGTCTGACATGTTTACGTTTTACGTGGCGCGAGAAAGTGACATAGGCTAAATCAGGCAAAATCCGATTAGAGCGGTCAGACTGAAAGATTTCCAGAAATGCTATTTAAACAGGATTTCAAACCACATATGTAAGTAGCTCAAAAACAGATGCGTAAAATCTCATTTGATGATTTTCATCGGAAATTATTTTATTTTTATTTTTTGACTTTCACACTTGCACCTGCTATGATCGGATTCTAATCGGATATTCACAAAAAATCGGATTTTAGCTGACAGTCTGAACGTACATAGCCTAAAGTAACAGCAGATCTCTGCTTATCAAGTGATTTGAGAAATCTTTCATGCAATGCAAAGTTTTTGATACTTTAAATGTTAGAGGTTTTAAAAAGTAACTTTGAAAAGTGGCAAACACCTCTAATAAATGTACTAATTGTATTTTGGTCAAAACTGTGGTTACTATTGTTTTTAAGGGCGTTGAAGTTTTGTGTAGGCCTGTACTTGAGTCTCCAGGATTGTGTCTACATGTATTTGTCGTAGATATTTATTTATTAATCTTAATTTTTATTTATTTTCCTTTGTTTATATTTATTTGATTTAAAATGTATTTAAAAAATATTGTTTGTAATATGTAAATGTGTTTTATGTGACGTGCAGTATGTTTTATTGACATATTTCTCTCTACAGGATATGAGAAGACATGTGATGATGACTTTACTGGACACAGAACAATCTTACGTTGACGCTCTGCGCACACTCACACAGGTATGAAACACGCTCACACATTCATGTAGCTGTCTAAATGAATAACATAGACTCCTATTAGTCTTATTAAACATAATAATGACTACAGGCTGGTTTTTTACAAATTAGGACATATTCAAAGGAAGGTTTATCATTTTAACTCACTACTGGGGACAGTTTTTGTGGAGAGTAAATGCACATACATAATCAACAAATCAAATGTAATGGCCAAACCAAAAAAGCACTGTATCATAAAGGGTTTGCTATTTGTGTTTATGCATCAACCGTTTAATATTATTCTTAATATCATAAATCGTTTGCAGACCTTGAATAAATCAGAACAGAACAACCGAAACATGATGTTACTGTAAGAGCGAGAGCGGAAGCTGCATACTGAGTTTAATAAGCAAAAGAGAGAAACAAATCATCATCTTTTCCAATCTCTCCTGACTCATAACAACCTATTCCAGCAGCTGCATCCGTTGCCCTGGCAACAAGGTGAGCGAGCAGCGGGCAACGCACCTCCAAAATGGCCCCTATTACTGAGCAATTCTCACCAGCATTTATGCTCTCATCCTGTGTTAAAGGAAACGGTTTATCTTTGTGGGTAAATGATTGCGTTCCAGTCAACATCATTACGTGTAAACGGTGTGCAGAGGGTCAATCGTGGTTGGCTGAGCAAACAATGAGAGAGCACAAGCACAAGTTTATCACCTTAAAGTGTTGATGGGGAGATCTAGAGAAAGGTGTGGAGAGGTGCATGATGGACGGATGACAGACGAGAGCGGTTTATCACGGCAACAGCGTGTCTCCGGGCACGTTTTAGGGCGTTTGAGGTGCTGAAAGAGCGTTGGCCAGATGTGCGCTAGTCAAAACATCTGACCTGAGACAAACACACTGGGTTGGTATGTTTTTTTTTTTTTGTGGAGACGTACTATCGTATTAACATGCTTTTTTGGCATTGGTAATACCAAGGTATTTTAGATGTATAAGATGTTACCATCTTATACATCACTGTAACACAACAGTCCTTTTTAGTATGTTTATGTAAGGGATATTTGGTTTGTTGGTAAGTAGGATTAGGTATTTTTAATTTTATTTTAGTGATTCCAATTCTGCTTATCGATTCCAGTAAGGTAAAAGCATTTTAAAGATAAGTAAACAGAAATAAAATAAGAACAAATAAACAAATTAGCAATAGCACAAAAAAATAGTTCAGGTACAAAAATTGTATCAATCAAATGTAATCAAATGTAAAATAACACTGCATAGTGTTCTTTTTATAAATAAAACTTTGATTATACCTTATTAAAGTTACAAAAGTTATTAGTCAAGATCTGTGAGTGATTTTATTTTTATTTTGTTCTTTAATTAACGTTAATTACACAGACTACAGCAGGTTTATTAGGCTGCTATCGCTTTAAGGGCTCATGCAGGATCCAATATACTGTTACACATGCATTTTCTTTCTCAACTGTTTATGTTCACTTAAGACAAAACCGACTGTTTACGAGAATATTTTGACATAGTTTTGTGTGTATTTGTGCGTTTAAGCACAAGAAGACTCGTACAATAACTCACTTCAGTATCGCGCACTAAATGAGAGGCGGCTGTGTGCGCAGAGAAAGCAGCGTGCCGCACGAGTGCCGAATTGAGTTCTCTTTTGCGTCGTCTTGCTCTTGAAAATGGTTTGAAATCACATTAAAATGCGCACACAGGAATCGAAGGTTTCATTTTATGGTCCGATTCCTGACCTTAAGTGTCCGATTCCAAAATTTTTATTTTCGATCCCCAACCAAATTGGTAAGTTTTTTAAAAGTCAAATTGGACCCTGCTTACACATTTCTGGTATTATTTCATTGTCATTTAGGTTATAATTAGGAAATGCCTTTCTAGTCTGAATATTACATTTTTAATATTTGATGATTTATATATATAAAAAATATATAGAATCTGACAAAGATGATGCAAATAAATATACAAATGATACATGGAGGTAAAACAGTGAAATAAACAAAAGATTAGGTGCACTAAGAATAAAGAAAAATCTATACATATTTCTATCTTTTTTAATGTTCTGTTACCCATTAATACGTAATTTTATGGAAGTAAAATGGGTTGCAAATGACAATTAATGTTGACTAATTCAAATTAATGAATAAATGAGATACAAGTTTGGTTTTTAAAAAATCCTTGTTTTGTGACAGTAAAGACAGAGGAGCAGAAGGTTTATCTGCATTTGATGTGACACAGTTTACATCCCAAAGGGGGAGTCAGGCATTTCCTAAAATCAAAGTCTGTCCCAGACCACCACATGCAAACACAAAAACATGCATTCATTCTGTCATTGTATATTCCTTTATCATTTTTGATGCATATCATTTTTTTTTATTGAATATTCCTTTATATTTATTAATGCATATTCATTATTATTGCATTTTCCTTTATATTTATTCATGCATATGTATTGCATATTCCTTCATATTTATTTATGCATATTCATTATTTTTGCATATTCCTTTATATTTATTCATGCATATTCATTATAATTGCATATTCTTTTATATTTATTATTGCATGTCCAGTTCATGGTCCAAGTATGTCAAACACACTCAAATGTTAACACAGTTTAGTGGTTTTAACTAGACAGCATTTTTAATTTTAGCGATTAATGCCGTAATGCACTGTGATGGAAATGTTGATTGCATTTTATTCAGTACTAAAAAGTAAAAATTGTTCCATGTAGATAAAACTGTTGATTTCCTCTTTTTCTCTCTGTTGTTGTGGTCTCAGGGCTACATGAAGCCCCTCAAGCACCCGGAGAACTCCCCGCTCTGTGACCCGTCCCTGGTAGACGAGATGTTTTACCAGATCCCTGAGATTCTAGAACATCATGAGCAGTTCCTGGAGCAGGTGCTGGACTGTGTCAACCAGTGGCATGACAAACAGACTATCGGACATGTGCTCATTCAGTCGGTGAGAACCTAATCACAGTTTCAATACTATTTGCACCGTATTGTATTTGAGAATAGCGTCCCAAATCAAAGTAGGTTATGTTGAAAATACTACACCAGAAATTATTATAAAAGTAAACATTTTCAGGCGGATTTTTTAATATAGATCTGTGTATGATGAGGACTAATGCTGTGTCCCGATTTACATACTATCTGTCCCAAGTAGGATCCAGAGTTAGAATGAGTGTTCCCTGAATTAAATTATATTGATAATTGAATGCTAATATAGGGCCATATGGTTTCCACGATGAATTTGGCAAAATTTGGATGAATAAATCAAAAGTAGGGTCGTGAACTTAATCAAATGACGATATGACCTCTGTGAATATTAAAGCACAAAAAGACTGATATTGAAATATGATGTCTGCATGTTCTCCAGAGTTCACTTTACCAGTTAAACGCCCAGTGAAATACATACTTTAAGTGCCTAGTATAACATTGTTTGCTTAAACGTCCCATGTAATTTTACTGCCGTTTAGACCTGTCAAATTTAGTTGTTTTTTTCTCTGGTTCAGAAATAGCTTATGAACAAATAGGTAAATTTGGCTATAATCAAGAGAAATTATAATAGTCTTCCCACTATTTTCACATTAACAGCATGTCTTATTTTGATGATTTCATTCATCTTCTGTGATTGGCCTCTCACATTAGCGTTACTAACACATAAGGTTCAGTTAGCCAGTGATCCGCTCAGAGAGTGTGTGAACACTAGGCTGGAGCCACTCAGCCCCGGTCGTCTGCTCTCAGAAGGTACTGACAGAAGTGTTGACATCTAGCAGGTGTTTGTTTCCATACTAAAGGGATGACGTGCAGGTTGTAGGCTTAGTAGTTGACATGGTCGCCATATTGTCTCAACCCACCGGTCTAACTTAGGGTCTATGCTGTCGTGATGCTGGTGCCGTTCTGTCTCTCAGACACATACATACACACACATGCACACACACACAATTTCTCCTGCTGCTAGGTCTTCGTCTCATCCTAAGTGCCATCTCTGTTCTTTTGAAAGAAATTAATCATTTTATTCAGCAAGGATGCATTAAATTGATCAAATGTGACAGTAAAGACATTTATAAAATTACAAAAGATTTCGATTTTAAATAAATGATGTTCTTTTGAGGCCATAAAACCCATCCTGAATATCTTTTTGCAAGAGTTTTGAGAACTGAACTGTAGCCTAGAATTTTTGCTTCGAAACGATGTGAAAATCATCCTGCCCACTCATTCACATAAAACAGTATATTGATTGATTCATTTAAAATTTGTAAGACATGTTTTGTGTTAGAAAGGTCATAATGTGAGGAGGCGTGAATGGTCATGAATATTTATGCATTTCACTCCTGGAAAGACAATGACCCTTTCCACTAATGGCCCTATCAGGTGAATGGGACTGTGAGGGAACTACATGAAAGAATGTGAGGAGATTAAAAGAATGGCTTTTTTTTATTGTTTGAATTTAAAATTTCATTTTGAATTTCGATTCTGGTTAAAATTTCGATTTGTGATTTTAAAATTCACCAAAAAAATGATAAAGAACACCAGGTTTGTTGTGCCTACTGGCAGGGCTCCATAATTTTGGCCCAAAAAGTTGGTGCTTCTAGATTAGTATGACTAATAATAATTATGATTATTGTTAATAGTAGTACTAAATAAAAATAAGAATTATTGGGAACACTTTACAATAAGGTCTCATTCGTTAACATTAGTTAATGTATTACCTAACATGAACTAACAATGAGTAAATCTTTGTTAATGTTAGTTAATAAAAATACAGTCGTTCATTGTTTTTTCATGTTGATTTACAGTCAGTGCATTAACTAATGTTAGCAAATAAAACTTTTGATTTAAATAATGTATTAGTAAATGCTGACATTCTCATTAATAAAGATTAATAAATGCTGTAGATGTATTGTTCATTATTAGTTCATGTTAACTAAAGTAAACTAATGTTAACTAATGAAACCTTATTGTGAAGTGTTACCGAATTATTATAATAACACTATTTCATTATTAAAAATTGTATTTTACAGTATTCAGAATAAATATAAATACTATTTATATTTGCCTTGGTTTTTCTTTCAAAAACATAAAAAAATCTTACCAACCCCAACTTTGGAACTGTAGTTTACTGTACTTTCCCACCACTTTTAGTGCATTGTGTAATTATGCTAATTGGGATGCAGCCTAACATTTGTTCAGAATAAGGTGAAGGTCTGTTCTCTCTGTAGGAATGCTAAGTGTCTCAGTGTGGGGCTTTAATCTGTCTGACCCTCTGCCCCGGTTTGGAGAAATACCGCCTCACGACTGCTAGTTACACGTTGTTTAGACATTCCTGTCAGATTCACGTTCGCACATCAAATGCAGGATTTATATGGGCTCTGACTAAATTAGTCGCAAACTAACAAACTCAGATAGTTTAGACACCACAGTTCTGTTTTATGGGATTTTTAAGGCTTTAGGGCTGTACTGAACCCTGTGCATGTAAGTCTCAGGCCTGGTGTAGATGGTTGTCTCAGACAGGGCTTAGATAAATTAGGACATTTAAGTAGCTTTTATAAACATAAAACATTACTGCTGTGCATCTTGAGACAAAACAATGGTACTGACATATTTTAAAATATACCAGTGCATTTTGTTTTGAGTTAAATCAGCTCAAACATGCATTTTAGTCTGGGACTAGGCTTAAGCCTGGTCTGTCTCCTAAACTCATGCCTTTAAGCTCATGTTTTTTAAGGTTCTCATTCATTTTCTTCATTGGAACTTAAAAAAATTCTGATGCATCATAACTTTAAAAAGAAAAAAGTCTATGGAAAAAAAAGCTTAAAAAACAAATCAGAACTCCTTTGTAACCATAGCAACATGCTAAGAGTCACCCACAACAACCTAGCATTGTGACGGTAACTATTTGCGGTACAAGAAGGGGCCATTATCTTGTTTTATTAGTTTTATTAGATATCATACAACCCAAGTCCCATGCGAAAGTCAAGAACAAAAACAAAACATGAAACTAAAGGTCATTCACCTTATTTGATAAACGAAAATATCAAATTATTTAATTACATTATTATATTCATGTGCACTTTGATGTTCAGTACAACTGCAAACCAGACTCAAGGAAACCTGAGCATCAGATGGCTGTACATTAAAGTTTGAAATAGTTTTTATTTATTTCCCAAAAAAAAAATCTAAGTGTGAAAATGAAAGCCTCTATGGAACAGACATTGTGCAGATATGTCAGCGTGTTCTTCAGGGCTCGTAAAACAGGACCTCTGTTTCTGGTGGGTGTAAATTTTCCCCCTGTGGCTTTAGAGTTAAACATTACAGAACAGAGTGAGTCACACGCTGCCAGTGAGCTGTCTTTCCTCACGACAAGCTAAGGAGATTTATTTGAGGACTGTCTGTCCACACACACCATCCATCCACAAAGATAACTACTCAGAGTTGTCCTCACTGTCAGATAGGAAGCCATTTTAGTAACAAACATATCAAAAAGCACTATACTGGTTTGTATTTATAATATTTTTTAAATATGGTAACATAACTCAGAATTCACTAAGGACAGTATTGCTCCGTGTCAAGCAATGATTAGCAGGCTAGGGGTGATGTTTTTAAAGGTGCACAGTTGTTGTACAGTGTTGATCAATAATGATTCCACTTTCTCCTCAGTTTTCCAAAGAGATCCTCGCCAATATTTATTCAGCATACATCGACAACTTCATGAACGCCAAAGACGCAGTGAGAATTGCAAAGGAAGCAAAGCCAGCTTTCCTAAAGTTTCTAGAGGTACGTTACGGCTTTGTGTGTGTGTGTGTGTGTGTGCGTGCGTGCGTGCGTGCGTGCGTGCGTGCGTGCGTGCGTGCGTGCGTGCGTGCGTGCGTGCGTGCGTGCGTGTGTGTGTGTGTGTCTGTGTGTGTGTCTGTGTGTGTGTCTGTCTGTGTGTGTGTCTGTGTCTGTGTCTGTGTGTGTGTGTGTGTGTGTAAAAATAATTCTACACTACAATTATCCCCTCAAGAGGCTGTTTGGCAGCTCTTGGACATTATATGGCCATTTGGCACAGCTAAACTTTAAATATATGGATTTTGTCATTGTGCAAACTATGACCTGTTAAAACAGAGAAAGACAGGGTTCATTTTCTGTATTTGTGTTGGACTTTTAATGTCTTTAACTGGAGATGAGGGTAAACCAGTGTTATTTTAGTATTATTTCTATGCTATTATATTTATGAATGTTTTGAAATAGCTTTAAAAAAAATAAGTTTTTTTTTTAAGTTTTAGTTTTAATAAATTATTTTTAGTACTTAAAAATATTTATTTCAGTTAGTTGCCTTGAACAATTTTTTTCCATCTAATATTTATATTTATTTATATTTCAGCCTCATTTTAATTAATAAAACATATTTGAAATAGTTTTAGTTAACAATAATACATTTAACTGGGTTAAAAAAATGACGTAAATTCCCTAGTTTTAAATGCATATTTATCTTTATCAGCTGAATCATAACATGTTTGAGGTGTTTTTGAACTCAGCTGTTCGAAGATTACTGCCCTCTAATGGTAACTCTGCAAACTGAACCTAAACGAAGTTATCTAGTAAAGCATGGTTGGATAAACTGTACACATGAAGTTGAAATCAAGATAAAGTATGGTAGTACTTCTAAACTTTTTGTTTGTGTTCCATCTCTCTGTTATTCTATCTCTTTCCTCCTCAGCAAAGCATGCGTGAGAATAAGGAGAAACAAGCTCTGGGTGATCTGATGATAAAGCCAGTGCAGCGGATCCCACGATACGAGCTGCTAGTTAAGGTGACACTAACCATCCCCCTTTTATTTTTACCATTTTGTGTCTGTTAGTTTTTATTTAAGTTTTCTTTTCATTTATTGTTGCTTGTTTAGAACACATTAGGTAGGGCTGAACGGTGAATTGAAATCAAATCTAAAATACGATGTGTCTAGTACATTATCGAATCGCAAAGGCTGCAATTGAATTAAACAGCACGTTTCAGGGCCTTGGTTTGCAGTAAATCGCATCTTCTTACTCAAAAACTTTTATTTGGGAATACAACATGCACTATCCATTTCAGCAAATATGTTAATGAGAAGCGTTTATAAACCTAAATTTCCACCAAAATAAAAGCGCAATGGTTTAATTAAGAAATTAAGTTAAGAAATTAAGTTAAGAAATTAAATTAATATTTAATAATAAAAGTTATTATTGTTATTTTATAGTCAAATTGATAAATGACAATAAAAGGATTTGTTTTTATGGCCAAATTGTGCAGCTTTTCAAACAAGCACAGCAAACAAAAAATGCATTTTTAATCACTATCACAATTTTAATCAAAAACTTTGCAGTTTGATTTTTCCCAAATCATTCAGCCCTGACATCAGGTATGTTTGTGTGTGCTTACAGCTTAGCTACGTCATATTTATTTACCCATCTTTAC
This sequence comes from Leuciscus leuciscus, assembly GCF_965113295.1. Classification (NCBI taxonomy): domain Eukaryota; kingdom Metazoa; phylum Chordata; class Actinopteri; order Cypriniformes; family Leuciscidae; genus Leuciscus; species Leuciscus leuciscus. Next base: position 24,643,344 of record NC_138734.1, on the reverse strand, counting down.
TGTTAATCTTAAGGACAAAAATGCTAACATCCAATGCTATTTTAAAGTCCTTTTCCGCATGTACATACTAGGTACTTATTATAGCAATTACAATAACTGGGTTATAACTAGGTACTATCCCTGAACCGACACCTAAACCAAACCTTAACCCATGTCATTACCTTATATTACCAGTATGTTCTTGGGTAACTACACTGTAATTACACTGTAAGCACACGTACTGTAAAATAAAGTGTAACCGTTATCAATATCTAGGACAGAAACGTCATCCATGCATTTTATGTGTATTTTATTTTTTGTTACTTTTCCTGTTGTTTTGGTAGTTTAGGTTTTAAATGACACATTCTGTTTGTGGGCTTCAGGATCTTCTGAAACACACTCCTGAGGATCACCCGGACTACCTGTTTCTGCTGGAAGCCCAGAAGAACATCAAGCGACTGGCCGAGAGGATCAACAAGGGCAGACGGAGCGCGGAGGAGCTGGAGAAAGAGACGCGTGTCATGCAGGAGATCGAAGCGCACATTGAGGGCGTGGAGCATGTGAGAGACGTATAAATCAGCCTTACTTTTTATTCTTATATTTATTTATACATCTTTAATGATTCTTTTTTAAATCCCTGTTATGTAAATAATCCCTATTTCATGCCCAGTGTGTATGAAATGCGCATGAAATAGGCTGTAAAAATAAACTTGCCTCCCCTTACCTAATCCACTAGGTAATTGTTGCTTGAATTAGTCGACCTTTATATTCTTTTTTACATTTTTGCTTGTAAACGCTATTTCACGTTGACTAAATATGTGCGATTGATTTCAGTAGTTTGATGGCTAGTTTGTATGAAAGCTTTTTTCGCCACAGAATACAAAAATAAATGATTGTAACCTTTTTTTTTATATACACTACTGGTCAAAAGTTTTGAATCTGTAAGATTTTTTATGTTTTTAAAAGAAGTTTCTTCTGCTCACCAAGGCTGCATTTATTTGATAAAAAATACAACAACAAAAATATATTTTGAAATGTAATTTATTCCTGTGATCAAAGCTGAATCTTCAGCATCATTACTCCAGTCTTCAGTGTCACATGATCCTTCAGAAATCATTCTAATTTGATGCTCAAAAACATGCATTATCATTATCAATGTTGAAAACAGTTGTGTACAATTGTTTTGTCATGATTCTTTGATGAATAGAAAGTTCAAAGGAACAGCATTTATTTGAAATATAGTCTTTTGTAACATTATATCTTTGCTGTCACTTTTGATCAATTTAATTCATCCTTGATGAATAAAATTATTTATTTATTTTATTTATTTCCCCCAAAAATAAAATAAAAATTCTTACTGACCCCAAATCATCAAACCATCATATTAGAATGATTTCTGAAGGATCATGTGACACTGAAGACTGGAGTAATGATGCTGAAAATTCAGCTTTGATCACAGGAATAAATTACACTTTACTATATATTCACATTTTTCACAATATTACAGTTTTTTTTTTTTTTTTATCAAATAAATGCAGCCTTGGGTGAGCAGAAGAGACTTCTGCTCACCCAATTCTTACCGATCCAAAACTTTTGACCGGTAGTGTATATCACAATTCTACGAACAAAAATTCAGAATTACTAGGTTTATATATTGCGATTCTGACTCTTTTTTTTTCTCAGAATTGTGAAATATAAACTTGCAATTGCGAGAGAAATATAAATTGCGTTGTGAGCTGACTTTATTTATTTCTTAGAATTGCAAATAAACTTGCGTTTATATCTCACAATTCTGAAAATTTAATTCAGAATTGCGAGTTTATATCTCAAAATTCTGGGACATAAGTTAGAATTCCACGATATAAACTGACAATTATAGAAAAAAGTCTGAATTGTGAGAGAAAAAGTCACAATTAGCTTTTTTATTTTTTTATTCTGTGGTGGAAATAAGCTTCAAGAAGTATGTTTGCCCTTTGGCGGTACGTAATCATGTTTTTTCCCTGTTAGATCCTTAATCCGCAGAGGAAGTTCCTGAGACAAGAGATGGTGGTGGAATCGGTGAGCACAGATAAGCTCTTCATACAAGAAATAAGATAATTTTTTTACCAAAATTATGAGCTTTCTAAACTCCTGTGCTTCTCTTTTCTGTAGAAAACGGTGGGCGGTAAGAAGGACCGATCTCTCTTTCTGTTCAGTGATCTGCTCATCTGCACCACGCTGAAGAGGAAGTCTGGATCTCTTCGCAGGAGCTCCATGAGTTTGTGAGTTCTGATGCTCATTTGCAGCTTTCTTTTAATAGTCCATAGATGTGAGGAGGTCCTGGGAAAACTGATGTTTGGTTTAGAAACCCCAGAGTCCCCTGAGCTCTTCTGCTCTGCAGTCCAAAGCCAATGCAGTTTATCTCCGAATAACACTGCACCCTAGTGGACGGTCAGGAAAACAGCACCGATATAGTCTGTACCATATCTCGTTTAGCAGATGCTTTAAAGGGGACCTATTATGCCCCTTTTCAGTGTTAATTTTGTTTTTTGGGTTTACAAGAATGGGTTTTCATGCTTGAATGTTCAAAAAACACATTATATTTCACATATTTGACATTGTTGCAGAACCCAGTCTGTCAGTAACACTCTGTTTAGTTCATGTCTCTTAATGAACTCCTTCTGAAAAGCATAGTGTGCTCTAATTTGTCGACTGGACAGGTGTGTTGTGATTGGTCAACCACTTTGAGCGTGTTTGGGAAAATTCACGTCCCTTACCATAACGGCGAGTTTCAACACACTACTAAAGCAACTCAACTAGGCATCGTCCCTTTTTTGTGTGTGTTTGCGGGAATCATTTAAAGGTAGTTGCGAAGAAGCTAGCAATAGCAAGTTAGCTTTGAAAACATAAGCCCCCCAAAGCCACTTCTCCTCCAAAACATATGACGCGCACAGCAGAATCAGCAAAGCGTCACGAGAGACTGTCTTACCTCATGTCTCAAAGAACATAACATTGTAATAATAATGGACGTAAATAATGAACGCTTAGGACACTTTAAGTGTCTTGTATATGTTTCAGTGGGGATCTTTCATGATTAACCCTTGTGGCGTTTGAATCACCAACCTTTCAGATGCAAGACTAGATCTTTAACTATCAAGCTCATGTTGGAAATATCCTCGACTGATGATTATTATCTCTCTGCCACTCTTTCAGATATTCCGCTGCTAGTGTCATTGACACCTCAAGTAAATATAAGTTCCTGTGGAAACTGCCCATAGAAGATGTGGAGGTGGTTAAAGGTAGCGTTATTATCACACACAATCAGTATGACATGATGTTTACCATGTTTTTTTTGTTTTTGTTTTTTTTTACATGCTCTTAAAATGGAAATTAATTAATTCATACATTCATTATTTTGACCCTTTTGTTAGGCTACTTTCTTTTCGATACTTAGTTTGACTTTATTTTATTGACTCAATGTAATTTTATCATCACAGGTTCTAATCAAGCCACTAACAGAGAAAATATCCAGAAAACCATCAGTCGTCTGGATGAAGATCTCAGCACGCTTGGACAAATAAGCAAGCTGTCAGAAACACTCAGTTTCCCCCATCAGGTCTGTCAAGCTTTAGTCTATAAAACACCTCATATTAATTTGTTGTTGTATTGCTGTTGCTATAAAGTTTTGGTCACTTGGTAGAAACTTGTCAAATTAGACTCATTAACAAACATAGTGTTTTTATATGCAGTATGTGCCTCTTCTCTCCCACTCAGAAGAATGAGTGAAATATTCTGAACTGCTTTTCTCTGTCTGTGTCAGAGTTTGGATGATGTGATAAAGGATCTGATGGCGTCAGTGCACCGGGAACTGGCGGAGAAACAGTCTCTGGCTTTCAGCATGACGTTACTACCCACTAAACTAGAGCTGACCACCGCTTCAGCCGAGACCACCTTCATCTTTGAGTTCAGCAGCCCTGATGCACGCAGTAACTTTGAGCAGGCGTTTGAGGAGGCCAAGAAGAAGCTCGGTAAATAGTCTACCACCAGCAATTCACATCTAATTATTACTTTCCTAAAAAAAAGGAGGGTGATTATAATTTTCTGTTATGAACTTGGTGCAAACATTTAGAACAAGACAGACTAGTAAAAACGACAATGTAAATATATATAGAGAGAGAGATTTTATACACACACACACACACACACACACACACACACACACATATATATATATATATATATATATATATATATTATAAACAGTATCCACTATATATATATATATAACTGTGTTATTTTAGTATTTATATTACAGAATAATTTTGTTTACGTTTTAGTTATTGTGATTTTGACATTTTTATTCGTTTTTTTTATATATATATATTTTTTTCGCTTTACTTACTGAAATACACAAGTCTAAGTTAAAATACAAAAATTACTAATTTAGTCATTTAGAATAATTTAGACTTATTAATTTCAGTTAATTGCCAGGGCAACATTTCACATTTTTTATGTTTTTTATGTATATCTAGTATTTGTATTTATATATATTTTTTTTTCAGCTTCATTTCAATTACCAGAAAACATTTTTTAATAGTTTGAGCTTTTACCAAGAGCAACACGGGCAGAAACCGAACAGCAGTTATTTAGATTCCCAAAAGGCACAAAAAAAATACTTGAACCTCCCAAAAATATATGCATTAACTATTGGTTGGGTTTTACATGAATGGATGTATTATTTTGGGGGATTTTCATTTTTTGGGATTATGTGTATGTATATATATATATATATATATATATATATATATGCAAAGCTCAATAAATAGTATGTATTCATGCAAAATCCTAAACATACTGCATATATTAATGTATAACCAGCACAAATTGTATATTCAGTGAAATTACAAATAATTACTGCACTATATTCTTTACAAAGCCTGAGAAATACGACCTACAGTAGTGGCCAAAATTGATGTCTGTGGTGATATTTTTATTTAATTTTATTTTTTTATGATCCTACAAGTTCAAAATATGAGGAAAATATTTTATGTTTATTAAATATTTTAAATGTGAAGGAAAAACAAAACACTAAACTTGATTAAAGGTATACTACTACTAATAAAATTATAATACAAAAAGATAATAATAATAGAAGGTATTTATCTGTCGAAATTATTTGGCAAAGAAAAAGCATAGAAAAACAAAAATACATTTGACTACAACATAATCAGTTATTAGTGTTTCGTTGATTATTACTTATTTTCTTTGTATGACATTATGGCCAAAAATGATGTCCGCATAATTCGGCATGTTTCATTGTGTTATCACAAATAAAACAATTGACTATGCAATATGCTTAAACAAATTTGTTATAATATTTAAATAAAGGGGGAACATCACGTTTGGCCACTACTGTATATTCATGGCAAAAAAAACAAATACTGCATATATTCATGAGGAGGCCAATAAATACTTTATATATTTATGAAACATACTTCATATTATCCCAACAAATATGGTGTATATATTAATGAAAAAGCCAATAAATGCTATATATTCATGACCAGTCCTACATATTGTACGTATTCATCCAGCCATGAACAAAGACCAGTGGGACCCCGAGTTCCTGAAGGCCATTCCCATCATGAAGACCCGCAGCGGGATGCAGTTTTCCTGCGCCTCCCCCAGCCACAGCTGTCCAGAGAACACGTATGAGGTGTGGGTGTGTAACAGCGACGGGTACGTGGGTCAGGTGTGTCTGCTGAACATCCGAGACGAGCCCACGGTGGAGGCCTGCATCGCCGTCTGCTCCGCTCGCATCATCTGCATCGCCGCCGTGCCGGGCCTGAAGAGCAGGTGAGTCCCGACGGCCCTAAACGCACCTGTTTGTGTGGCAGAGTCAGGACAGATTCTCCTGTTAAAGACTAATAATAGATGCCCTGTGTTGATGAGCACCATGAGACTATTATGTTAGAATCCCCATACAGATAGGACATGCTCACACTGCTAATGAGAACATTCTAGGTTATTTTCAACCTAAAGTGAATGTTCTTCGTGTGTGGCATGATCATTCCAACATCCTTCAGTGTGTAAATGAACAGTACAGTTCTCCACTAGTCCTACCTATTAAAGGTGCTGTACAAGCATACAAATACCATAATATGTTTAAATTTAGGAAAATGTTATGTTCAAATACTTGTTTCTCCAAAAAAAACAATGCTACAGCCAGTTATTCTACTTCGAAATGTGCGTTATGTGTCGGAATGTCGGTTTTTGTTTTGGTCTGCGTGATCCCGCCCGCTGTCAATTTACCCAATAGTATTTCGACACCCCAGTTGGCGGAAAACACAGCGTATTGCAGACATGGAAGCCAGCAAACGAACTGGGGTCAGAGATCGCTGATTCAACCCGTCCCAAAAAGCCTCGGCAATTAAAACGTTCCAAGCGTATACATTAGCTAATCAGCTTACAGTGTAAGGCTTGTCACTTTCCATTGTCATTTGCACACGTGTTCTTAATCTGGCAAATCGTGTGAGCATCAAGTTAGGAGGAAGAACAACTCTCTCCGATATTTTGAATTTGGACTGCAGTACCCATTTCAACCACTAGCTGTCCATATTACACACTGCACCTGGTAGACAGTTTTGTAGCTAAAATAACAAAACATTTTTCTAAAACATTCGGTTTCACTTTATTTTGATGGTCCCTTTAACACATTCTGTTGACTATAAGTAACGTTGCACCTACATGTCTCTTATTAGAGTGTTAGTAGAGTATAGTAGACTGATAGGGTTAGGGTTTGAATAAGTTGACATGTAGTTGCAAAGTTTCTTATAGTCAATAGAATGTCTGTTGGGGACCATCACAATATAGAGTTAGCAGATATTAAGCAGACAGTTTACTAATACTCTAATGAGAGTTAGCTGACATGTTGTTGCAAAGTTACTTATAGTCAACGGAGGGACCATTAAAATAAAGTGTTACCAAACATTCATATGTATATATGAATATGCCTTTTAAAACAGGTTTGCCTCTGTTCATCTAATGCATTTTTCTACACATATATGCAGTTTGCATGTGCAAAAATGTCCGTTCTGTCTGCAGAGAACGTGTCGGTCATTCCACCCCCTCCGCCCCATCAAATCCAACGGCGTCTACACAACCCCAGCTTCATATCTGCATCTCTGGCTCGTCCCTGGAGCTCAGCGAGCCCCCTGTAGTGCCCGCAGCAGAGCTTGTGCCTTTCGACAGCGATGACACCGATGATGAAGACTCTCCCAGCCCTTCATCGACACTGCAGAGTCAAGCCTCCCATTCCACCATCTCATCCACCTTCGGCAGTGAGTTAAAGCACATTACAGTCTCTATAATCAAATACTACCTGACAGAAGTTTGGAATAATTAAGTCTCTTATGCTCACCAAGGCTTTTATTTGATCAAAAATACAGTAATATTGTGAAATATTATTACAGTTTAAAAGAAGTTAATAAAATGTATTTTATTCCTTTTGACAGAGCTGAATTTTCAGCATCACTACTCTTCAGTGTGCCGATTTGCTTATTTGACTTAATAGAGACTTAATAGACTTCTTTCATAAGCATTAATAAATCTTAATTATTCTAATCTTTTAAAAGGCGGAGTACCTTATACTCACCCTCATGTCACTCAAAACACGTTTATTTTGCAATTTGTGTCTTATTAATGATGTTTTTTTTCCTCTCAGATGATGAGGCAGTCGTTTCAAAGGACATAGCCACAGAGACCACCAGCTCCGAGGAGGAACAAGAGTTTCCCGTCCCCAACTCATTCGGGGCCCCTCGGCTCAGTGCGGACAGTCCCGTGGACGGCCGAGCCATGCGCCGGTCCAGTCGAGGGTCCTTCACCCGTGCCAGCCTGGAGGACCTGCTGAGCATCGACCCAGAGGCGTACCAGAGCTCCGTCTGGCTCGGGACCGAGGACGGCTGGTGGGTCAATGCATGACTGCGGATTTACGAAAATAATACACTGTAAAAAATGATATGATCAGTAAGTTATGACAACATGTGTTTTTACATTGCTTTAATCAAAATAAGGTAAGCAATTTTCAACTTTGTTTATAAGTTGTACAAGATTCAACTAATTTATTAGTAAGTTAAGTCAGTTTAATGTAATTTAAGTTGAAATGACTTTAACATCCAAGTTGATTGTACTTAAAAATGTAAGGTTTAATTTACAGTGTACACTTAACCTTTATAATGTGCCGTAGTGTGGTACTTAATTTGGCTATTTTAGCATTATTTATACTGTTATAGTATAGTATTTTTATAATTAGCTTTTGTTTGTTTTATATTTAGATTTCACTTTATGTCATTTTAAAAAAAATATTTCTATTTAGCTTACATTTATATTTATTTCAGTTTTAATTTTAATTTTTAACTTATTCATATCAGTTAGTTGCCACGGCAACATTTCTAATTTTGAAGTTTTTTTTAAAGTTTAAGTTTAGGTTTTACGAGAATAAATGACACACTTAACTTGATGTAGGGCGGTAGTAATTTGGCCTTTTAAACAAATGTTAAATAGGTTGCGATCCTATTGTTGGTTATTATTAATATTTTCATTGCACACTTGGCAATGATTATATCAGCCTAAATAAAGATTTTTTTCTTTGAAAATAGAAAGTCATAACACCTAAAAAACAAGACCAAAATAAAAAAACAAATAATTTCATGTTAACTTTTAAGTTAAGTATTATAATAATTTTCATTAAGTCTTTACCATACCCCTATATAATGCTCAACTTATCATTCAGATAAATGTATAATATATCAAGTATAATATATCGATTCTGATTATTTCAATGGAAAATTAATGATCTGTTTTATATAACGTGATTTGTTAAAGTAATTATTCGAAGTGTTTAAACTTGTGTTTAGACTGCATTTTAAACCCACGGGCCTAATTAAAAGTTGAACGGGAGTAGCACTCAATGATGCAAGCGCATTCCCCTGCTGTTCCTTCTGTTTGGGGTTTAATTCTCACCTCAGGTGACCCTGATCTGACTACAGTTCCACCCCTTTGCCGCGTTCCCAGAGAGACACACATTATCTCATGCTCAAACCTGCCCATGTCCTCAGTGCATCCTGTCACTTTCCATACAGTCATTTACTCTCTCTCTCTCTCTCTCTCTCTCTCTCTCTCCTTCACACTAGCAGGTGTGAAGTGTTTGTTCATGCCTCAATGCTGGTCGACAGTCAAAACAAACAGAACACAATAAGATGTCTTAAGGAGCATTTTACTTGATTCCTGTCTATATAATGCATTTTAAGTAAGGAAAAGTTGACGACGGGCTGTTGAATTATTAGAAAATAATGCACACCTGAGGTAGTAATGTTACATTTTGGGTGTGCATTATTTTCCAATATTTTCTAATTCAACAGCCCGGAGTTACACGTCTATAGCTCAACTTTTCTTTGAGAACATGCAACTGATTTATGTCTTTAACTACATATTGTAAATAATTACACTGATTAAAGTTTAATGAGCCTTAAGTACACATAACAAAGTCCATTGCAAGTAAGCTGAAAGTATGAATGTCCGAATGGGCCAGTTCATGTTTTTTAACTTTGATAATAATAGGAAAAGTTTCTTCAGCAGCAAATCAGCATATTAGAATGATTTCTGAAGCAGTGTTGGGTGTATAATTCATTACGGAATAATTTAATTACTTTCCCTTGTAAAAGAAAAAAAGTAAGGGATTACTCCTATTTTTGTGTAATTTAATTACAGTTACTTCTGATGTAATTGCTTTAAATACTGTATAGACTATAGAACAGTTTTATATAAAACGATTGTGGATTTAACATAATGTTACGTCTAATGTTAAAATGTATGTTTTTAATGTAACCTTCTCGCTTTAAAAAACGTTGTCCAGTTCAAGAATAATTGATGCCATTTTATACTATTTATTTGAAAGAATTCAAATAACCATTTTCATTTCTATCCTAACTGGTTGATATTGGATTAAGAAAGTAATTAGTAATGCAATACTTTTTAGACAAATTTTTAGACTAATAACTTTTTTGACTAATTAGTACTTAATCTTTGTAATTATGTAATTAGTAGCAAGTAATTACCTTTTTAGAGTAACTGTTCTGAAGGATCATGTGACAGTGAAGCCTAGAGTAATGATGTTGAAAATTCAGCTTTGCATAAAGGAATAAATTACACTTTTAAACATATTCAAACAGAAAAGTCAATTTAATTGGTAATTAATATTTCACATTATTAATGTTTTTTTCTGTGTTTTGGATCAAATTAATGTGGCCTTGGTGAGAATAGGAGACTTTTTTTCCAAAAAACATTAAAACAATCTTAACTTTTGAATGATAGTGTAACTTAAGTTTGTGATTTACCAGTAAACAAATAAAACAAAATGTCATGTTTCATAAGCATAATAATGTAATCATGAATGTCTCATTGTTTTTTTTTTTGTTTTTTTTTTCAGTATCCATGTGTACCAGTCCTCAGACAACATCAGAAACAGGAAGAACAGTATGAAGATGCAACATTCTGCTTCTATCCTATGTATTCTGTAAGCAGCCGCTTGACTCATTGATCTGTTGCCATGTTAACTTAACCAGCATCTGCATCGAACCTTAACATCTTTGTTTTATTTCCAGGTATTTTGACAACAAGGTGTTTGTGTCTCTGGCAAATGGGGAGGTGATTGTTTATCAGAGGGAAGCAGGTAAGCACAGATTCATAAAAACAAAACAAAAATTCATTTAGAACCAATATGAGTGATTTACAAAAAGTCTCTGTCTTCTTTTTGCATAACAGGAAGTTTCTGGGATGCTCAGAGTTCTCAAACGCTGTGTCTGGGCTCTCCAAGCGGACCCGTGACCAAAATGGTTCCTGTGGCGGGAAAACTGTGGTGTGGCTGTCAGAACCGGGTCCTTATTGTCAACACCAGCTCTTTAACACAAGAGGTCAGACCCAAACTACATGCGGATGACATCTGGAAGGAGACTTTTTGATTTAAAAGACAGTTCATATTCAGTAATATTATCGATTCAGCTGCATTGACACCATCAGATGAGAACAACATTTTAATTTAATTGAGATGGATGACACTAACTTTGCATTAGCCATGCTTCCATCCAGCTATTTTTATGTGACTTTTGGGATACTAAAAACCCTGGATGGAAATGCCAAGATGTGCAAAAATGATAAAAAATGCGCATACAAATATATGCAATCAATTGAAAAGTACACATATGCATAAACTAAGACGGAAACACATTTACCAAAACATTTATCATGTATGAGGAAAGATCCACAGTGGCTTCCCTGATGGCAGCAACTTTCATTTTTATTACAGATATTTTGGGCCAATATTTATTTGCTTTCGGTGCTTTATTAGCAAATGTTTTATGCGATATTCCAATCTTGCACATAACTTTATATGGAAATTAAGCTGAATAATGACACTATTATTTTAAAGGACAAGTTCGGTATTTTACACTTAAAGCCCTGTTTTCAGATCGTTTCTGATGAAATACAATGGTTAAGATTGAAATTTGGACAAATGCTGCTGGCCCGAGAATTTTCGGTTTCTGTGGTAGCACCCCCCCACCTCCACAATGGTTGCATAGGTGCACTGGAATAATCCTTCCTAAAACGCATTAAACTTTCGTTTACAAAGACGTGAAACTCACCGAGTGGTCAGGGGTGTTCACTGATATGCTCACACAAAAACCGCTGCAAAAGATGCTTTCCAACAGGTTTTATCGTAGTTTTTGTCCAACTCCATTGACTTGTATTGGATGAAAAACTACGATAAAACCTGTTGGAAAGCATCTTTTGCAGCGGTTTTTGCGGTGCTACCACAGAAACCGAAAATTCTCGGGCCAGCAGCATTTGTCCAAATTTCAATCTTAACCATTGTATTTCATCAGAAACGATCTGAAAACAGGGCTTTAAGTGTAAAATACCGAACTTGTCCTTTAAGAGCTGCTTTACACCTTAAATTTAATTTGTTTCATTACTGATTAATTTTACAACATTAACTGTTATTTTCCTGTATTTATTTTTTTTTTTTATGTGAATCAACTTTGAAACAATCTGTCTTGCAAAAAGCACTTTATAAATAAATTTGACTTGACTATTGACATTAGCAGATTAAACATTTAGCTAACACTTTAGTTTAGGGTCCAATTCTTACTATTAACTAGTTGCTTATTAGCATGCATATCACTAGGATATTGGCTGTTTATTAATACTTATAAAGCACATATTAATGCGTTATTCTACAGGACCAGATTCTACATCCCTTAATCCTACCCAATATCTAAACTTAACAACTACCTTACTAACTCTCAATAAACAGTAATTAGGAGTTTATTGAGAAAAAAGTCATAGCTAATGGTTAGTTGGACTCTAAGCTAAAGAGTGACCATCACCTTTTGCAATTTTCACTTTCTGTCTCATATATTTTAATTTCTTCTTCAGCACTCGTTCCAAGTGGGTCAGGACAGCGGGCGCTGTGTGACCAGTATGGTGAGCTACGGCAAAGGCGTATGGATCGCTTTACAGGGCAGTGCTCATGTGCGACTGTACCACGCTTCCTCATACGAGAGCCTCACGGAGGTCGACGTGGCACCAGCCGTGCACAAGATGCTTGCAGGTATTGTTAAGTGTGCATTTATTCATGATTTTCACCTGCTGCATGTTAAAACAAGGGGGGAAAATCAGTAATACTTTATTTCGATAGTCTGCTTTAGACATTCTACTAACTATAAGTAACTTTGCAACTACTTAGCATTCATTATAGTATTAGTAAACTGTCTGATTAATATCTGCTAATACTTTATTTTGATGCTCCTCAACAGACATTCTACTGACTATGCAAATATATGTCAACTTATTCTACTAACCCTAACCTAAGTCTACTAATACTCAATGAGAGTTAGTTGACGTAGTTGCAAAGTTCCTCGTAGTTAGTAGAATGTTTTCTTTAAGAGCTGAATGTATTATACTTTACAGAATAAAATAAAGCCCTTTCTTTTAGGGTCTGATGCCATTATCCGGCAGCACAAAGCAGCCTGTTTGCGGATCACCGCTCTTCTGGCATGTAAGGACCTGCTGTGGATTGGCACCAGTGCAGGGGTGGTCCTGACTCTGGCTATCCCGCCAGTGTCCTCCAGCACTGGGCCGGGCACTCTGCGTGCCCCCCTCCTCCCCATGGGCTCCGCTCATGGCCACACGGGACACGTCCGCTTCCTCACGTGCATAGAGCTGCCCGAGGGCTTTGACGTCAACTTCCCACCGACGTCAGAATCAGGTTTGTTTCTCACAGCCTATTGCAGTCTGGGTAATATTGACAGAGGATCTGGCAACAAAACTGCATTACAGCAATACAGAGACATTGATCCGTTTTGTGTTTTTATATGTTATTAAGCTACAACCTGAAATTCAGAGTGTTAAGAGTTCAGTGACTTAAGCTGTTCTAGTTGGTGTCCATAATGTTTTTTGTTTTTTTGAGCAGTATATTAAAAAAATTGACCATATTATACTGCCATATGATATACATAAGAACAATAATACTAATGATATGACATACTTAACAATAATAATATATTTTAATTTTATTAATGTTATGGAGGAAAGCCAGGAACTCATAGCACCTTAAAAATTGTCCAAATGAAGTGCGTGGACCAAAATTGGGGAACCACCAATTGCAAGATTGTTGGAGTGTTTCCCCATTCATAAAACACAAACACATGATTATGATAATGGTAATTAAATCAATATTTTAAGATAGATATTTATTTTATTTTATAAATGTTATGGTATTCATTAAACCCAAAAATATGGTTAATAATAATTCAATAAATAATTTAATATATATATATATATATATATATATATATATATTTATTTGTTTGTTTGTTTGTTTGTTTGTTTGTTTATAATTGTTTTTTATTATTATTATTTATTTTTTTAGGAATGTCATGGTATTCATAAAACACGCAATTACGGCCCTGCAAAATTGTCGTATTAAATATTTTATTTTATTTTATTTTATTTTATTTTATTTTATTTTATTTTATTTTATTTTATTTTATTTTATTTTATTTTATTTTATTTTATTTTATTTTATTTTATTTTATTTTATTTTATTTCGCTCAAATAACAAACTAGCTAAAACACACATGTTAGACAATTTGCTTGATTTATTGAAATGCAGAACTTTCTTTTTCTAAAGTTGCAGTGTTGACTGTTCCCACTTTTCATTTTTAACATGTAGACTGCGATAATCATGAACCTAATTACACCTGCTATTCACATCCATCTCAACTGGTCAGAGATAAAAAAAACATCACTCAAACCATCACATTTGAAGTATAAACGCTAATGGGTCTTAATGCATCCCGTACAACAAAAAAGGACAGCATACTTACCTGTCAATCAACCATTGAGTTTTGAGTGTTTTAAACTTGCCTGGTTTGACTAGTACTTGTAAACGGATGCATCCAAGACGGATGTTAACATAGCATCAAATGATGAATGAATATGTGTGTTTTATTGACTTTTCTTACAGTGAACTCTGAGAGCAGCAGCGGAGGCCTGCAGAGACGAGACTCAGCCCGACGGCGCGCTTCCACCCTCCTGCCCGTCAAATCCAACCTGCTGGTCATCAGCGGCGGCGACGGCTATGAAGACTTTAGACTGACCAATAGCAGCGAGACGGTGGGGCGGGACGACAGCACCAACCACTTACTGCTGTGGCGCGTGTAATGGAAGCCCCGCCCCCCCCACAAACCAAGCCGCTGGACTGGCCCACGCACTTCCCCCCGAAACCCCGCCCCTTCCTGTCCTCTGATGCATTGTGTACAAGCGTGTAACACGTCAACAAATGGGGTGTTTGTTTTCCGTTACGTTGTGTTACGTGTCATTTTGTTTCTTGGTGTGAAATTTTGATCTCGCTTGCCATGTGGTGTTTCCTGTGAGCGCTTTTGAATGTTGTGTTGAAACTTTAGACGCAGCTTTAAAAGCGGACAGAGAAGAAAAAGTGATTGTAAAAACCATAGCAGAGAAGATAATCAGAGAAGGAACAGGTGAAGTAAAAAAGGAATAGACAGAATTGTTCGGTTGTTGGATAGAGAGCGGGTTTGAACGCATCGCACGAGGCAGGAAGGATTGTGGGTAATGTGTGGATGGACATACCGAGGGGAAAGACGAGTTTTTTCATCCTTCACTTTGTTAGAGGACAGTCCGCACACTTTTATGGTCAACTACTGGTCTCAACAGACTGTGATTTGAATCGAGAATGAAGATGTTTTTGTTAAACCTCTCATCGGAACGAGATGAGAGTTAATCTTACGTAACCAATGTGCAATATAAGGCTAGAGTACCTACAAACTGCTATACCACACACACACACACACACACACACACACACTCACACACTTTACTACTCCAATAATCAACAAACTCACAGTCAGAGATATTACACATTATCACTTTATTCTTTTGGTTATAAAATCAATCTTATGTATAAAAAAAATAAGACCTTCACTATATTATGTAAAAGAGCAGCAATGACATTCCATTTATAGGTATTGTGACATAAAATCCTTTTGTACAGTATTTATGTTTTTTCATTTTTAGTTGAGTCTTTTTTTATAGCACTTAATTTATAAATAAGGTAGTCTGGCATTTTCTCTACTGAAAGATTTTGACGCTCAACTCAAGTTGGGTCAGTGAGTTTGTGAGAGAGATTGATTCAATTTTTTTGAAACCTTATTTGAGTGACAAAACATCCAGGTCATATTTCACCCTAAAATCAAAAAGAAATAAAATAATAATTCTGCATAAAGAAAATGAAGCCCATCTTCAGGACCATTTCAGATTTTCTTTTTGCATTGTGTTATTTAAATCACAATTAGTCACATTTCCCCCAAATGTTTTAAATTAAAATAATAATAATAATCTCATTCAATTTACTGTAAATCATTTGCATTATTTTTAAGGCAATTATTTCAAATTCAACTTAGTACAACAAATACTATAGTATGTATTTTAAAATTACAATATTGAGGGTTTTTTTTGCATTATGGTAATTGGAATTTGGGGGAAATGTGACTGTCATAAAAATGATGTAAAAACATAGTTTATTTGCTTTGTAATTCCAGTGGTCGTTTTCATCATCATGGTAATTCAGGAAAGGGAATTGTGTTGTTGCTAAAGACAGCCTTGATTTGACGAATAGAGTTTGGAGTCGATAGATAAACTCTGTGCTTGTTTTATGAGTGTGCATGTGTGTAGATTATGACGCGTAGAATGAAGTCAGACGGGTTACAGCCCTTCAACTGCATGTGGCTGCTTATAAGAGACAATTAACTGCTAAACCGCTCTGCCTGCGCCGCCCGCCATCAGGTGGGTCCACTTCCTGTTAAATGAGCAATTTCAGCTGCCTTAGTTTGCCTGGAAAGAACAGAGTCAGACACAAACACACCCAAACACTCGCTCACCCGCATCCAAAATGTGCCGAAGGATGTGAAGTCAGACTTTTCCCAGACTGCATCACGCATGGGAACATTTCACTAGTTTGTTTTATTGATTGATCTGGGTAAGGTATGAATGCTCGCAGGTAGAAATCGTCACGAAGATCCTCAGAGAATCATATTTTCATAAACTGAGTCTGCATTTTAAAGTTTTAATCAAATATCTAAATCAATCAGTGATGATCGTCGAGTCTTACTGTTGTAAGTGACCCTCTCAGCCCTTTCTAGTTAAAGACGTCATCAATGTTTATTGTATATATTGCCTTTCTCTGTACATAGTGCTCTCACGGTCCACGATTGTTCATATGAATCTAATGGCATATTTTTATAAGTATTTTTGTCTATTTCTTTTCCTCATTTGGCATGTGCCGTCTCATTTAAATTAAAACTATTACAGTATTTTAAAAGAAGAAAAGAAAAGCCGGTCCTTGTAACTTGTCATGCTTTTTTTTCTTTTTTTTCACACCGTTGTCCTATGATGTCACTGTGGGTTTCTTTGTAATTAAACATTTCACTGATGCCAGAATCTCGAGGCTTCGGTTAACTCATTTACAAACATGCTCACACATGATCCCTATCATCAGACTCGTATGAGTCAATGTCAGGAAGTTTTCAATGATTGTGAACTGGCACCTTCTTGGGAAAGGAAACAAAACACTTTTTTGAAAAGATCAGGTTTTAAAGAGATGAAATGAGAAGAAAATCTTCTGTGCCAAAAGATGAGATGTGTTGGAACCGAATAAATTTTTTTTTTATATTAATAATACTAAAATGTTCAACCTGTCCATCTCACATCTGTACGATTCATCGACTATTTTTCTAAGAATAACTTGGGTAACTTTTGTTTCCGGGGTGTCATATTTTTATGAAATTCCATTATTATGCAGTTACAGGATTGCTCACAAAAATGTAGGACACAGCTAAATATTACACGTGTGGTGATTAAAATAGCAAGATCATTTTAATGTTTGTCTTCCGTGTTGTTATATTGGTGTGTAAATCCATTGAACATTAGATTATGATTCACACTCATTGCTTTTGTTAATCATTTCCTTATGTGATTAATAAAAGCAGTGAGTAGTAAAAGTAAAATATGATTCAACTGTAAATCATCACTTAGATTTGAATTGTGAATTCAACCGAAAATTACATTGTATGATTTTTAATTGTTGGATAAGCCTAGAAGGAGGAGAGGAGAGATCTCACTGAGGAGAGATAGGCCTAAATCACCATTTTAAGGAGGGTAAGGACATTTCATGCTTTTAATATTTTTATATACACTACTGTTAAAATCAGTAGTATAACAGTAAAACAGTAATACTGTGAAATAATTATTACAATATATTTGTATTACTCATTATTATTCATTACTCCAGTCTTCAGTGTCACATGATCCTTCAGAAATCATGCTGATCTGCTGCTCAAGAAACACTTATTATTAATATCAATGTTGAAAACAATTGTGCTGCTTCATATTTCTGTAGACACCGTGATTTTTTTCAGAATTCTTTGAGAAATAGAAAGTTCAAAAGAACAGTTTATTTGAATCAGAAATCTGTTGTCACATTATAAATGTCTTTACTGTCACTTTTGATCAATTTAATCGAGCCTTGCTGAATAAAAGTATTAATTTCTTTTCTTTTTTTTATCTTACTAAATCAGCGCTTGTGTTGCTGGTGTGTCATCAGCACAGTGTTCTGAATGACTGTCCAACATTGACACCAACTGAATGAAATACACAAGACCAATTCACGTCATCTCACTGCAAACTAGTTGTGCGAGAGAACAAAGAAAGCTTTATAATGTCACGCAATGAACATTCAGTGCCTGATAATGCAGTTCATGGTTTGTGTGAGAGATCTGGTTTTATTCTGACCCACAATTCAGTGCAGTTGGCGTATAAGAAACCAAAGAATGATGCAGAATACATTAACTTTCTCTCTTCCTCCCCCTCTCTCTCTCTCAGGTTACAGAGTAACAGTGAAGAAACATTTAATTAAAGATTTAGAGCATTTTTAAGGTTTCTACAGAAGCATCAATTAAACTAAATGCACACAAAAGAGTTGAACAATCATGCACTTTATTTACCAGCGAGGAGGAACACCACAGTTAGGGCCATATAGACAATTATGGGACTGTGTAAGATAATGAAAACATGCACGCACACACACACACACACACACACACACACACACACACACACACACACACACACACACACACAAACTGATGCTTTTATCCAGTTATATTTTTAGGGTTATTGTACTGAACGGATTCACTGTCTTTGCCATCTTGTTTATTCAATTAAACAGGCTGTTCTTTTGAATGGTTCACATTGTCTGCTTTGATGTTTTGCATTTGAAGTAGTTAAGAATTACAGTAACACTTTATTTCGATAGTTTGCTTTAGACATTCTACTACTAACCATAAGTAACTTTGCAAATACATGTCAACTAACTCTTATTAGAGCATTAGTAGACTGTTAAGTTAGCTGACATGCAAAGTAAGTCTGTAAAATGTCTGTTGTGGGACCATCAAAATAGTGTTAGTATTACGCAGGTAGTCTAATACTTTAATGAGTTGACATGTTGTTGCAAAGTTACTTATAGAGTGTCTAAAGTGGACCATCGATATAAAGTGTTACCAGTTATGGTTGATTATTATTGAATAGAAGCTGAAAAATATCAAATATAACATACTTTTGCTGTTTGTTTTAACTGGTTATGGTTTGAACCTGAAAGCTAATTACAAATGTTGTGTCAATTTAATCAAATGTGCAGTTACACTTTAAAGACAGGTGTTCTTATGTACTTTATACATTCATTCCATACATTAGTGTTAAAATCGTAAATGCATACCATCAGGTCTTCAGTGGCCCGTGATGTCATTCTCTACCCTCCTCCTCATTAATTTTTTTAAGTTAGACATCAACCTTCTAGGTATTCCTCAATCAATTAATTATTAACTATATAAAAAGAAAAAAGAATAAAATTATTTGTAAAAAAGAAAAGAAAAAAAAGCCTGTTTTCCCATAATTTTTTTGTAAAAAAATTGAATAGGGTCGCTAATGACCCGATGTGTGTAACAGTGCAAGTAAATTTTTTTTCTGCACAAAAATAATTGAATCTTTAATGACTGAATAAGTGTAATTCACGTTTTTTCCACAAGGTGGCAGTGTCTGTTACACAATGATGAAGTGAAATTTCACTCATACTTACGCAGGCAGAAAACAAAAGAATAGGAAGTATCAGCTGCAAAACTTGAAATGGCTCAGCGATTTAATGCAGAGCAACGCAATCTAGTCTCACTGTCACTTGATGGTGGATCTGGTGAAGAAGCTGTCAGCGATCAAAATACTGATTTTGAAGATGTTGAAAATGTTAGTTTTGAGAATATGTTTGAGATCGCTAATATGAGCCGGATGCTGAATGTACTGGGAAATGAGCTCTTATGAGAACAGTGATGATGGTATAAAACATCTACTCAAATTGAACCCTTCCAAGCTCCAAAAGGTATCAAAATGTGCTTTATTTTATTCTTCTGTAGGCCTATACTCTAATATCAGGAGGTTTAAATGAGGCCTATTGCGACAGAGATCCATTATTGGTCCGGGTCTCTAAAGACCTGAATATGTAATAATGATTGGTGAAACATTCTTGCATTTAAGGGTTATTATTAATATCCAATTCATTGGATGGCTGCTCACATAACATTTTGGTGGCATGATTGGGTCGCTGCTTCTACATTTGATTCAGATTGCTAAATAAAATTGCTAGTAAACAAAATTTCCAATGCTAGATTTGCTTGTTTTCTTCTTCTTCTTCTTCTTCTTCTTCTTATGGTTCATTGTACAGCAGAGGGACTCATCTGGAATGACAAACTAATAATGTGAGATTCTATTAAATTGCCCTGCAGCGTGAGTGCATTCCATGAGCACATGCTGGAGACACAGAAACACGCAAAACCAAAAGAGCAGAGTTATGTATACAATATTTAGATGAAATATAAGGAGATATGTTTGCTTTTTGTCACAAATGTCACAAAAAGAGAAAAATTTTCCCCTTCTTTACTTCAATATTTTACTTGAGGAAACATGCTAAATGAATGTAATTTCACTATCAACATTTATTCGATACATGGTTCGATATTCTAATGAAATGGCCACTTTAGCAAGGTTAATAGGCTACCCTTTTAAATTAATTGAACTTTGTTCAAAATACATTCGCATATTATGTAGGCCTATCTGAGTAGAGAGAGAGAGAGAGAGAGAGAGAGAGAGAGAGAGAGAGAGAGAGGGAGAGGGAGGTGCAGATCATATTACACACAGACAGTGTGTGACGTGTTTCTCTCCGATCTTCTCCGTCACTTGGTTCAAATGTTGGATCCCTCTTCTCATCTCTGCGGTTCTGTCTCTCTCTCTCTCTCTCTTTGTGTAATTATAGATTACACATTCTGCATATGATGATTATAGGACACTTATGAATTCAGTAAAACAGGTAAGATACAAACTTTATTCATTGTGCGTATAATAGTTTATTAACGGATGGGGACAGTTGCAGTGCGGATGCGGCATTTCTGCCGGGGTATTTTTAGAAGGCTAACTTATGAATTCGGTTGTGTGTCCTGTATTGTATAGCCTACTTCATACTCAGATGAGTGATATACTGTACTGAGCTGTGCTACTGTATCATGTTGGTGTTTTTAGAGTTTAAGATACGACAAGTTTTGCTGATATATCGTTCCGCATTGAAGACAATAGAATGTGTTGTGTTCAGTTTGCTAGTGTTTCGTGATGCTCTTACTGCGCTCGTTCACTTCAAGGTCTGCAAAACAGTGTCTTTCTATTTAAATATTAACTGTTAACTGTAAAAGTGCTTCAAACGTGTTATTACTTTTTATTATTATCTGGATTACTCATTGTCAGATGCACTAAATATGATTTTAAAATGTCTAACGTTACAACGCTAAGACTTGGTAACACTTTATAATAACTTTAATCAGTAGCCTAACACCAAAAAAAAAAAAAAAAATTCTAACATTAAGCTTTATAATACTTAACAGATCTGATCATTTATTGTGGTTTTACAGCAGCAGCACTAGCATTAGCTGTACTGTAAGTTAGTCACTAGGTATTTTGGTCGAACTAGTTTACCATGGTAGGCTAAGGTATATTGTTGTAAGTACTGATCTGTTAAATATTATAATTAATATTTGTTATAAAATTCATTATGTGAACGTATTTATATGTGATTATAATTGCAGATGCATTTGAAAACAAATGAAAGCAATTTAATATTATGCACCAAAACGACATTGACATTGCAGCCAGGAACATTGTGTTTTACTGTATGTTGTGAACTTACCTTCAGTATTTATGGTGGTCTTTAAACATCTCATACCTGCTACAATGTCCATAGAATCTGATGTATGAGAGTAGAAAGAGGAACAGCATTTATTTGTTTTATGAAACGAAGCATAACACAATAATGTATTGCCATAATTTACCTCCTGTGATAGTGTCATCCACTTCAGCTGTTTAAATCATTCAGGGATCACAAATTGTTCAGCTCTTTTCTAGTGAACTTGGTTAACTGAAACAAAGCGGCGAGCATGTTTAAATACATCTCATCATAACGTGTCGCCCACTGGGCAGCTACACACACACACACACACACACACACACACACACACACACACACACACACACACACACACACACACACACACACACCTCTTCTGGCAACAGACTTTGGCACACACTGCACCAGCTGCGGTTTATACCAGCTGGAAACACATGTTTGTGCTGCATGCATAATTTATAGTCTGCACTATAAACAAAAATGCTGGGTTATAAAACACTGCACAACTCATGTGTCAGCCTATAGGAACATGTTGGATATATCCCAAAAAATCCTATTTAAAAAAAAAAGTTTAAGTTACAAGGCGCCACCCTTGTCGTTATAATTAACATCTTTTGTAAACCCTCCATGAATATTAAAGTGAATCGCAGCATTGGCACAGAGCCTGGATGTAATTGAAATCTCTTTGTAGTTCTACATCTTTTTTCCTCAAACACTCTTACGAACATTTTATTCTCACGTTTCAACTAAATGCACTTGGCGTGTTCAGCATTACCTGCTTTATGAGGCACGCAAATGCTTTAGTAACTTTAAGGCTAATAAAGCAGTGTGATTAAATGCATGGCTCTAATACAGCCGGTGTTTTAATGGCATTGTACATATACTATTATACATATGTAATATATTTGGCACATCTGATCTTAGATTTCAGCCTTAAAGGGTTAGTTCAACCAAAAATGAAAATTTTGTCATTAATTAGCCTACACTCATGTCATTCCAAACCTGTAAGACTTTTGTTTATCTTCGGAACACAAATGAAGATATTTTTAATAAAATCTGAGCAATTTCTGTCTCTCCATTGACAGCTATACGCAACTACAACTTTGTCGCTTCAGAAAGTTCATAAAGAGATTGTGAAACTAATCCATGTGAATTGAGTGGTTTAGTCCAAATTATCTGAAGTGACACTTTATATGATGAACAGATTTAATTTAGGCTTTTATTCACATTCATATTCAATTATTAGAAGAAAAAAAAACATTACTGGTTTGCATATCTGGGTAGATATTTTGACAAAACAATGGCACTGACATGTTTTTAGATATGCCAGTGCAAGTTGCGTTCAGTTTAGGGCTGTAGCTATCGATTATTTTAGTAATCGAGTATTCTACGGATTATTCCATCGATTAATCGAGTAATCGGATAAAAAATTGTGGTAATAAAAATAGATCCAAGTGAACAACAGCCTTTAAAATTACTTAAAGACAAATAGGTAACACTTTACAATATGGTTCATTAGTTACTCAGAATGAACAATATTTATTTCTACAGCATTTATTAATCTTAGTTCATGTTAATTTCAACATTTGCTAATACATAATTAAAATTAATGGTTGTATTTGTTAACATTAATGTAATGAACTAACATGAACAAACAATGAACAGCTTTATTTGTATGAACAAATGTTAGTTACAGATGTAGCTATTGTTCATTGTTAGTTCATGTTGATTAATACATTAATGTTAACAAATGAGCCTTATTGTAGTGTTACCCAAATAACAATAACAAGCAATAATTATTGGTTCAAATAAAGTATCAAAGTAATCATATGGGTTTTATTGAACAACGCTGTTAAAATACACCATATAAAATATATGATAACTAATAAACATAACATTTAATTCAAATGTCAATTTAATCTTTCATATTTGGTCACTTCTGTACGATAGAAATGCAACAGCTGCCGTAATTTCTTGAAAAGAACATGTGCACGTCAAAACATGCAAGCAGTGCAAGGGTTAAACTTTTATTTTGAAATCGCGATGAACAACAATTCGCACATGAGAATATATGCGATTGCGAATATATTTCTTAATATATTCAGAGACATACTTATGTATTCTCCTGTGTTGGCGAAGATTTATAAATGAGCTGCGTTACAAATCTTGTGAAACGGCGCAGACTGCGTGCAGATGAACGTTATAAGCCACACAAACTCACAGCATGCAAAGATGGAGTTTGAGAAACCCGAGACGCTCCACGCATATAAATGATGACAGTAAGTTACTATGAAACACGCGTCCGGGGTTTTGCGTTCCCAAATGCACATTATTGGAAACTTAAACAAACAGCACATGCAGAGACTGAGTATACGTGTGGAGCAGCGTTTACTGTGAACGGAGCTGAGGTAGGCCTACTTTTAACACAATCTGCACGCATGTAAATAATTCAACCGTCATGCTTCTCTGTGGGAGAAAAAAAACAGCGCATATATTTATTTAACTTAATCTTAGCCTTTGTGATTTCACAATATCATGATTGTAAACAGTTAAATATATCGCGTAGCCTTAGAAAACTGTGTAATGCGGTTCATGGACTCTCGTCTGTGGAATGCGCCACTTCCGGTATTTTGCCGGTTACTCGACACGGGTAAATTGCAATCGAGGATTTTTTTAAATCGAGTACTCGACTTTAATCGAGGAATCGTTACAGCCCTAGTTCAGTTTAAACAGCTCAAACAGCTAGCCTGGGACTAGGCTTAAGCCTTGTCTGTGAAACCGGGGGTGGATTTTGTTTAATGGCAGTTTTCCTTAATAGAGCAAATAAACATTAAATTTGCTTTAAAAACGAAGAAAAAAATTGGCCAATTTTCTTGTTAAAACAAAAAACAGAATCGGCCATGAAAAATCATGATCGGGGATGTGTGATAAATTTGGCATATACTGTGATTCAGTGCCAGGATGTTTCCAGATTAACAAGACTTATGTTCATGTGTTTGCATAGCTGTCCGTGCATTTTTCCCATGCTTGCATACTTTTGTTTTGATAGAGTTCATTTGACCATCCTGATTCTGCTAGTGTGACTCTGCAGTCCAAACAAGAACCTTGCTAGGACTGTTATCTGTAATTGCCTATGCTCCTTTCTTGACCCGTACTGGAACGACAGCACCAATTCAGAGTTTTGAAGTGGGAGTTTGGTTGGCAGCTTTGACATTGGGCACGCTCCTCTGAAATTATGAAGCAAACGTCTGGGAAGAACCCAAACCCTACATGGCTGGATGCAGGAATCAATGGCTTAATTAAAGCTTCATTATTTTTGTTGGTGGATCGTTTCACCAGAAACGAACCAAATTTACTGTATACTTTTCCCTCCCTGTCGTGCAGACATCTACCTGCGTTGGCTGGCGTGTCCGCGTTGACCTCTATGTGGTTTGGGCGCTGCTGGCGCACCGACCGCTCTGAACCTCAGATCAGCAGGGATTTACTGTGTCCCCGTGGGTTCTGCTGACTTTGCGAGCACTACTACTGTGATACATTGAGTAATATGAGTAAACATTGAAGAGAATAGTCTCTATGTTACGTACAGGAGACATTTAATGTAATTAATGGTAAAATTAATGTTCTTTAATGGCTTTTACAGGCTCTAAAGCGTTCCAAAACTCTTGTGTAGACACGTACATATTACCATTTATTATGTTTTTAATTGTATCAATAAGAGTGTTTTTGGTAATATCATGTGTACCACTTCAATTTGATGTCGCTCATAAATTACATAAATTCATTCAGAATCTATATATAATTTGCATTTACCTTAAAGAGTACTAAAAATGTATTTGCATCTCTTGGATGAAAAGGTTTTTTAAAATTTTTACTTCAGTGAGTTGTTGACTCAAGAAACCCTTTGAGCAGTTCAGTCTGACTTGTGAATGAATAAATCTTGGTTCAATGAGCCAGTGAGTTTTTGATTCAAGAACTGCTCGATAAGTGATTCAGTCAGGTTTGTGAACAAAGCATTCTTGGTTCAGTGAGTTAGCCTAGTGGGTTGTGTCTAAGTCAGTTTTTTCATGGCCTTCCCTCGCTAACTTCCCTCTGTCTCATTCACTCGAATGTACGTCATTGCTTACGAGTGCCCACTACTTGCGGAATTCTTGAAATAGGTTTAAATGGAACGCCTAGCCTAAGCCCTTGATAACTGGCAATCCGCTATGGAGCTGATTCATTATTTACAGTTTTTTTCTCATGAATTTGTTTTACACACCATTCTATAGGCCTGTATATGATTGGGCTGTTGGAGAAAATTACACAAAAATTACAATACAAGAAACTATGACAGGGCAGGGCAGGGTTTCACAGACAGGGCTTAGATTAAGCCAGGTTTAGGCCTTAGTTCGATTAGGGCATTTAAGTGTGCCTTAGAAAAAGAAAAAGAAATATTACTGGTGTGCA
Organism: Leuciscus leuciscus; assembly: GCF_965113295.1. NCBI lineage: Eukaryota > Metazoa > Chordata > Actinopteri > Cypriniformes > Leuciscidae > Leuciscus > Leuciscus leuciscus. The sequence continues at coordinate 24,617,030 of NC_138734.1, read as the reverse complement.
TCTTGAGACAAAACAATGGCACTGACATATTTTAAGATATTCCAGTGCAAGTTGCTTTCATTTAAAATAGCTCAAACATTTGCCATTTTGTATGAAAAATATCCATATTTATACATTTATAAACTATAATCACGGGCTTCTGGTAACGGCCGTACACGAGTCTAGTTCTGGTCGAAGAGTGACCTCTGACCTGTGATGTCACAATCGTGTTGCATTGTGGTCTATGGATCTGCCTGAAGTGTATTGAGTACAGCTCCCTCAGTCAAAATCGAGGGGTCGAGGCCCCACTAGACGAAGTTGAATGCACTTCAAAATGGAAGCGGAGATTCCCCTGGGGGATGTTAAGGGAAGTAAACGCAGCACTGCTCTGAATTATTCAGTCGGATTTGTGAATGAATCATTCTTGGCTCAGTAAGTCAGTGAGTTGTTGGCTTAAGAACTGCTTGAGCGATTCAGTGGGTGCTTCTCATTTCTTATTTGTGTATCCTCATTTCCTCTTTGCTCCACCCCCTATTCTCGCTCATGACTCCTCTGGAAGCTTCCTCACTCCTAATTCCTCGCCTCCATGCGGTGCAGTTAGAGAATTGAGATGGCCTTCAAGATGGCTGAGTACGATCGGTTTCCGGCTCACAGGCTGGAAGACGGAGGAACAAGGAAACGAGGACACATCAGTTTGAGTAGAAGCACCCAGTCTGACTTGTGAATGGTTCAATGAGTCAGTGGGTTGTTGATTTGAGATCTGCTCATAGCGATTCAGTTTGATTTGTGAACAAATCATTCTAGACTCAGGCCAGGGGGTTGGTGACTCAAGAACTCTTACCGATTCATGAATGAATCATTTAGACTGGTTTAGTGAACCAGTTCAACCCATTCATTAAAAATATTTGACTTTTAAAAGAACAATTCATGAATCAGTCATAACTAGCACACCGATGTGAGTGATGTTTAAGGTGTATATTTTAGCATGTGTGTTCACTGGGAATTAAACCTAGGATCTTGGAATCACTCCGCTCACCATGTTGAGCTACAGGAATGTTAGCTTTTACACTAGCTGTGGCCACAAAGACCAACACAAAGGGAAAGTGTTGCTATTCAGGATGTGATGATACAGCACTTGGTGCCGGGGCCACATTTGGACCTTTTCAGGGTGTCATTATAGGGCACAGGCAGATATGTGAATGGAAGTACCCCCTCCATCCGATGCTGGGCCACATGACCCTGGCCTGCACCCTCCGAAAGGCCGGCATCCATTAATTAGCACTGGGCAGCGTGGGTAATGTGACATTCCTGCAGCAGAGGCTAATTACAGATTCAGAGAACAAGACGCAGCCAGCAGAGTTGGGTGACCGACCCATCTTAAGGCAAAGGTTGTGACCTTCCTTATTCTAGACATTTGGCATCATTGGAAGAGTTAACTAAGACACACTGCACATGTGCCTCTTTTGTTAACGAATATATTCCATAAGAATTGTCTCTTCTCTGGCATATGGGTGCATTTAACATTCCTGTTTTACAGGACCGATGAGGTGGAATTCCTCTTTTAGGAACAGGAATTGTTCCACACATTCATTAAGGAAGTGTTTCCCTGCTATTTAATTTCAAAACTGGTGAAATAAACTTGTTTCCCTTCGGGTTTCTCCTTTTTCTTCTTGTTTTCCAGAAGGCGTTCCCTTGTGAAAGATAAGTTAACTAAGAAGAGTAGATCAAGTCTTTTAAAAAGATTAGGAAAATAATAGTACTTGAAAAAAATATATTGAATGTATTGTTTTTGGACACTTAATTGCATGGTATTTGCTATTAAATGAAAATGAAATACAATTAGTTGAAATTGAGAGCTTTTTGACTTAAATACATATATGTAATTTCATCATTGCTTCTATTGTTTTTGAAATATGGTCAAAGTGTACTGTCAAATGTACTGACAAACATTTATGATAAAATAAAGTTCAATGTAATTTCTCTTGAAACTTATGTTATGTATTTAAATATTTGTAACAATGACTAATTTGTAATGATTTTAAACATTAATTTACTACAGTTCAGCTCAGTACTACAGTTAAAATCATGTGCTTTACATCAAAATAAGTGCATTTCAAAGCACAGCAAAAGATTATTAAAACATTATTTAAAATGTACTTCATTTGACATTACTACAACGTTTTTTCTCATTTTATTTTATTGTTACAAAAGTATACTTTTATACTGTTAAAAAGTCACAAACTTACTCTAAGTACACTTAAGTGGACTTTTATTTCATTAATATTAATATATGCAAGTTTGCTCATTCAATACAATGCAAACAGCCAAACCCATGAAAAATAAGTGAGATTACTTCCTTTTCACAAGGGTTTGGCTGTTTGCTTTGTACAGTAATACCATATCGCTCTTTTTTTTCCAGATCAAGCTGTAAGAATCTCAGTTTTTAGTTTTCATCAATATTTCTTTGCCAGAATGATCTCAGATATGTTATTGTGTGCAATGTTAGAAGTGTTTTCCTAATCAAGCATCTTAAGATTTACTTCTTCCTTGTTTAAGTTTCCTTGAAATAGGAATATTAAACGATTTCCTTGTCTTTTTCTATTGTAGATGAACACTGTGATAATATGCAAATAGACATTGAGTCTGTTCCAAAGTCCCTTACAGGTAGTGATGTCAGCCTGTCAATCAAACGAGTGGAATCCTACACTGATGACGTTCTTTCTCACTGTGTCGATTTACATTATCAGTATCAACACGGTTGCCACCAGCTTGTGTTTACTACAGTAAACGATAGTAGAAGTACATGCATTGTACTTTTCCAGTAACAAGTTACTTTTTTCTTGTGCATCAATTTGTTCGAGTCCCTGTGCTGCATTTTACATTCATTGCATAACTTTGCCATCATATTCTTATAGTTATTGAGCCCTTAAGTTGCTTCAGTGTATTGCTTATATGGGTAGCTTCATTGTCAAAAATCTAAATTGTAGCTCTCCCAACACTGAGTAAACAACAAACAAAGCTAAATATAGACACAATCTAATACTTATGACACAATCATGTATTTAATGGTGAAAACAGCTATCGTGATGCTATCTATAGCGGTTATGAATAGTCAAATCTCGTGTGCATGGGAGTAGATAATAGCCGTTTTGTAGGTATTTGTCCAGAATGATCGTTGGCAACTGTTATTTAGGTATGACATCAAGGGCCTTATTTTGAACAGGCAGATGTTTCATCTCAGAGAATAATTGGTTTTCCTCTGTTTTTCTCAGTAGAAACCACAGTAGAATGATGCACATGGCCCATAATTATGTTTGTGCATCAGTGACCTCGTCTTTTAACAGCAAACGGTCCACAACAAGAACAGGAGATCTGTTCCAAACAAGCAACAAAACACTTCATTTACCACTGCAATCTCTTTAACACTGTTTAAAAACTATTAGTAAATGTTAAATCATTCTTACTGGTTTTTGACAAACAGTTCCGCCCCATGATGCCAATTCTGCAGATTCAAAAACATTTTGCTTAAAAATGTTATGTTAAAACAATATGCTTGGTTTGCAGGGAATCTAATTGTATTGTTTTCATGTTTTCTGCACAGGGAAACAAAAGAATACATTTTGGCAATAGTGCTATATGGCACCAGCATCACCAAAAGAAATTACAAAAATAATGACTGTTTTCATACAGGTTTCCAGAACCAGAACACATTTTTTGTCTTCCATTGGTGTGACGAACAGATAGTCCTGTCCAAATTATTTTCGATGTTGGCAGATCGAGATCCTCAAACAAAAAGAGTGATGTTTTGATATTGTCACAGTGTTTACAGTTTCCCAGAGGATTCAACCAATGAATGGCTCCCTTATAGCTTCAGTGTTAATGGTGAATCAATTCGATTCACGATTCAGCATGAAAACCACAGTAGAATAATGCACATGGATCGTAATCCCTTGCTTTACTCTGCTCAATATATCAAAGCTCTAGATGTTCACAAGCAACATAAAATGAAGCCCAAAACAGCTTTATGAGCAGAAACTCCCTTTTCATCCCATTGTCTGAAGTGGTTTTTATTCGGTGTGATGGTGTCCCTCTTGTTGCATAACGTTCCTCACCCCTGGTGACAGAGGGATTGTTGTGGTTACTGGCCGGTGGCCGCAGAACGTGGTTGGCACGTATCTTGAAACATGCAGGACGTACAACATAACATGCTGTTAGCAGCTGAAAGCAAACGGTGGTCAGTTCATTTGAAGGAATAGAGAAAGGGAGGGATTGAAAATGAGGGTAGGAAAATGGAAAGTTGTCTGGCTATTAAAATCTTAGGCTATATTTGTCAGCATCATCAGGCTGGTGGGTATTTGAAGAAAGACAAGCGTGTTGAACTTTCAGAGTGCGAACAGGAAGTGACACGTGGTTGTATGGCACATGTCAGCAGCACCGAAACTTACTGACAGGAGTTACAAGCTAAACTCACGTGGCTTTGAATTCCTTTATAAATGTTTATATTTTTGTGTTTCCTAAAATGTTTCCTAAAGCGTGTGTCAGTACTGTTGCTACACTATTAAGATTTTTTAATACTATAAAAAGCATTAAATTAATCGAAAGTGTTTTATACAATGTAAATTTCAACTTGCCACTCATAGAACCGTGTATCACGGTTTCCACAAAAATAAGCAGCGACACAATAGTTTTAACAATGATAATAAGAAATGTTTCAAATCAGCATATTAGAAAGATTTCTGAAGGATCATGTGATAATGAGTGCTAAAAATACAGCTTTCCCATTACAGGAATATTTTAAAATATGATCAAATAGAAAACAGTTGCTTATATTACTGTTTTTTCCATAAGGGACTTCTTTCAAAAACATTAAAACTTTTACAGATCCCAAACTTTTGAAAGGTGTACATAAGGGCATATTTAAAAAAAGAAATGAAAATTGTCATCATTTACTCACCCTCTTGTTATTTTAAACCTGTAGGCCTATGACTTTTCTTCTGTTGAACACAAAAGAATATATTTTTTCTCTGTGTTTTTTGGCCATTGACTTGGTGTCCTGGATTTTTCAGATATCATCTTTTGTGTTCTGCAAAAGATAGGAAACAATACAGGGTTGAACCAATATGAGGGTGAGTGATGACAGAATTGTCCTTTTTTGGGTAAACTATCCCTACCTATATATAAAAATTAATCCTACAGACACGAATGATACCTCAAATTGTGCAGTTTGTTGAAAAGGGTAGTCATTTCTAAGGGGCCTTTCACACAGAAAGTGTTTTTCCATTCCAATGCACTACTTTTCCTATGTTTTTCTATGTAAACGCGCTAGACGGACGTGTATAACCGTTGTGCTTGCGTCTTTTGCAGCTTCTCGCGCATGAGTCATGACACACCGTTATAAAAACGGGGTTTAACTTTTTTTCAAAGCAAGAACGAGCCCTAAGGCTAATGTTAACCTGGTGGATGATAAAACAATTTAAAAAAAATCCCATAGACTTACAATAAAGGAGGGACCCAAGCCATATTTAGACTGAGCTCGTTTGACTTGGGCTAGTAAATAACCTAGCAACTCACTAAAAACCACTCAGAACATCTTAGCAAATGCATAAGAACATAGTAACTACAGACGAGCAATACCATTATTGTACAGTTAAAGATATCTAAAAGCTCAGCTGAGACTTAAGAGTTTTTTACTAAGCCAAACGAAACTGTCCCACTTTTCTCTCGAGGCCTACTGTAGTGTGATCAGCAGCATCATTACTGATTCATATCTTGGGTGATATTAGATACTTGTGGTGTGTTTCTTTTGTGGTTGAGGTTATTAGTCAGCAAAAATGATGTACTTTGAATTGCATTTGATACCTGTCTCTGTTTATTCTGTTGTAGCGAATCAATACTTCTGAAAGCTTAACAAGAATGTATCAATCAAGCGATGGCTAGACTGTGGTTTCTAGTCTGAAGGTTTGGCTGTAGAGTAAAGCCCTACTCTTATACCGGGACTCTGGCTTTGTCTTGTATAATGGCTTGATTCCGTTCTAGATCCTGAAGCGACATGCTGGCAGGACTTGAGCTGCAAAACGCCACGCTTCCAAAAGTCAATCCAGGGCAACTCCTTCATCGTTTCCAATTTGTAAGATGACAGATCCTAAAATGGATAATTCTAGGTGATTGTGTTATGTTTGTTGTTGTTTTATTTACGTTATGCCGTTTTTCATGCGCTTCCAAAGCCACGGAACGGGGAACCGGACAGTATGGAGATAGAGCTGCAAGAACTGTAATTACTGTTCGCTGGGACTTTATTGCTTTTTAATGAAAGAGCTAAATTTAAGCATGCACGAGGCACTTCTGACTGGCAGCTGATCTTGAAGTTTGAAGGAAAGCCATTTCTGTGTGGTGGTTTGTGGGTGGGCGGCCGGGGCGGAGGAAGTGGTGGGGGTACATTCATTCTTTGAACATTTCTCCCAAAAAGCCCTGTCATCAAGAAGGGCGACTGAATGCTTGTTTCCAAAATTGTAAACTCATTTGTTTGTTACATTCATTCATTCATTTATTTGCACTTTGAAACATTGGGGATTTTTTTTTTTTTAAGTATAAGTTTAACTAGTCTTGATTTAAGCTTTCCCCACCGGATGTGGATGAGACTACTTTTATTTTGCAAGAATGTGACAAGTTGTTCTCCAAACCAATATAAGGTGATTCCGGATGCCAATTGACTTTTCCTTCACTGAAAAAGCTACTTTGATCCAACACTGAATTGATATTTTCTTTACTTAATTGGAAAGAATTTGAGGGAATTTATTGGCTGAAAATAATGATTTACAGACCCTAATTTTAGTCAAGTAATTTTTATTTATATTGTGCTTTATACAATTCAGATTGGCTGCATCGAAAATTGCATACTTCCCTACTATATAGTTGGCGAAAAACAGGAGGTGACATAAAAAAGTATGTCCGAATTTATAGTACTCATAAAAGAGTAGGCAAAAAGTACCCGGATGTCCTACTACTTTGAGATTCTGAAGTGTGCATCCGACACTTTGTACGTGTGTACGATGTTGTACGTCCATATTACATTCATACTACACACACTCACACTATATAGAACGTACTTTTTTAGCGGTTGTGAATAATTTATTATTCAAAATAAGTACCTCAAGATAGTATGCGATTTCGGACGCAGCCAGAACAGCTTCACAGGAAAATAATTCCTTCATAAACAGGAAAATAACAGAATCAACGATGCAAACTTAAAGGTAGGGTAGGCAATTTTCGTAGAGCTTTGAAAGCATAAGATCCCACCCTCCCTTCAGAGCATATCCAAAGCCACACCTCCTTCAAAACACATGAAGCGCACAGCAGGGAGAAAACAAAAGCGCCACGAGAGATGGCGTTAAACTACCTCATGTCTCAAAGCACATAACATTACAATAATAATGAACATAAACAACTCTGACCTGTACCACCTGACTGCAGCAGACTAATTTCGGCGTTGATAGTGTTGCTTTGAAACTCGAAACTAAATTTGAGTCACGAACTGCTCAGTATATAACGTCACAGGTTTCCATCTCTTCCAAATTATAGTATTAATGGCGTGAACGCAGCATAGGCTTGTTGTTTTGGCTCAGGAGGAACTGTAAAAGGTGACTGTTGTGACGTCTGCATGAGCTGGTGCGCGGAGGTATGGAAATACATAGGCTGATAGGAACGCCTATAATACATAGGCGGACCGAATGCAATGATTGGACGAACTTTTTATGGTCCTACGCCTTCCACAGACGATATACAATATATATATAAATACATTTAGACCACTTACCAATTAGTGATTGCTATCAGAATGTGAAGAGACTTTCAACCAGCATAACAAAAAACAATTCTGGAACAAATCACCAACCCTGTCTTTAATCAAATATTAAACAAATTCAAATTCTGCTGTAATATAGCTCTAAAAAGACAATAGTATTATTATTTAGCTCAAGTTAGTTCAGTGTGGATTCAATTCAGTTCAGTTGTATCCTTTTCCCCATCCCTAAAACCTGATTAGTTGATAGGAGTGCCGTGGTCTTCTTTGCATAATCATTTTCACCGTTAGTGTATAAATCAGTATCGAACATTTGCAGCATTCATGTGCTAAAATCAGTGGCAGCACAGACCAGAATGGACCAAAATGTCAAAGCTTGCAGACGGACACGTGCTGCCTGAGCTCAGTTATTCTGTTTTTATTCATTCATGTTTTATATTCTTCACTTGGGTTTAGAAAACATTTACTTAGAAAAAAACCTCTCCACCACAGTGTCATCAGTAAACTCATGTGATTGGAGGATTATGTAACGGAGGCGGGGCCTCTTCCGGGTGGTGGGAGGAGCCGTGGTTTTGAGTGGCAGTATAAGGAATGACAGCGTTATGCAGACAGGTACAGTGGGACAGTGAGCAGAGCATCCTCAGCTGTTACTAGGGTAACAGAGCACAGAGACACTCTGGGGTAAGTGTGTCTGTCACTCTGTATTTGTTGTCATGGCAACGAGATCAAAGCAGCAGAGGTGTTTGGTTGTGTTATAAATTGTACTTTTATTTAGTTATTTATCTTTTATGCATCTGCTTCGGAACTGGATGATGAAGATGATTTTAGCAATGTTTAAATGGTTGTTTAAATTTTTCATAAAGTTTAAATAAGTTAAATAAAATAATATAGAGATTTAGTACATTTTTATTTTATATTTTATTATTTATTTTATTTACTTATTTTATTGTTTTTTTGTTCTTTTGTTGCTTTTCTTTACATCAAATTTGTAGAAAAGAATGTCTTATCTTGCACAATTTAGCTTTTCATGTACATTTGTCTTGTTTTTAATGTCTTTGCACTGTTTGTAAAAAGCAGGGCTCAATGTACTGTGTTATATTGATTTTTCACAGATCTTTTACACATATTTTGAATTATGTAAATGAAATGTCCATAAACTTAATAACTTAATAATGTACTGCAAGAAAATAACCAGTGCCTTTTCTGTTTTTTTTAACAGATATTTTTCTTACAGTACATATATGAATGAAATGAAATGAGTGTGGAGAACAGCTTGGTCTTGAGCACATTTTGAGACCTTGTTGAGATCTCTTTTTAAACTCTAGAGAAGACATGAGAGATTATTGTTATTTTTCTTTGAAACAGAGATGCAAGGGACTTCAGCTAAAGTCTCCATTTGATTTCCAGTTAATGTCATTTAAGGAGAGGAGGGTCTGAGAACCACCGCTGGCATTTCATGGTCTGGTCTAGATCTTGATGTTTGTATGAGAGTTTAGCCTTTTTGAGTGATCTAAAAACAGTGATGATATAGTTCAGTGTGTCTACATGACCTTCTCATCAGAGAATAATTTTTTCTCTTTTGCTCCAGTAGATCCAGTAAGTAGTTTCTGGCCTGACTGAGCATATTTGATCCAAAAATAGGCCAAGAAAAGCAGTGCTGCCCCAAACCACAGTCCTGCTTTAGTTTAGCTGACTATTTATATCCCGCTTTAGCTTATAGATCACTTCTGTACGCATACAAACCCATTATGTGTCCATCACAAGAGAGCCTAAGTGCTGTTTACCTGTCCCCGCATTGTGAGGTTTTGGTGGTTTCTGCTGACGCTGATGATTCTATATTTGCTGCGTGTGTCATTGAGTTCCCGTCATGTGTTTTTTTTCAGATTACATGAATATAGAAGAATATTTTGAAGAAGATGAAGAACCACCTTTACTGCTCTGCCCCTGTCTGTCTGATTGTAAGTATGATCATTAATGTGACGCTGTGTGTGTGTGTGTGTGTGTGTGTGTGTGTGTGTGTGTGTGTGTGTGTGTGTGTGTGTGTGTGTGTGTGTGTGTGTGTGTGTGTGTGTGTGTGTGTGTGTGTGTGTGTGTGTGTGTGTGTGTGTGTGATTACTGCAGTGTGCTTAAGTTGACAGTGATGATGAATGAGGACTATTAAAGTGAGGTTTCTCTCAGAACACTTTGTCTCTTCTCACACTTCTCTGAATGTTCCTCCCTTCACTGCACAGAGAACCTGCAATGTAGCCAATAAAGAACATCCCATTCTGTACTACAGTTTACTATAAATGGCTACACTATACTATACCACAACAAGACAATTCACTACTGGCAAACCCAGTGTTTTTCATGCACTGGGCAATTTTGAGATTTTGGACTATTTCGCTTCCATTACATTTTTTCTTTCAAACTAGTGGAAATAAAACATCCTACATACACATTGAAGTGTTTGTTTTATTACACTATATCTATTTGCATCTGTAGATTTAACTTACAAATACATATCTTTAAAAGATATGAGTTTTTTTTTTCTCGCTGAACCAGAAATCTTCACTTCAGCAACTTTACATACACCACACTTTACAGATTTATTCCTATTTATATTCAGAAGTTTTTTACAGATGGGTTTGTTCATATACAGTACCATTCGACTGATTTATATAACTTTTTTTTCTTTCTGGTTGTTGACTGTATTTTCTTATTTATAGAGTAATAAAAAGAGATTACCATCTCTGTAGAAACCTTTAACTAATATGGGAAAAAAAAAATGGATCTGGCTAATGTTCAAATTTATGTTCTGGAAATGTATGCAAATTTGTGTTTATTTAATCAGATTATTTGCATATGTAAATGTGTATTACAAAACATATATAGTAGGTCCTGTGAGTAATCAACTGGTGTAAGTATGGTGATATCTGTTAATATTTACCCTATTCACCTGTACTGTCTTGCCTCAAACTACACTTTACTAATCCTGTATTTTACCTGCTTTGTAATACTCATATTCTTGCAACAGTTAGTTCTGGTTTGATTCTCACAGGTAAGTTTGTTTGTGTGTTTTTAACACTGATTGTTTGCGATTGTGTCTCTCTGTAGCTGCTGGAGTTATGGGGGACATTAGCGGCGAAGTGTCAGTGGGAGGACGGGTGTGTGTGTCCACTCTGTCCAGCCGGGCAGGAGCCCACCACGGTGAGAGATAACAACTCCAAAACACACACACACACACACACACACACAATTTATTAGCTGTTTTCCTCATGGGGACCAAAAAATGTCTCAACAAGGACAAGGATTTCAGATATTGCCATCTCTGTGGGATAATTTTGTCCTCATAATGTAGGGTTTACCAGGCCTCACACACACACTCAAAACTCACAAACACACACAAACTGTCCCTGTCACAGTATGTCTTCTGACCACAGAACTTAAAATGTTTTGTGGGTAAATCTCATGAAAATATGTCCAGGTAACATTTCACCAAAAAATCGAAAGAAAAAAAAAGGAATTTTATATTTTGCATAAATATATTTATACATTATTTGCATTGTGTTGGGTTATTTTCATGACAAGCACATTTCCAAACAAATTATCCATGAAACATTTTACTTGTATTTATTTATTCAGTTGTTTAAATACTTCCAATTATTCTTAAAGGGGTGGTATAATGCCCTTTTCACAAGATGTAAAATAAGTATTTGAAGTCCCCAGAGTGTGTATGTGAAGTTTTAGCTCAAAATATCCCATAGAGATTTTTATATAGCATGTTCAAATTGTCACTTTTTGAGGGTTAGCAAAAACGCACCGTTTTTGTGTCTGTCCCTTTAAATGCAAATGAGCTGCTGCTCCAGGCAGAGGGTGGAGCTTCAACAGCTAGTGTCATTTTACCTCACACACACATGCACTGAAAATTTCAAAAACGTTTAGCCTTTTATGTTCAAAACGAAGTCAGAAAGATGGAGAGACTCATGAAGAAGTGACAAGATGTAGAAAACATTTCTGAATGGTTAGTTGGTGAATTTATTTAGCTTATATGTAGTTATCTTCTAGTCATTGATTAGCATATTCTGTCCTGATAATCTGTAAATCGTGTTCCGGGGGCGGGTTTATGTCAATTTTAGGGTTAGTGATGTCACTGACCCGGGAGGAATGTCGTGTAGTCCCTATCAGTCGTTTGTTGTAGTCCTTAAAAAGCAATTTCTTTAAAAGCAAATATCTTCCTTTGCTTTGAACTTTGAGTATTGTAACTTTGCAGATGTTGTTTATGCTCAAACAGCAACATTACACACTAACTAAAGTATTCAACGACCCCTTTAAGATTCCCAGTACTGCAGTACAGTTATTATTATTTTATTAATAATGTCAAAGCAGCATAAATTATATAAAACTTATATTTATTCAGTATTTTCATAATAGAAATGGGTAACTTTACAATAAGGCTTTATTTCTTAAAATTAGTTAACTACATCAGTTAACATGAACTAACAATGAAAAATGTTTCTAAAGCATTTACTAATCTTAGTTAATGTTAATCTCAACATTTACTAATACATTAAAACCAAAAGTTATATCTGTTAACATTAATGAACCTGAACTAACATAAACTAACAAGGAACAGTTGTATTTTCATTAACTAATTTGAACAAAGATGAATAAATACTGTGACTAATGTATTGCTCAGTGTTAGGTTATATTAATGCATTAACTAACCTTAACTAATGGAAACGGAAAGTGTTTCCTAGAAATGCATATATATATATGTGTGTGTGTGTGTGTGTGTGTGTGTGTGTGTGTGTGTGTGTGTGTGTGTGTGTGTGTGTGTGTGTGTGTGTGTGTGTGTGTGTGTGTGTGTGTGTGTGTGTGTGTGTGTGAATTTTCAAAAAAAGCTTAATTTATTAATCTTCTCTAATTCGACACTGTGAGAGACGACACAATTTGTGATTATATCATCTGAGTGATGTTTATTTGTTTCTTTAAGGCTTGTGGGGAAGTTGAGGGTCCTGGTGAGGCCGGATTGTGCCGGACTTGCCCAGCAGGCACCTTCTCTGATAACCGTGACCCTGAACCGTGCCGCCCACATATCTCCTGCAGTGGACTCAACCGCTGGATCACCACCGCACCGACCTCACACTCTGACGCCGTGTGTGGAGGATGCCTTCCCGGGTAAAGAACAAAAAATATTTATTCTTTTATTATTATTTTATCCTTTTGATTCCAGTCATTGTCTTCATCATTGTGTCACTTTGGTGTCCTAGCAGATGTGTTTTCATAGCCTCACAATGTTCCCAAAACTGAATTAAAGGGAAAGTGTAGAGTGGGCGTATTTATGAACTGAAATATTTTTCAGGTTTCACCCTGCTGCTAAACGGAAGTCCTCCACCCTCCACGCCTGCGTCAGGGGTAAGTGTTTAGCTTTTCATACATCACCGTTTTATCATTTCACAACAAAAAGTACAAAGAAGAGTTTATGGTAGAAATACTGGCTATTTTACAATTACTTCAAATGCGAATAAGAATTTAAACTTTTAGACAACTTAAATTTACGCACATTATATGTAGTAGACAAATATATTTTTATATATATACAGTATATATTGTGACAACAAATTAAGAATTCATTCCCTCGTTTTATGAATTCATTCCCCCGATTTAGTTAATTAAGAATTTGTTCTCTCGTTTTAGTTTAATTGTGTCCACGAATTAAAATTCATTCTCATGACATAATTTGTTCCCTCATTTTAGTAAATCGTGGCCATGTTGTACTAATTAGTTCCCTTAGTGTTTTCAATTAACTAAAACAAGGGAACAAATTATTACAACATGGCCATGATTTACTAAATTGGGGGAATGAATTCATAAAATGAGGGAATGAATTCTTAATTTTTTGTCACGATATATATATATATATACGATTTAGAGTACGTTTACATGACAACGATGTACTAAAAACAGAATGTTTTTCCTTTGCTTTTTTCACGTACAGACGACAACATTGTCAAAATGATTCCCATTAACACGGATTTGCAAAAACGAATGAATAAAAATGCTGTGGTTGGCGATGTCACTTTGTAAATTTACACTACGCACATAGTATAGCTGAACACGCAATATGCACATGACGTCACCGTTTTCACAAATTGGCTTTTTTGTTGTTTAAAGGTACCGTTTTCAAAAACTTGCACTTTGAAACCCGTTTTCAAAAGTTTGCGTTATCAGGCCCCCCAAAATGTGTTGTCGTGTAAATGAGCGGTATAAGTTTTCCATTTTTTGTTGAAAAAAAGTGTTGTGTAAACGGCCTCTTAGTAAAACGAGGGAATGAATTCTTGATTCGTGGCCTCATGTCGTGTGGAGCTCCGTAAATTTTAATGAATGAAAAAATAAATAGCATAAATAATATAAAACATATAATATAATATAATACATATAATACAATTTAAACATATTATATAGTTTAAATTGAATATGTATTTTATTATATGTTGTATATTATTTATGCTATTTAGTTTAAAAATAGGAATGACTTTATTACAGTAATGAGAATCAAATACGATTTACTATTAAGGATAATGGTAATTATTTATGGATTTATTTTTTCATTCATTAAAATTTACGGAGCTCCACATGACATGAGGCCACGAATCAAGAATTCATTCCCTCGTTTTACTAAGAGGCCGTTTACACAACACTTTTTTTCAACAAAAAATGGAAAACTTATACCGCTCATTTACACAGCAACACGTTTTGGGGGGGCCTGATAACGCAAACTTTTGAAAACGGGTTTCAAAGTGCAAGTTTTTGAAAACGGTACCTTTATCGTCTCCATGTAAACAACAAAAAAGCCAATTTGTGAAAACGGTGACGTCATGCGCACCCAATCAGAATTCAGAGGTAGAATTGTCTTATTAGTAATTAATAAGATAATGTGTTCAATGTACAGAGCCATACAGCCGGCGGAGACGTAACGTTGTTAGGAGCACCCCTAGCCGGTCTGGAGTGGGAGGTGCAAACTCCACCAACGTTCAAAATCCCGAGGAGAAGAGCACGGAGTATGCTGTGTTTGCACTAGTGCCCATCTTCTGTGTGATGGGCCTTCTGGGAATTCTCATCTGCAACCTGCTCAAGAAGAAGGGCTACCGCTGCAACGCAGAGAAAGAGGGCATTGACGCAGAAGCCGCCACTCCGCAGAAAGAAGGTACAATACACACTCACCCACACGTGACCATACACAACAAAGGAAACACTTATTAGATCACAATGCGTGTCCATAAAGATGTGCTTTTAGAAGATCTAAGTAATTAAGAAGATTACATCTAAAGTTTGGGGTCAGTTTGAAAGAAATGAATGCTTCTATTCAGCAAAGATGCATTGATCAAAAGTGACAAATTTATGATGTTAAAAAAGATTAGTTCTTCAAATAAATACTGTACTTTTGAACTTTCTATTCATCAAAGAATTACAACTGTTTTCAACATTGATAATAATAAGAAATGTTTCTTCAGCAACAAATCAGCATATTAGAATTATTTCTGAAGGATCATGTGACACTGAAGAGCTTTACCATCACAGGAATAAATTATGTTTTAAAATATACCCAAATAGAAAAGTTATTGGAAATTGTTGCACAATATTTCTGTTTTTTCTGTATTTTTGATCAAATAAATGATTGCCTTATTAAACATAAGATACTTCTTTTAGAGACATTAAAAAATCTTACCGACCCCAAACTTTTCAGCTGTACTTCAGAATGATGCCTATTCTGATCAGACCAAAAAGAGTCATAATTTAGTATTTTATGATCATGTTCCACCGTTTTTGACTTGCCTTTTGGATGGTCAAGTATTCAAATGCATTCATTTAATGTCAGAAAGTTGTGGAAGTTTAGAACGAGGTGTTTTTGCTCCGAGGTGGTTCTGTTCCAGTAAATGCTCTTTCTGGACTGCGAAGGATGTTTCGAGTTCTCAACTTGCTTTTTATCTCATGTTTGATATTAACTCTTTAAATAAACCTTATAAACAAAACTCCCTGAAAGTCAAGTATACAAAAGAGTCAAGCATACACCCATATTAATGAGGCAAAAATCTCCAATGTAGCTCATCTTTATATCCAGCTGCTATCACCTTACCTGAGTTTGATTTAAAAAATGAGTAGCAACAAAGGCCCAATTGTTACACTGAAACCACCTCCTAAATAAAATCACTGTACAAAATAAGAACAGTGTTTTCATATCCTTTGTATGCATGTGAATCAGTGGGTGGAGCCGCAGCTGTTGTGATGAGATCAGGATTTCATCTACAATAACGCTTGCATATGATAATTCAGGTTCTGCCTGTAAAGCAGGAATGTTTTCAGGAACGGAGTAAATAATGCAATAATCACATCATGTTTTACAGCTGAATAAGCAGAGCAGCAGAGCTAGATTTGGAGTTTTGCTCAGGATGTCAGTGGCCTATTTTTTGTGTTTAGAAGAAAAAAGTAGAAAAAGGAAGTTAATTATACAAACCACAAGAAGCTGTGCATGATGGTTAAAGGCTGATGTTAAAGTCCAGAAGTTGCGATAGATTTTTCTCCCCGTTGTGACGTACATCCGTGTGAAACGACTTCTCAAACAAGAACTAATGTAGGGCGGGACTTGATTTTGTCCATGGGGAATTGATTGGATGGTTGGATGGTTGTGGTTTGCTATTGGTGGATCTCATGTGAGTGACAGGTTGTCCCACCCTCACACCAGTAAACACATCATCAGAGAAGAGAGAGATGACGCTGACATGGGAGGGGAAGTTATCAAGTTATTAACCATCATAAGAATTGTCCATTTTGATTTCAAGATTACTTTAACCCGTCATGTAAAGTGGAATTTTGTACATGAATGTGAGATAATTATTGCTTTGTTTAATATCAGCACAATCTGTATGATATAAGACACTGATTTGGAAGGGTTTTTTTTTGCTGATGCAAAACTCTAGAATGTAGTGGGTGGTTGCCAAGGCGTTGCTATATGGTTGCTAAAGCATTCTCTCCTTTCTTCATCTATCTTTGAGCAGCATGAGACTCCATCTGTATCTTCTTTCCTCAGATAAATAATTCAGTCTGTTCTCTGCTTGTAGATGCTCTCTAACTGCTGTCACTACACTGTTGACTAGTTCTGATGTGGTCAGTGCCGACTACACCTGATTCACGTTGACCTAAGCAAACACTCCCAGACCACCGAGAGAATCCTCTATTTGAAGTGTTTATATATACTTTAGAAGAAGAAAGTAGCCTATTGGGTGACATCATGGACTGTTTATGTAAGAAGCTTTGGGAACATGGTGCATTTAAATATCACAAGATAGCTATGAGGTGATTAATAATGAAAGTCTTGGCTCAATTGGAGTCTGAAAGCTTCTGTTGTATCAGTCTGGGTTTGATCCAGGAATCGTAGAGCAGGTGACAACATCCAGATTAAAGAGGATGATGGAGGTCCCTGGGGTGTGATGGGCTCGAAATCACTTAACAAAGTGAAGATGTTTGCAGTCAGAATGCAGCATTCAATCTGCTGTTGATGTTCCCAGTCGATTTCTGACGGTGCATTCCCAAATTAAATGTCTTTTCTTGGCACTTATTATTGTTGCAGCAACGATTACATAAGCACTTTGCTTTCAAGAGCAAGAGAGCACTTCTACCTTGACCAGTATTTCAATACTTCAGAGTGTAACGGTAATCTAATATATGCTATTACACATTTCAGTTATGAGATGAATCAGCAAGAGCTCTAATAGATGTCTGAGCATTCGATGGTCAGATTTGATTTGTAAGAAAGGTCCGGTGCTGTATGTACTTAGACGATGCAAGGGCACTATACTGATGATGTGTCCCGTACCCAATTGATCCGAAATGGTTCCCTGGCCAAGATTTACCTCCCACACAACTCAGAGAATCCCCACTAGTTGATCGTTTGCCACTCCCAGCAACAAGGTAAATCTCGAAAAAGTGCTCACCACCTATTGGCACAAGAGACAGCTTCTAACATATTGTCCTGTGTTAGAGTTGATTTAGGCAATTTTCTGTTAGTATAATGTGTGTATTATGCTTTTGTCATCGATGAGTCAGACTGCTGTTCTGAGATCAAAAAAGATGCATTACCCATGCATTAGAAAGTTCAAGCACCATAGGTGTACCAGTACAATGGTGACAGAGCTAAAAAGAGCCTTTTTATTGCTCGCAGCAAGTTTGAAACTAGATTGAAGCCATTACATAAGACTGTTCTGCAATACATATGTCAAGTTTAGCTGGTAATTTTGTTGTCTGCAACAAATAGATAAACACAGAGATAACCTCAGAGCCTCACTAACTATCAGCTGTGGGCTAGAAAGCACACTGGTTATTGTAGAATAGCACATTTATACAGTATAGCTATTACATATAATATACAGTATTTGTATACTGGGTATATATAATTAGAAACAAAAGATGATTGAAATTAGTAGGTTTGAGACCAGAAACTTCACAGGTTTGGTGGTTTGTTTGATGGAATGGTCAGAATTTGTATAATATAACATATATAGTGAAAATGTACAAATACATTACTGTTCAAAAGTTTGGGGTCAGTAAAATTATATATATTTTTTTAAATTAATACTTTTATTCAGCAAGGATGCATTAAATTGCTTTTGCATTTATTATGAAGCAGCACAACTGTTTGCAACAGTGATCATAATTAAAAAAAAATCTTAAGAAGCATATGAGCATATTAGAATTATTTCTATAGGCTCATGTGACACTGAAGACTGGAGTAATCAAGCTAAAAATGCAGCTTTACCATCACAGGAATTACATTTGAAAATATATTACAATAGAAAACAGTTATTTAAAAAATGTTCATAATATTTCACAAAATCACTGTTTTTACTGTATTTTTGATCAAGTAAATGAAGACTTGGT
Organism: Leuciscus leuciscus; assembly: GCF_965113295.1. Classification (NCBI taxonomy): domain Eukaryota; kingdom Metazoa; phylum Chordata; class Actinopteri; order Cypriniformes; family Leuciscidae; genus Leuciscus; species Leuciscus leuciscus. The sequence continues at coordinate 24,598,336 of NC_138734.1, read as the reverse complement.
GCGCATAAGATACTTATTTCAAAAACGTAAGAAAATTGTATCGACCTCAAACATTTGAACGGTAGTGTATGATATTTGCAAATAAACTGATTTTATTTCAGACAAATGGAGAAATAAGTGGATATTAGCCATTTTACAATCACATGGATGTATGAGGTAAATTCTCCTCAAGTTTACACAGGTGTCCTAGCAGAGGAAACCTCACATCAACACAATCCACTAACCACAAACAAACACAGTCACACAATACCGACTGTCTTCTTTTTCAACATTAGATCTATTGTTTTATCGTTTCAAACTGTACAGACTTCTTATTGTCAAATTTTTTGCTTGAAAACTGCGCTGTCTTTCTTCTACATTTTTAAGTGTGACTGAAATGCTCTGGCACTTTCTGGAGCTTCAGTAGATGTGTATCATGAATATGATTCTAACAGTGTCTTTGGTTGATCAGAATAATAAAGCCACGCTTCTGCAGTGCTGACGGTTATTCTGGGTGAATATAGCAGAGTGCTGAGTGAGCTCTTCTTCTCAACGTCCCCAGCTGCCTCACTGTGGAACTCTGGGATATAGCCTGTTACCATAGAGACCACTGTTAACTGCACACTGTGCACAGTGAGCCTTCTGTATCCAATAGATTCACAATAGAGATGGAATTTGCAGAGTTTAGCATTAGCATGATGACATAAATGAATCCTTCTGTGTCTTCAATGACTCATGTTGAGTTGGCATGTTTCTATTCTAACTAACGTGGATGTGGCTAATGAGGTCGGCTTCCCTAAACTGTTAAACTCTTTTAAAAATAGCACTTAATGACGAGGATGACATCATGACAATCCAAATACACACCCACAGAAGAATTTTAAATAATGCATGAGCTTAAAGTAATATTTGTTCACTGTAAATCTCACAAAACCAGTCAAGGCCATGTTACCATCTCACCGAAAGAAGGTTTCTGAAGCACATTTCCCCCAAAATTCTCAATACTGTAAAGTGCCGTTGTTTTAGTAATTATATAATATTATAATATTTATTAATATTTTGAATCAGCTTTTATTTTTATAATTTTATTTTTTCTTTTAGTTTAAGTTTTAGTCATTTTGTTATGTGCTTTTGACATTTTTATTACCTTTTTTTTATTTGAGTTTTAGTCATTTTAGTACTTATTTATGTAAACTAGTTGCTAAGGCACCATTTTCAAGATTTTCATCTAATATTTATACTTGTTTTATTTCAGCCTTATTTCAATTACCAAAAATTATTTTTAATAGTTTTAGTTTTAGTAAATTATAATGACACTGATGTGAAGTATATTTAAATTGTAAAATATTTATGCAGTATTTGTTGTACTTGATTTTAATTTATTCATTAAAAAAATATTGTTTGTGCTAGATATTTTTCATTACTATATCCCAGTTATTATTATTATTATTTTTTATATATATTCTTATTTTTTTTTGTTAATTATAGCAATATAATATTTTGGAAATTGGGGTGAAATTGGACTGCGGCATTTATTTATGCAATTCACCCAATTATGTTTTTTTTTTTTTTTTTGATTGGTTTCTAAATAAAAATATCCTGATATGAAATATGGCAGAAAGTGTTAAACTTTAAACTTTGCTCTCTCTCTCTCTCTCTCTCTCTCTCTCTCCTCAGCAAACACTTGTCCATACATCGTTGATGACCCCAATGAAGACACCATAAGCATTTTGGTGCGGCTCATCACAGAGAAGAAAGGTGTGTGTGATGTTTCTCGACACATTTAACTCACCCTTACATCACACTGTGAGTCTTATTGCATCTCAATGTGTGTGTTACAGAAAACGCTGCTGCGCTAGAAGAACTTCTGCAGGAATATGAGGACAAACAGATGGCCCTCAACAAGAGCTCATCCATCAAGTAAGAACACACACATGCAAACGTACACATCTACACCGATGTCAACAACTTACAAACAGCATGTAGCAGCAACAGACTCCAAAATTAAATTAAAACTGAGAAAGTGCAAAATCCAGCTATTTTTTTTATTACACAATATATTTTTTTCCCTATAACAATGGGATGTTTAAGCTGTTTCCTTGCACATTAGTGATACACAGTTCAAGTCATTGTCAACACAGCATCATATATGACTCATGAAACTTTACTAGTATAGCAAAAGCAAAGACCCATTGTGGTTTAGTTCCTCATACTCTTGAGCCTTTGCAAGGAATATTCCATATATCTTTCACCACAGGAAGTTCTGGAGAAGAATAAAAAGCTTTAGGCATCCTAGATAAACTGTTTTATTCAGTATATGGTTTGTTTGTCTTTGAAGAGCCAGACGATTCTCACAATTCCATTTTATGGAAGTTTTTAAACTATGAAACGTACACCATTCAAAAGTTTGGTATCAGATTTTTGAAAAGAATTGAATACTTTTTTCTTTTTTTTTACAAAGATGCATTCAAATGGATAATAATAATGTTACAAAAGATTTATATTCCAATTAAATGCTGTTCTTTTGTACTTTCTATTCATTAAAGAATCCTGAAAAAAATAATAATCACGGTTTCCACACAAATATGAAGCAGCACTACTGTTTTCAACACGATAATAAGAAATGTTTTGAATGGTAGTGTGTAGTGCATGAGATGATCACAGTTCACACTTGAATTATTGCATGAATCATCTCCAGCTATAATGAATTGTATTAATGGTCACTTCACTTGTGGACTGGAGTTCTGAGAGGAATTCCCAGTTGTGAAACAGGAAGCAGCTTTCCGTTAGCTCAGATATAGATTCAGCTCATTCTTGTAAACTCATTAATAAGGAAAAGGAATCAATGAAGTTTTAGAATAGCTGAGGGGGAGTAATTAGTTGCACTGACAAACATATAAATCATCAAGAAGCAAGTGCTTGTTTATTTTCACACTGCAGCAGTGAGGTGAGGGTCCCTCACCGCCATTTTACCATGCTCATACAATCAGATTTACGTCATAGTTATGCATTTTACAATGTCAAACACATCATAAGAGTCAGAGACAGAGCTTAGTTCACCTCTTTGACGCCACTGTTGTATGGTGACCTCTCAGAAACCGGCACAGTGCCATCATCATCAGTGTCGGCTGAATTGACACTAGGTGCCGGCTGCTTAGTTCAAGAGATCCTTTAATTCCAGGCTCTTTTCTGCAAGCCAAGAGTGGTGCATTATACAGCTGTCATGAGCTCAGGGGACTCTGACATCATCACGGTGGAACTATGGAGGGGGTGGGGTGCTTTTCAAGACTCCATGAATGTATTTTGGTTTATGTGATTTCAGTGTCTGAGTAGGCTTGAATAAATTAGTACATTGTTTTGTACTTCAAGACTTATTTTAAGAACTGTTAGAAGCCTCTTTCTGTAGGCCAAGAAACTTGTCTGAAAGCTTCATTGGTATGATACAAGTGTTTACATTGCCAAAGCATTAATAAAAACTGCCATGATGCTAGGAACTTGCTATGTGATTGCTAAGATGCTGTTTAGGACATTGCTATATGGTTTTTGGGGTGTTCTGATTAGTTTAGGGTGTTGCTAATGTTGGATGTTTTTAAGTAGTTTTAGAGTGTTGCTTGGTAGTTTAGCCCATTGCTATGTCCTATGTGGTTGCTAAAGCCAAAAGTATACTTCAGCAGTCTGCACACTGTCCGCATGACGTAATTGTCCCAAATCGTAGTATGCTGAAATTAGTAGACACCCGGATGGTCTACTTTTTCCGGTTAGAATCCGAAGTGCAGATCCGTGCCCTCTTAACGGCTAATATTGCGCACAACCCATTGCGCGTTGGAAGAGGATCCAATCGATTCCGATTCTAATCAGAACTACAAACATGGCAGATGTGCGAGTCCAATGGTTAAGTTGAGAGGTTTTGATAAAGTGTGATTTTGAGTGATTAATTATCAGTATCTAACCTGACGAAAAGATATTTATTCAATGTTATCCACATTATATTTAATCTGCAACAGCATTGTGAACTTTTGTAAAGATGCATTTGGATGTATAAGTAGGCGAATTGGGTCGCAGCATTTGTGTCCGCACGGACACAAGTGACTTGAGCGCTTGAAAACAGTCCACTAGATAGTGTGCACACGCCAAACGTGTCTTTCTGCACTTACGGCCAAAGGAGTATACTTTGAAAGGCTTGCACACTCAACTGTGCTCGAGATGGAGCAAAATGCAGAAAATGAAGTATACCCAGGCTTTAAGGTGTTCTGATTAGTTTAGGGTGTTGCTAAGGTGTTCTGAGTGTTTTAGGGTGTTGCTATGTGGTTTCTAGGGTGTTGCTTAGAGAAGCAGCATGTTGAGCAGAGGTGATCATGCCAGTGTTACAAGCATGAATTTGGCTTGCAGCGTTTCCCAGTCCGGAGTACTTTTGAGAAAATTCCAAAAATATATATATATACTTCAATACACACAATATATTTGTATTGATACAAATATACACACAATACTGATATCAGTTTGTAAGTGTCTTTCTCTCTGTCTGTTTTTTTGTCAGGTTTCCGGCTCTTCCTCATTTCTCCCAATTCCGTTCGTTGCCCCGGCTGTGTACCCACCAGCATCATTTGCACACTATAAACGGGCTGGCCCCTCGCTCCGGGCTCTGCTGTTCCCGCTGCAGTCAGAAGAAATGGCCCGAGCTGCTGCTGCCCGCCCTGGCACTGCCCGCCGATACGCACAAGAGCCCCACTAATGTGGTCAAGACGCCGGAGGTCACCATCCTGTCTGTAGGAAGGTGAGAAAAAAATTGAATGTAAAATATAATTATGTGAATTCTGAGAAGAAAGGCCTTCATTTAATCCCAAATTTGTTGTTGTAATTTAACATGAGAAATCTGTTTTTAGCTTTCTTTCTTTTTTTATTAAACATACAGAAGCTCTTTTCCAACACTTAGTGAACACTTTTGGACTTCCCATGTGAAGACCGTCCAAACATTTCCCCCAAAAATTAAGATAACTTGTTTTGACCAATATCTATTGCATATGTGTTTCACAAATAAGGTAATCCCAGCAGTGTTATATCAGTACTGTTTATTATTATTATTATACTTTTTATTTATAGGCGCCTTACATGGCACTCAAGGACACCTTACAAACACAATAAAACAGTCAATATTAAACAAAAAGATAATTTTGCATAAAAGTAATCACATAAAAGCCTGCCTAAAAAGATGGTTCTTATTAAGGCAAGATTTAATATATATGTTTATAGTATTTATTAATGTTTTTAATTTAAGTTTTAGTTAACAATAATAACTGGATCCCAGAATGCATAGAAATTAGCTAAAATGTGAAATATTCATCCAATGTAGCCGAGTAAAGGGTTAATATTGGCTAAAAAAAGAATTATTATATTATTATAAAAATATATTATTTCACCAAATATTGATGTGTAGTGTGTAGTTGTTGTATTTATTATTAGAATATGGAGTTATTACCTTAAGCACTTAACTTATGAGGTTCCATTTCACTTTGCATGCTGCCTTAGCAGCCTATCTAGGCAGTAGACGGCACTAAGTTTGGAGCAGACCTATAAATCACAATGATTTGGTTTGAGATGGTAATTCAGGTCTCATTCTTAGATACACACCCGGTTATGCTCACAGTGACGAATCAGGTGCACTCACTGACCTCTGTGTCACCCGTGTGTTAATGGCAGGTTCCAAGTTGCTCAGATCCCAGAAATTAAGTCAGCTTCCAAGGAAGTGACCCAACCGGAATCGAGCGATACCGACTCCGTGGACAGCGGCCACACCGAGCCCGCAGAAGAGCGCTCACTGCTGGGTGTGTCCTCTTCCTCTAACTCCTCTTCCTCAAAGTGCAGACAGGAGGTGAGTGACTAAACATGCGGAACCGGAATATTCCTCCAAACGTGTTTGTGTTTTTATAATAGTCCTTCTGGCTCGGTTTGTTTTTGAATTGTAGTTTCCTCTTCCTCTATTCTCTCATTATGGTCTTGACCTAAAGTTCATTGTCTAAAGCCATGCATAAAAATCCTCACAGGATGTCTGGTGCATTTGTCATCAGTAAATGAATGGGAAACACTCAAGTCACTTAGTCACAGCTGACTTGTCCGGGTCGGTGAACATCCTGACTGTAGACAGCCGCAATTTTTTAATAATAACTACAGTGGAGTTGCACTGAGGGGAGGTCAGTTTTTGTTACCTAACAATTTGCCCTCTTGCATAAGAATTTGTGGGGCGGTGGGCTAATGGCTTTACATTGACTATCAATAGCTCATGGGATTTACATAAATATCTCAAGGCTTCTCTTCACAATTCATCCTTACAGCTGCTCTTACACTTATTCAATTGCTTTTCATTTTATAAAGTCTCATGGTTCTGTTTTATTTAAACCTATTTTTACTTTCTCTAATGTGATGTCATTATGGCCACAAGCTTGAATAGAGCCGCTGTTGAAGGTCAACATGGTTAGCATTGTTTGAAGTATTTAGATGTTACAACTCAAGTGCTTTGGGTAAATAAAACACATGTAGGGTCCTATCTTGCACCCAGCCCAATTGACTTTGTACACCGACGCGTGTATCATTCCTATTTTGCACCCGCGCAAAGCGGACTTTTCCCTCCACAGACGCACGTCGGTAAGTTAGGAAATACACTTGCGCTCCCGAGGGCGGTTCAGCGCAAAGAGGATTTGCGCTATTTTGCAGGTTTAGAAAACAATTGCGCCACTAACCAGGAAAAAATAGTTTAAAGTCAGTGGCGCGTTGCGCATGTTATTCATATGCTATTTTAAGGGCGCATGCTTGGCCATAATCAATGTAGCGTGTGCACAACGCGCACTTTGATTCTCTCATCTACACAGAAGCAGCAGTTTTCATTTTTGCAAATCATACATTATTACGATAGATAGATAGATAGATAGATAGATAGATAGATAGATAGATAGATAGATAGATAGATAGATAGATAGATAGACAATTTATTATAAAAGCATACATCTAGCTTACACATTTACCCAAATTATCATACGCCTGTTTAACCGAAGTTAATTTGGGTGGGTTTCTCCATCCCCAATGTCCCTGACGAGAACGTCGGTCTCCTCGGCTGTGAACCGCTCCTGGCGCGCGCCTGGCAAATCCGCCGTTATAATAGGAATCCGCTTTAGAACAAGCGCGCCTGCTCTTAAAGGGAATGTGAGATGTCGCTCTGATTGGTTTATTTCACGTTATGCCCAAACCACACCTATGAATAATGAGGCTACTTCAGACCAACCCCTTTTAGATTTGCGCCGGGCGCAAGAGGCATTTATCCCGCCGGGAAAATAGCAACAGCGCCGGAGATCCGCCGATTCCGCCCACAAAGTTACTTGCACTTTGCGCTTGACACTTGCGTTTCAGATCGTTAAAATAGGGCCCGTAATGTGTAATGATGGAACATTTTAGTTACATTTATGTATTTGGTGAACATTGTAAGTGTACGTTTGATCAATTCATGCATTTCCTGGGAATTAATCCCATGACCTATAGTGTTGCTTGTACATTAAAGTGGTGGTTGATTATGATTTCACTTTTCTAACTTTAGTTAGTGTGTAATGTTGCTGTTTGAGCATAAACAACATCTGCAAAGTTACAACGCTCAAAGTTCAAAGTAAAGGGAGATATTTTCTTTTAAAGAAATCGCTTTTTAAGGACTACAACAAATGTCTGGTAGGGATTACACGACATTCCTCCCAAATTTACATAAACCCTGCCCCCGGAACACGATTTTTTAGATTATCAAGACAGAATATGCTAATCAATGACTAGAAGATAGTTAACTCCACATAAGCTACATAAATTCATGAACTAACCATTCAGAAATGTCCTATTGCATTCTACGTTGTCACTTCTTCTTGAGTCTCTCCATCATTGTCTGACTCAGGTTTGAACATAAAAGTCTAAACCTTTTTGAAATTTCAGTGCATGTCTGTGTGAGTGCAAGCTGTTGAAGCTCCGCCCTCTGTGCCGGTAGCAGCAGCTCATTTGCATTTAAAGGGACAGACACAAGAAACGTGCGTTTTGCTCAGCCTCAGAAAGTGACAATTTTAACATGCTATATTAAAATATCTGTGGGGTATTTTGAGCTAAAACTTCACACACTCTGGGGACATCAGAGACTTATTTTACATCTTGTGAAAAGGGCATTATACCACCCCTTTAATAGGCAATAACTAGATGCAAATTGTGTCTCAGTTGTAGTATTGATAATCACACCTTTCAAACATTTAAACATAATTTTATATAAAAGAAGTCTCTTTTACTCACTAATGCTGCATTTATTTGATCCAAAATACAGTACAAACAGTAATACTGTGGAATATTATTACAATATAGAAATGTGGAAATCTTTTTTAACATTATAAATGTCTTTATATATATAGTTATGTAGAAATGGAAATGATTCAAATGATGTACTATTATTTATGAAAAAAATTCAAATACAGTTATATAATATAAAATATATATTTGTTAATGATAAATTAATAGAATATATATGTATATAAAAAATTTTATTACAGATTTGAAGATGTAATTGAGTTTGCATCAGTTGAAATTAGTTTTAGCATTAGTTTTTAACTTTTACAACACATAACACATAATGCTTTTCATTTTATAAAGTCACATGGCTTTATAAGGCCTTCATAGAGGGTTAGTGATGTTTGTTTGATGCTTCACGGGTGAATACAGTGACAAACGCGAGGAACTGTTCTGGTTTTCAGCTGTCCTCCGCTCACCCTCTTTCCCTTTCCTCTCAGAGCTGGAGTCAGTTTTTCCACTGGTTCAGGTCATGCCAGGAGAAAATGATTTCGTCTAGTGCCCTCTGGTGGCTGGAACAGTGTTTGCAGTTGTGAACCAACAAATGTTTTTCTTTTGACAAATGTAGTCAGGATATCCTTTATATCATGTTACTAATATCTCACCACTTCTTTCATTCTCTCTCCCTCTTTCTCAGATAAACATATGAAAAGTTGGAGAAGGACATCCGCTGACAGGACGTGACCTTCGTGCAGATGACATCATCAGTAGGCGACCGATCAGGGCAGATATGTGTGGTGATGTCAGTTCACCACCTTGAGGAGCCTTGAATTCAAGACCTAAGAAAACATTCGTATTTATTACATAAGTCATAGAACTATTTTATTAAAATACAATAAGCTCGGTCTCTGCTCACAGATGATAGGAGACTGAATGGCATTTACTCACAAGACACTAAAGATGTCTTAAGCGAAGCCTCTGCTGCCGATTGACTTCTCACACAATCGAAAATAACACTCAGAACAGTGAGGCACTAGAGAGACAGTCTCTCCAGTTAGAAAACATTAAGAAGTATTATGAGAAACTAGTTTGATTTACATCTGTAATTTTTATTATTATTATTATCAATTTTTGTTTGTTTTGTTACTGTAGTTTTGTCTTTTAGTATTTAAGATTTTAAATGAGTTGAATATGTACAGCCATGGTCAAAAGTTTGCAAACACCTTGTTTTTAAAAAAATAATTAAAACAAAACATGAAAAACATGCATACAACTGTCAATTTCTTATACTGTACATATATATTTTATGGTTTAATAAACATTACACCCGTTTTTACACCCGTATCTTATATATTCAAACAATAATGCAGGATATATACAAAAATATTTATTTACTTAAGCAAAGAGGGTTTACACTAATTCACACACTTAAATTCTTTGCTAATAGAGTGAATGTTTTATGCGATGTTTAAACTACATGACTTATGTACAGCAGCCCAAAACCATAAATATGTGAATGTCATTATATTAGATTACAGAGTTCAAATTAAATATAAACTTGTTCCATTAACAACTGTCATGGGTGGGTGTTATAGAGTGCACGATTACGAAGTATGCAAGGAAAGTCTTTAAACTCTATAATCCACAGGATACAGGGCAGAAACACTGGGTAACCAGAAACCTTCAGCTCATCAGCTTGATTGAACAGCTTTAAAAAGCTTAGGAAAAAACAGCAAAATGAAGCAATACAATATATCTTACAATATACCACATAAATCTGAGGACAGACCGCTGAGAAAATCTCTAAGCTAAGCTAAAAATAGATTTATTGCTCCTTTTAAAGGTATTATCATTAACATTTGTAGTGCCTCAGCTCAGACTAGCTGTCTGGTTCTTTGCTATATAACAGTTAAAGATAGCATTAGTGCTTAACCTTTTGCATGTCAGATTGCTTGCTTTATCAAACGTGTTGGAAATTAGGCCACACACACTGTACATCAGTTTCAGGAGAGACAACCCCATTTTAAAAACAGGAGTGAGTCCCCTATATTCCTCGCTCTGTGTGTATACGGAACACGACTCGATCCGGAAATTGCAATGATTGACAATGTTGTGACTATATGTTCTGGCGTCAGACAGCAACATAGTGTCGGCCCAGATCCGGCCCACATCTGGGCCGTGTGGAATCCAGTTGTACGAAATGTGGGCCGGATCTGGGCCGACATATGTTGCTGCCTGGAAGACATTTAGAAAATGTCTTTAAGATGTTTATTATTTAGATCGTATGTAAAACTACTTTTTTAAAGATGTTTATCAGATGTTTTGTACAACACAGATGTTTTCCAAATAAAGCGCCCTTTAAATGACATCTTGGAGACGTATGTGTGCTATCTGTATTTTGACCAAATTAATATTACAGTGACCAAAATGTCGTGCTGTTCTGTTATTTTAACTAAATAACCCTCAACAGAGGTGGTGTGTTTTGTTTATGTTTGGAAGTCTACTTGAATGATCATATCATAAGCGATCAAGTTTATGACGTTTTAAAGTGGGAATGTGCGGGTCGCAATTTGGTCCTGGTTTCAGTGTGCATTAGTTTTTTTCCCCCGGTTTATTATAGGCTTGTTCTTGTTCACTGTTTTTCTAAGATCTGGCATGACGAATGAGTCAAGGGCCTGCTGTGATTAATGCACACAGAAGAGAGACACATCTCTGATCAATGTGCTTTGAAAATATGGCATAACAACTAGTTGTTCTGTTCGTTCCGTACACACTGCTTTGAATTTTTGTCAATGGGGTTGTCATTACCTGAATTTCTCGGTAGTAATAGCCTGTTCAACCGTGCCCGCTCACTTTTTCAGTGGTGCACTGGTTGGTTCCAGAAATATTTTTTCCATAATTTTTTTTCCATAGGGATTTAAAAAAAATCTTCTTTAAAGCATTATAAACAAATAACCAATTACGCCAACACAAAGTGAATAACATGACAAACTTTGATTTAAAGCAACAACAACAAAAAAACACTGAAGAAAAAAAACAAATACAAAGGTACAAGACTGAGGGGAAAAAATACAATCCATCAAATAAAAAATGATAGAGAAATGTGAAACTACTCATTTACAAATGTTGATTATGGTAGCACTTTCCCCATGTAGCCTAGGCCTATGTATTTTTTATAGTTATTACAATAACCGGGTAATAACTTCTAACCTGAACCTACTGGAAAACATCAGTAATGTTGAGGTGTGAACGTAACCTTCATGTCAAGATCTTCCCACACATTCATTCCCAAGATGTTCATCACACAGATGTAGAGAAACAAGACGCTACAAGAGCTGTTGCGTTCAAAGCTGAATTCTTCCATAGTATTTATTGAGTTTTCTGTTGTAATTCAGTGACAGGCAAGGCTACTCAAGGGTATAGCATCACAGTTCTTTTACTGACATTTACATGCACATTTTATATAAAGTGAATTTTTATACAATATAAATATGTTTGCAATCATTTATTGTATACCGCATAGTCAGAGCTAGACATAGACCGCTGTTTGCAGAGAGGAAGTAGAATGACAAGGTAAGGGGAAAACTCTGTACTCTGTACCTATTCAAATAATAATGTTGTTTTTTCTTTATATTTATACTCTTAAAATAAAGAACTTTACTGCAGTATTTAAGATCTGGAAATGTATCTTTACATATTGTATATGTGTAATAATTTATATGGTAATATATACTATACAAAAGTTTGGGGTTGGATTTTTTTATATGTTTTTGAAAGAAGTCTTTTATGCTCACCAGCATGAAGTTTAAATAAACTAATATATTCATTATATACATTTTTGCATATTATGCTATTCATTATAGATGATGTCAATCGTTTCATAAAATATCTTGATTATTAGGCTACCAGGAAATTGTTACAGTAACATAAACAATATATCTTAATCCATTAACAAAAAATGAACTTTTACATTACATTTAAGTGCAATAAAGACAAAAAATATATAATTATTCCATTAACATATGATACAGTCTCTGATCGCATGCTGCCATGCATGCATATAATTGCAACTTGTGCAATATTCCAAGTCTTCTCATGCAAACCAGTAGATTTGTGTAAGGAACAAACTGAAAATCATGTCATTCACACTTCCACATGTTCAAACCAAGTTCACCACCATGACTTTGTCTCCACGCCATAAATGAAGGAGTATGCGATCGTAATGCACTGCTTCCATTTAGAACCTTTAACATCCAAGAAACCTATCCATTGCACAAAAGATTATTTTTACAGTGGAAAATTTTTCTTTACACTGAGAAAAAAAAAGGTTATTTTAAAGAATTCTTCACTGAAAGGTTCTTTGAGGAACCAAAAAAAAATTTGTTCCTGTGGCTTTTTTTTTTTATCAAGCTTTTTTTTCAAGATCTTCATCTTCACAGTAAGGTTGAGAGGGATTTATCAGACTTCATGCTTAATTTCTTGATGGATTTTCTGAAGCTCTGCCCTGCCATGAAGTAGAGGATGGGGTCGATGCAGCTGTTGAGACTGACCAGAGGTCGTGTGGCTTTGTAGGCATTGTTGGCAAACCGAAGCATGTTGCAATTCTCTAGGTCCAGGTAGCGGAAGATGTAGTATATACTGCGATTCAGATGGAAGGGCAGGAAGCACAACATGAAAGCCAGAAGCACAATAATGATCATCTTCACAGACTTCTGCTTGGAGCGTTGTGACATTGGTCCTTCGCCAACACTGGGTTCCTGAAGTTTCCTCACCATCAGCCCGTTGCAGACCAGCACCACCCCAAATGGTAAGACAAACAGCAGGAACATCACCACTGAGCTGTAGACCAGAAAGTCATTGAAGAGCTCCTTGCTGGTGGTGTCGTGACAGATCAGAAAGTCACCATTAAGTCTTGTCCTGGAGAAATAAAGGATCGGGGCCTGGAAGATGAGTATGATCACCCATATTCCCACAGAAACCAAACGAGCCCGATGGCCACTCATCCAGGACAAAGAGCGAACCGGATGGCAGATGCCTAAAAATCGGTGCAGGCTGATGCAGCTGAGGAAGAGGATGCTTCCGTAGAGGTTCGTGTAGAAGAGAAAGCGAATCAGCTTACACATCGGCTCGCCGAACGGCCAGTCGTTCCCATCAGCGTAATAGTAGATAAGAAACGGAAGGGTGAGGATGTAAAGAGTGTCACAGACGTTGAGGTTGATCATGTAGATGGTGCTGGGCTTCCAGTGTTTGGTTCGAAACAAGATGACGTACAAGGCGGTGATGTTCAAGCCCAGGCCGACCACAAATACCAGAGTGTAACTCACCGGGAGAAGAATGTACTTGAATTCTTCTTTTAAAGTACAACGATAAATGACACTATCATTGGCTGGTACAGTATCGTTAAGCGTTCCCATTCTGATCCAGATCTGTCAAAAAAATAAGACAACAAAACAAGGGGAAATCATATCTAATAGGAAGCTTAAATTTACATATTAATATTATATTATAAATAAAAACACAGATAAAAATGCTTTTAAGCATGTATGTCTGCATGCCGTTGACCTGTATGTCAACAAAACAATGTTAGCATTAAAATGACCCTGTTTTATGATGGAAAGAAAAAATAAGCTGCCACACAATGAAAGCATTTTTTCAGTAATGGCCGTGGCAATGAATTGGGTTGGAAAATATAGGGGATGTAATATATGAATGTCATATAAACTGTCAAGACCACATTTCATATTCATATTTCATCTCAAAAACAAAAGGAAAAACTATATTTTGCATAAAAAGGAAGGTTGTTCGTAGGACCATTATGATTTGTGTTGCATTAATTTCATTAAAAAAAGACGGAGCCCCTAAAGGGAACGTGGTGATGAAAAAAATGTAGGATGGGAGAATTCTTTTTTTTCTTTTTATCTTTTGCGTTCCCTCGCAAAACCTGTTGTGTGAGTTCGGACAGACACGTCCTGTTTAATGTCCCACAGTGTTTCAGAGCTCCGTACGTTAATGTAGTGTTTCATAGTGTTTGAACTTGAACTCAAATATAAAGAAATGCGGTCAGTGCTTAACTCAAGGAGTTCAGTGAAGTTGACAATATATTCACATAGGCTATTCGAACTTACCAGATCAAAATTCGTGAGCTAAACGTTGTTAAAACACAAACGACACCTTTTTACAATCACAGTATCTAGACAACGAGCTACAACCCAATTTTCCTCAAAACTAGCTTTATAATATAAATTTGTCTCTAACCAACCGATTGAGATACAAGTCGGACCGTCTGCAAAGTGCAAATCTCAAAACACTTCTGCACATTTTATATTATTAAACATATTAAATAGCTTCACTGTGACACACTGTAGGCTACTGTCACCAAATTCAGTTCACACATCACTGCTGTCAACTCCTGCTGGTTATACTACAATACTTAGTTTGATAAAAATGCATCATTTTTATGATTATTTATTATGAAACTAAATCAATAACTTCACCCTTTTTAGAAAAAAATATTCAATAACTTCACACTGTTATTATACAGTGTATTGCCATCAAATTCAGTAAGCAAATATAATGCAAAAGCTATGGTTGTAACTATTATGTTAGCTGCGACTGCGTACGATACCAATATAATGTGTGTAAAGAATAGGCCTACTTATTTTTTATGTGCAATTACTTCCCAAACTAAGTGTTGTATAACCAACTTTAGAGCAGTGATGTGTGAACTAAATTTGGTGTGTTACAGTGAAGTTATTGAATATTTTTCATGATATAAAATGTGCAAAAGCAGTGTAGTATGACCAGTGGGACACCATTGATGTGTAAACTGAATTGGGTGGCGCTACAGTTTGTAACATTGAATTTAATGACTATTTTTGTAGTCACGTTTTTTGGGTTATATTGCACTTTGCAGACGGTCCCTTCGGACTTGTCTCTCAGCCGCCTGCTTATAGAGATCCATTTAGCCTATTCGGTTGTTAAGTCGTGACGTAACCACTCTCCGATAATACTCTTTCCGGGTCCAAAGTCCAGGTCCTCTCTACCTACCTACCGCTTTCGCTAGTGTTTTGGTTATTATTGAGTGTTTTTACAATGCCGCAGTGCTGTGTCCCGTGTCCCGAGCTAACTCACTTCAACCTCGTAAATCTTCTTTTTCATTGATGCCTGGACTCTACCCTTAATTATGTCACCTGAGTGATGAGCTACACTAACCACTCTGTTGGTGTTAAAGGAATTTAAACACTTTTTGACCGCCAAGGGTGCCTCACTAAGAAGGACGTGATCGTAAATAAATGTACAGGTTCCACCATTGTTATTTCTGGACGAGCGGAGCGCTTGGACCCGGAAAAGGCTAAACGTCACGTGTGACGTCAGACTAAAGCTTGTATATAGAAATTTGGTTCTAGCTCTACGTTACTGTGATTGTATAATAAGTATAATTTGTGTATAAATTATAAAGTATAAACCCTCACCCAACATCCGGACACTCATCCACTATCCCCTTCGTGAGAGCAGGGCAGGGCCCAGTGAAACCAGCAGCAAGAGTGGATAGCACCCTCTTGAACGCCGCACGGACTGGAAAATCCAAGTGGATCTAGATCAGCAACTCAAGTTTCCACCTGAGATTTTAAACACCAATATCAGGCCGGATTTTGTATTGTGGTCAACTTCACAGAAGTCCTTGTTCATCGTGGAACTAACTGTAGCCTACCATGGGAGTGGGAGGAAAGTGCTGAAGTACACTGATATTGCTTTTGAGACAAAACAATAAGGCTGGAGTACACAGGTACTTCCGGTAGAGGTTGGGTGCAGAGGGTTTGTGGCCACATCTATAGCCAGGCTCTTGAAGGAGGTGGGAGTTCGGAGACAGGCCTTCAGGAAAGCCATCAGATCATTGTCGGAGGCAGCAGAGCGAAGCAGCAGGTGGATCTGGATAAAGAGGAAGGACCCCAACTGGGCTGCAAATTTAATAATAATTTGTTACATTTATATAGCTTTTTCTGAGACCTCAAAGCGCTTCACATAGAAGGGGGGAATCTCTTCAACCACCACCAATGTGCAGCATCCACTTGGATGATGCGATGGCAGCCATATTGCGCCAGAACGCCCACCACACACCAGCTTACTGGTGGAGAGGAGACAGTGATGAAGCCAATCAGTATATGGGGATGATTAGGAGGCCATGATCAACAGAGGCCAAGGGGCAAATTTGGCCAGGATGCCGGGGTTACACCCCTACTCTTTTTTGAAGGACATCCTGGGATTTTTAATGACCACAGAGAGTCAGGACCTCGGTTTAACGTCTCATCCGAAGGACGGTGCTCTTTTGGCAGTATAGTGTCCCCGTCACTACTGGGGCGTTAGGACCCACACAGACCACAGGGTGAGCACCCCCTGCTGGCCTCACTAGCACCTCTTCCAGCAGCAACCTGTTTTTTCCCAGGAGGTCTCCCATCCAGGTACTAACCAGGCTCAGCCCTGCTTAGCTTCAGTGGGCAACCAGTCTTGGGCTACAGGGTGATATGGCTGCTGGCAACACCAGCAGCCAAAGAACAATAAAGAGGGGTAAAAGCAGAAGGGGGCTCATCTGGGACGCCAGGTGTTGCCGTTGAGCCCTCTGGAGGTGTCGTGGGCCTATCAACGAAACACCGGTGAAGGAGGGTGCCCTCCTGAAGACCCTGATGACGTTCTTACCCCTCTCCCCACTTAAAACAAGGAAGTGCTGATTACTAGGGATATTAACATCAAGTCCTGTGAGCTGAACTGTGTTTTAACAACGTTTAGCTCACAAGTTATTGATCCGAGAAGTTCGAATCTGTGAATATATATAACTCCACCTTGAGTTAAGCACTGACCGCATTTCTTTATATGTGAGTTCAAGTTCAAACACTTGAAGCTCTGAAGCACTCCCAGCGGGACATTAAACAGGACGTGTCTGTCCGAACTCACAACAGGTTTTTGAAAAACAGGGAACGCAAATAACTTTGCGAGGGAACACAAAGTTTCACGGGGGAACACAAACGTTTTTTGTTTTTTTTAAAAAGATAAAAAAATATAATATATAATAATCGCCCATCCTACATTTTTTCCACCACCACGTCCCTTTAGGGGCTCCGTAGTTTTTGTATTTACTTACAGTTTTTCTCCGTTGCTTCTTCGTCACAGTTGTTTGTCATTTAGTTGATCGCCATGTGTATTTAAGTTACTCACCTTCACTCAGTGTTTGTCCAGTCTTGTTTGTGTTTGTGTTGCTACTACCCTCTGTTATTTTGCCTGATGGATTATTAACTGTATTTGAACTTTATCCTAATCTTCACCCGTCTGTCTACAACCGTGCTAACAGTGTGCTGCTGTTTGTACAAATTGTTTTGAGAAATGTACGGTTTGCAAATGTTAAGGATGATTCTAGAAGTGTTCCAAAGTGACTCAGAAAAACTGTAAAGCTTTCATTATTAAATAGAACATAATATAATTTCAAATAAAGTATAATGTATGTCCAAACAGCATTTAATTCTTTCTTCTTTTTTTTTTTCTTTTTTTTTTTTTTTGCATTCTGGTATTGACAATTTGGGGGAAGTGCAAGCAGATAGATAGAGTGATTCTGATTTTGCTCCACAAGCCTGGTCTTGCTTTTCATCAACTTCCTGTCATGTTGCAATATTTAAATGAAACAAGTGATCATTATGACATATGTCATAGACCACACATGCCATTCTCTAAGAGGTGGTAAATGTCCACAATCCGCACACACCCATATTGATACTGTTATGCTTATGGCAGACTACAAATATTCCCAGAAAATTCTTCTTAACAGAGCGTCAAAGTCATTTCAAATGGCTTTTTCCAAACTCAGGGGATGCACAAATGAGCTTTTAACGAAGTATAAAATGGTTGTTCTGCTAATCATACAGCCTGATAACACTCTCATTTATGCCACATAATAACACATTAAATCGATCAGTGAAGCAAATCAAGCCACAAAGTATCTTCAGAATCTCCTGAGGATTTCCTGAGAACTTCCTCCCAACATCAGATGCCAGATGATGTTTCAATAACAGCTAATTTCACAAAAAGCCTGAACACACTTCCCACACTCTATTATACCTTTTATATATCTAAATATATCTATATATCTGTTTATAAAGTATATGTCTATATTTGTTGTGTGTGCGCGCATGTCTGTGCATATATACTATACACACACATATATATAATGCTTTTATTATATTATTATATTATTTCATTATTAAAGCAGACACATGCTATATATATAGATAGATAGATAGATAGATAGATAGATAGATAGATAGATAGATAGATAGATAGATATAGCATGTGTCTGCTTTACATTTTGTATAATACAATACAACATTTTTCAGTATAAATTATATTATTAAATGCTTTACTGTCATAACTACTGGAGCTAACGTAACCAAAACCTGATGGTCATGTTCTTCAGCAGGATTTGAGAATCTTGAGAATCATAAAGCAAAACAATCTGCCTGTGTGTACAAAGAATCATAAGTTCAATGCAATTTTATTAAAATGGTCTCAGACTATTGAACTCAATATACAGTATACAAGTTTTAACCAGTTTTGCAGAATATATTGCAGAATGTCAAATTTTAATGTGTTTTAGGATGAATCGTTGTATTTTAGCATTCATTATGTTTGTGACTTTGTAAAGAAGGATCCTCTAAATGATTTAATGATTAAAAAAAAGATATTCCACAAAGGAGGCATTTTGATTGTTTTATCTTTGTACCAAAATAAATCATAGGAAAGTCCAATAAGCCTTACGTATAACAACAAATTAAATATACATTTTTTGTAAACTTCACATTTAGAAAGTAAAGAAAAGTAAGTAACATACTCACGTGTTCTCAGCAGATACTATAAGGAATTTCCCCTCGCGCTCTTCATACCTGCACAGTCCTGCTCTTCCTCTGCCTGTTCATGCTGCAGTTCTTCACTGTGGGCGGTACTTCTCATGTCAACACACCTCAGCCTGCTCCCATTGGTCAGACCATCAGTCATTGACATGCCAATCACCGTCGAGAGCTTCACACTACTAAAAGTAGTGCTGTCAAATCAAATAATCGCATCTAGCGTAAAAGTTTGTAAATATACTATATGTGTGTGTGTGTGTGTGTGTGTGTGTGTGTGTGTGTGTGTGTGTGTGTGTGTGTGTGTGTGTGTATATATATATATATAACCTTTTATGCTAGATGCGATTAATCGTGATTACTCGGTTTGAAAGCACTAGTTAAAGTTAGTTCAAGCAGTTCCACTAAACAGGTTCCCTCAAAAACCTCTCATGCCCCGCCTCCTGTCTTTCATTGGTTGAGCCAGAAGTTCACAGTCAGACCAGTGAAACAAAACACTGTTTGGAATGGAACACTGCAGAACATACTGCCAAATGTTTGAATACATATTATGCAAAACAGGATGCATTACAAAACAAATTTTTTTTAATGCTACATTATTGTCTGTGTAAGTTATTCTAAAATGCTATTCCGATCATAGCATAGAGCAATTTCAATCTGTGCCCAATTCATATTGTATCCATTCCAAATAGTACACAATTAATGTGTAATTATAATAGACTAAAATAGTATGCCAAAGGAGCCTGGTATACAGAGGATTTTTGAAGTATGAATCTGTGTATGCTTTTCCAGCTTGACTTCAAAATTTGTTTGTCAAATTAAAACAACTCCCAACAAAACAAGTTTTCTTTGAAACATTTCGATTAAAAAAATAAATTAACACATTTTTCTTAATGAATTTTATTTGACAGCTTAGTGCAGACCAGGAACATGACAAAAATATCAACATCCACTTTTTATTTACACTTTAAATTATTTACGCTTCACCCTTATGTTAGCTCAGTTGTGATAAAACTATCTAATATGATTTAAACCTTTTATATATATTAAGACATATGTTAAGAATATGAAAATGTATCGCATAGGAATGATGTTCAGTATGACAGTACCTGAAAGGGAAAATCACAGTAGATGAAGTTCATATGTTGGTTAATTTATCTTAACTTGAACATGAAATTGTAGAGCAATACAAAAGTCATGGGCTCAGCGTACAGGATAACAAAGCCTAACCTTCAATGTGCAGTCACTAACTTAAAATAAAAGTAATTCCTATTGCGACATTTGTGTTAGCTTTGAGAATGCAACGCCATAAAGTGCTTAGAGCAACATAACATACAGCAGTTAACATTCAAATCACATGATGTTCCATTTTCTTGATATTTACATTTATTTTCAGGCATTTATTTTACCTCAATGAAAGTTGATTTATTGATAAGTGGTTTTTTGCTTAAAACAAGAAAAAACTAGTTACAATTATGTGTTTTTTTTTAAAGAAAAACATTTAGGCTATTCAAGATATATTCTCCAAAAACAAGTCTATTACAGGCCAATTTACGGGAGTGACAACCGGATTCTATAACCAGATTTGGACATCATCTTCAAAGCTGAAGTATGTAACTTTTTCTGTGTTAAAGCCTATTTTCCTATCCCATCTTAATATGAGGAGAGATAGCCCATTCTGATGTTATTCTAATAACTGTGTACAGACCATAATCCTTTGACTTTTCTCTCTAACATGTCCTCTACTAACCAACATTTGTTGCGCTGGATGCTCAAATTACAGGACTACAATCTCCAGATCCAATAACTATTTTAGGGAGGAGTTCTAACTAACCTAAGAGAGAGAGAGAAAAAGAAAAATAGACAAATGGTTTGTTAGTTATTTTAGGCCTTGTTCTCCCCTGAGCCTTTGCCCCCTTTACCTTATTTTTGTAAATATTTTTTTTTAATATAAATAATCTGGTGTCATCTTTACTCTGGGACAGAGGATTTAAGTGTGCTCTCCCCTTTCTTTTCCTCACTTTTTTTACGCTTTTTCCTTTGTTACCTCCCCTCCTGACCCCTAGATGGGTAGGGGGACGTCTTGCCCTACACAACAACAGTCACTCGACCAATGGGTGTGTTGGGGGCGGGATTATCTATTTACTGTATTCGGAAAGTTGTTTTGAAAATATTTATGTTTATTTTTGCAGTTCCGTAAGGTGAAGCTAGTGGCACAGAAACGACATCAAACTTCAGCTTTAAGTTGCCTATATATCCTACTGATTGACTTTATTTGGAAGTTGTTCCTAAAAAGAAAGTATGATAAATCAAATGCTCAAATAATAAATAAAATTCTCAAAATGTACATTTAACTTCGATTGCATCTCAAATCCAAATTCACAAATTAATTTACTTTGCTGATAAAGTGCATATATTTTGAGTGTATACTGTAGCAAATTGGACAAACAGTCTCTTCGATTTTTTTCTAATCTCACTGAAATTAGAAATTGGAATTAGAAATTAGGCCTACTCCATAAATAGTTTACACATATTTGTAGACACTTTAAACAATTAGACATCTTAGAAATGAAATGTTACACATGTTCAACCTCTCCATTTCCAATCATTTTTTATTGACATATTAAAGTTTTCCCTGATTCAGCAATAGCTGTCATGCTGTTTGAATTAAAGCTGAAAATGACATTTCTGTCATTAATTACTCACCCTCATGTTGTTCCGAACCCGTAAGACCCTTCGGAACACAAATGAAGATATTTTTGATGAAATCCGAGAGCTTTCTGACCCCTCCATGTACAGCAATGCAATGACCACTTTAAATGGCCAAGAATGGTAGTAAAGACATCATTAAAATTGTCCATGTGACTCCATGGTTCAACCTTAATGTTATGAATCGACGAGAATACCTTTTGTGCACAAAAAAACCCCAAAACAACGACTTTATTTAACAATCTCTTCTCTTCCACGTCATTCTCCTCCAATGTTGACGTATAGTGTCAACATTGACGTAGTGTCAATGTTGACGAAGTGTACACTATTGGCCGACGCTGGTCATGTGAGCACCACGACACATGCGTGTGATGCTGACGAAGGAGCTGGCCAATAGTGAGGCGGCGTTCTGACGTAGCAGAACATGTACACAACGTCAACATTGGAGGAGAATGACGTGGAAGAGAAGAGATTGTTGAATAAAGTTTTGTCAAATTTTGCGCACAAAAAGTATTATCGTCACTTCATAACATTAAGGTTGAACCACTGTATTCACATGGACTATTTTAACAATGCCTTTACTACCTTTACTTCCTGAGCCTTGAAAGTGGTCGTTGCATTGATGTCTATGGAGGGATCGGAAAGCTCTCAGATTTCATAAAAAATATCTTCATTGCGTTCCAAAGATGAACGAAAGTCTTGCGGGTTTGGAACGACATGAGGGTGACTAACTGATGACAGAAATTTCATTTTTTGGGGTGAACAAACCCTTTAATAGCTCATTTACTATTTTATTATTTATTAGTGTTTTGAATTAGCTTTTATTTTTATCTTTTCAGTTTTCATTTTAGAAATAGCAGTAGCTTAAACATTTTATTTTGGTTAGTTGCCAAGGCAACATTTCAAATTTTAAGTTTCTTTTTATGTAATATTTATATTTTATTTTATTGAACTATTATGATTTTTAATGATTTTAGTTTCAGTTTACAAAACTGGCTTTACTCCCTTTGTCTGAAGGAACACAAAGAACTCTCTCTCTGATTTTACGAAGTCAGTTAGGCCGTGGAAAGGCCTTTGTGCTGCAACTTTACTAGCCTAACTGTTCCGACAAACCTCTTTTCAGAAATTAATGAAAACTTAATTAGCCTATATATTTGACCAGGAATCTTCAGGGTCTGTCACTTTGTAAGGTTTCTTACAGAAGCAGACCTTAATTACCTTTACCACAAGTGCGTCAATTATGCAGCATGATTAGATCGCGAATAGAATAGAACATTCTCTGGTCAAAGAGCAAGTATATCGTGATGTAGTCAATCACATTCTATTATGTCCTTTGGAAGGGTCACAAGGTCCTTCTATTTAACAAAAAATGGTTCCATATTATTATCACATTTACCGTCACACGTAGATTTCACTCGTGTTCAGTTTGGTCACGCGAATTCACCGCGTAGACCAACAGAAAGCTGCTTGCTTGATTGGACGTGACTTCCGTGTGAGCTGTTTTGCCCGCGAAATTTATCTGAAAGGAACAATGTTGCTGTGTTCGAAATCGCCCTCTATACTCTCATTCACTATACATCAACTTATAACGTTAGTCCACTTGAAGGAGTGAATGAAAACGAGTAAGTGAATTCGGACAATGAGTGCACCGGAAGGGCTACCGCTTTTGAATAGTTTGTGCTTGCTGTTTAATAACTTGAAACGTAGTAAACTGGCAGCTCCAGTATTAATGAAAAGATTTATCCTGAGCTCTGCTATGGAAAGTAGTATGTGTAAACCGTAATTAAACAATTAAATAATCAGTTAAAAGGGAATTTATACCTGTATGATATTATGCATGCTGGACCAGCGCGGTTTGGAAAATGTAAGAATGACTGATTCAGGCGCCATCTTCTGGTGAGAGGTGGGAATTAATTCGGCGTGCGACTCTCACAGTGCATTATGGGTATTCTCTAGCCGTTGGCGTACATCAATTGTACACTCGTTATTGCGGTGCATTGCGGGATTGAATTAGTGCACTCAATAACGCCCACTATGGTTGCGGACACCACAACAAATGGCTGTCCCTTCAAACAGTGCCCTAAGGGTATGCAGGGCGATTTTGGACACAGTGAGTAAGTTACTCTTTTTTTTTTTTCTTTTTTTTAGAGACTACAAAATGGACACTTTATTTACATCAACATCGATGACTGTCATTCATTATAAGGTTCGCTTCCCTGAGTGAGGCCCTGTCATGGCCACCCCAAAAACCTTTGTAAGTAGCCTGAGATTTTTTTATTCATGCTCAGACATAATAAAGTGGTTGATGGTGATTAATTTTTTCCAGATCTTGCTTTAGCTTTCTTGCTCTTGATGCTTCTTCTGAAGCCTTGTCCTGCCATGAAGTAGAGGATGGGGTCGATGCAGCTGTTAGCGCTGGCTAGAGGTCGTGTGATCTTGTAGGCCATGCTGGCATACTTCAGCATCGAGCAGCTCACCTGTTTGTCCAGGTAGCGGAAGGTGTAGTATATACTGCGGTTCACATGAAAAGGCAGGAAGCACAACATGAAAACCAGAAGCACAATAATGATCATCTTCACCGACTTCTGCTTGGAGCGTTGTGACATTGGTCCTTCGCCAACACCGGGTTCTTGAAGTTTCCTCACCATCAGCCCGTTGCAGACCAGCACCACCCCAAATGGTAGGACAAAGAGCAGGAACATCACCACCGAGCTGTAGACCAGAAAGTCATTGAAGAGCTCTTTGCTGGTGGTGTCGTAGCAAACCCTTATGCCACCATTATCTTTCATTCTGGAGAAATAAAGGATCGGGGCCTGAAAAATTAGCATTGTTGCCCATATTCCCACAGAAACCAAACGAGCCCGACGGCCGCTCATCCAGGACAAAGAGCGAACCGGATGGCAGACGCCTAAAAATCGGTGCAGGCTGATGCAGCTGAGGAAGAGGATGCTTCCGTAGAGGTTCGTGTAGAAGAGAAAGCGAATCAGCTTACACATCAGCTCGCCAAACGGCCAGTCGTTCTCATCAGCGTAATAGTAGATCAGAAACGGAAGGGTGAGGATGTAAAGAGTGTCACAGACGTTGAGGTTGATCATGTAGATGGTGCTGGGCTTCCACTGTTTGGTTCGAAACAAGATGACGTACAAGGCGGTGATGTTCAAGCCCAGGCCGACCACAAATACCAGAGTGTAACTCACCGGGAGAAGAATGTACTTAAAGCTCTCTTTATAATCACAGTTATACTGATTGGTGCCATTGGTTGTGCCAGAGTTGTTAAATGTTGCCATTCTGATATAGATCTGTCAGAGAAAAAGACAATGAAATCAATCATATCTAAGCAATGAGATATGAGATTCAAGATGATGGACCAAATATTACAAATTAAAAACTGACCATTTTATATATATATATATATATATATATATATATATATATATATATATATATATATATATACACACACACACACAAAATGATCAGTTGGAATTTATTCAAATAGTTTAGAAGCAACAAAAATCTGTTTAATGTGAAAACAATTAAATATATTCAGTCAAAAAGTATGAAGCTGTTGAACAAACAATATTCAGTTAGTTAAAATGTATGAGATTGAAACAAATTGAATTAATTTATGATAAATATATAATCCTGGTTATTGTGTACACTTTGTTTATTAGTGCTATTACAGAAATCTTACCCATTTAATTTATATATGACTGACAAATATGCATCACATTAAGGTTGTTCATAACTTTTCAACATTTTCATTTTCATCACAAAAGTTTGAATTTTGACAGGTATTTTGTTAAAGATCAACATGCATTAGTTTGCATACATCACCATACAAGTTTTTCACCTAATTATTTGTTGTTAACAGAGCGTTTCTAAGTACGTTCCTGCTGTTTTTCAAAGCCCAGGGCAGAAAGCAAGCTTTTAAAGTAGCACTAAACGATTGTTCTGTTAATAACACACCCCTTATTACAACACATATCGATCAGTGATCTGAATTAAGTCAGAAAGTAGCTCAGAACTCGCTAAGAATTTCCTCAGAACTTCCTCCAGTATTTGTTGTAGATCTTATCAGCATCAACTAATATGACTTAAACTATTGGAACATAGCAATAAGACCGTTTTACAGTTGCATAATCTAGCATTTAATTTAGTTGCTCCTTAGAAAATTTGATTTAGAAAATTATTGTTTTAACAGTCTTTTCACAGTGCAAGCTCAATAAAAATTTAACTAAATAGTATTGCATTATATACTGATGTTAAATAACATAATCCTCATTTAGTACATCACAGACATGCAAAACTGAAAGATTTTTTTTAAAGTAACTCACATGGATACTTGCTTCAGCAACCAACAGTTATGTCTCCTTTCTGTTTGCATACCTACATAGACCTGTTTTACCTCTGCCTGTTTATACTGCATTTCTCCATGGTGGGCGTGTTAACATGCCTCAGCCTGCTCTTATAGGCCGCTGCGTCAGCCAATAATATGTCAATCATTCAGAGGGACTCATATCCTGTAACATGACTGGATTGAGGGAGCTACTGTACCTGCGGTTTATAACAGGAATTACTGAGAACACATCTGTTTATCAAGACTCCGTTTCAATAATCTATTTCAAACTAATTTCAAATCACACACACACACACACACACACACACACACACACACACACACACACACACACACACACACACACACACACACACACACATATATATATATATATATACAGTATATGCTTTTCAAATCTCTTGAGAATGCATTTTTTGCATACTGGAGATGCCTAATATTGGTTCTTGCAAAAGAGCAGCATGAACATTCTGCCTAACATCTACTTTTGTGTTTTGCAGAAGAAAGAAAATTGTTCAGTTTTGGAATGAAATGAAGGTGAGTAAATGAGGAATTTTTTTTTAATTTTGAGGTGAACTATTCATCTAATAAACTTATTATTGGATTGATTAGTTCTAAAAACTTAAAAACTGCCATGTTTGCATTATGACTTGCTTCAGAAAAGTGCCCTTGGCAAGAACCCTGAGTCTGGCAAGGGAAAAAGGCGTATGCTAATTATCAATAATTAACATCTTGGCCTACAGTACAGTGAAGAGAATTTCACACAGCCTGAAAGAAACTGGAAATCATTTTGTTTAGGGGATCTTCTTTGAAAAGGGGATTCTTAGTTTTTATACTCTTGGTAGTTATTTTAAATGACACTTTTTAATGTTAGGTTCTTCCAATACATGTTATCTAATCTAATCAATTTAGCTTGAATAAAACCATTTTGTTTAGATGTTACTACATGAAGCATGTTGTTAGTGTTCCCGAATAACCAGTTTACTGTGCAAATACAACAAAATATTCTGCCCACTTACAAAACCTTAGCTCCTGAAAAAAATAAAATGAATGCAAAACCACAGAAACAGCAAAGTTGCACTAACCTGTTCCTTTGTTCCTCTCAGGTTGAATTCATCTATGAGAACTTCACAGTTCCAATGCAAGGATAAAACAAGATTCATTTGATTTGCATGAGGTCTGTCAGCTTTACTTCTGTGACTCAAAAGAAAGAACAAAACGGCAAGGTGTTCGATTGCTGTCTTACTTGCCTCACAAAATTGAATTAATTATTACCCTAAGTCAGAAGAGTTATGAACCTGAGCTAAACTTTATTTGGTCAGTCTCTGCACGTACAACAAATATTTAGGCACACTTGACTGAATTTATGTTTTCCATGATCTTAAAAAACTTTCTTTGCTTTCTGATGCAATCAGTTTTGTAGGACAAACATAAATTTGGATCACATATGAATTGCTTTTCTTTTTTAAATGAACATTTTTGATCTTGGAGTGAATAGTGAAGGAAGATCAGTGCCCATCGTACATATGAGCTCCTTCACTAGTTTAAAAGCATTCAGCTCATGAAGTTGGTTGATAAATGTCCAAAGTGAGCAGAGAGTTTTCATTGTGACACGTTTTGATCACTGCATCTATTCATCAGTATTCCTCACTTTACAATTATTTTAATACATACAAAATGGTCATAATAAAGATGGAGTAGTTTTGACTGCTCTTTGGAGGCATGTTCTCAAAGGGGTGGTTGAGTATGATTTCACTTTTTTAACTTTAGTTAGTGTGTAATGTGTAGTGTGTTTGAGCATAAACAACATCTGCTAAGTTACAACGCTCAAAGTTCAAAGCAAAGGGAGATCTTTTATTTCACAGAAATTGCTTTTTAAGGACTACAACAAACGTCTGGTAGGGACTACACAATCTTCTTCACGGGTTAGTGATTAAATTTACATAAACTCCGCCCCTGGGAACCCGATTAATAGATTATCATGACAGAATGCTAATCAATGACTAGAAGAATGTTAACTCCATAGATATCATATAATAAAGGCTAGATGTCTCGTCCGCGCTGCTGGCCAATGGAGGTCGACGTCTGCACACGGCGGCCATCTTGCCACAGGGAGCTCGCTCACTCGTAACATTGTGTTTTAATGCTGCATGTATTTTTAAATAACCATAATTTTCTAAATTTTCTACCGATTTTCAAAGGGTTTTGGTTTGTTATAAACGTCAGAGATGTAGTTATGACACTGCATACATATAAGTAAGAAAATCTGCAATTTCAACATGTTCCAGCATTCAGAATTATAGCCATGTTAATAACGTTTGTAAGAAACCAAACCGTTTGTAAATCCGTCAAGATTTCAGCGAGATAAGAGGATTTGTGTTCGTGCTGATCACTCACCTTACTTCAGATACCGCAGAGCTCGCCAGAAAGCTTCCCTGTGGCAAGATGGCCGCCGGTGATGCCGTTCGAGACTCCGCCTTAAGACATCTAGCCTTATATGGATATCTATGGTTAACTCCACATCAGCTACATAAATTCATCAACTAACCATTCAGAAATATCCTGTTACATTCTACAAGTTGTCAGTTCTTCTTGAGTCTCTCCATTTTTGTCCAACTGCAGTTTGAACATAAAAGGCTAAACCTTTTTTCAATTTTCAGTGTGTCTGCATGATGTAATCAGGGCTGCTAACACAGGAGCTGTTGAAGCTCCGCCCTCTGTGCCGGAGCAGCAGCTCATTTGCATTTAAAGGGACACACACAAAAACAGCGTTTCTGCTCACCCTCAAAAAGTGACAATTTTAACATGCAATAAAAATTATCTGTGGTGTATTTTGAGCTAAAACTTCACATATACACCCTGTGGACATCAGAGACTCATTTTACATCTTGTGAAAAGGGCATTATTAGACTGGGTAAACCCAGCCCGATCTGATGGCGATTTGATTTCACCATGCTGCTCAGGCTGGAAAGCTTTTATATCCTGCTTCCGTTACAAACTAGCTTATCCACCTGGTGCGCTATTGTCGGGTTTAACATGATGACGTCTCTCGCACGACCGTCAATCCAATTCCTTTTAACCTCACAAGTCACGACGATGCTCAATGGCTTCTTTAGTTTAGCAAACAAATCGCTCGAGTGGGTGTAAATACCACTCACTTTCATGTTTTTTTTGCACAGCCTGTAAAAATTGCTCGATGCCATTGCTGCTTCTGCAAACCGCTTATCAATGCTACAAACCAACACGTTTGTTGACACGTTTCCTGCCGGGAGTTTTCTCGTCGCTCTGCAAAGTACGTCACCCTGGTCTGGTTGAAGGACTATCCAATTGCGTACAGGGTCATTTGAACTATGCCCGTTGATCACGCCTCTTGTACAGTACAAAATACAGAGCAGACTCCCCAGACTAATGTTCAATCTTAAAAGATTGAGCTTGGCCTGGTGATAGCCAGACTCGGGCATTATAGGACCCCTTTAATTTCTTCCATTGTGATAAGTAGTCACTGCATATTGACTAGAGATTTACATCGTGGAAAAACAATTAACTCACTGTATGTTTAACCCTCATCCTCTCCTTGTATAGAAATGACCCGAAGCCCTAAAATTATACTTCTTTTTTTTTTTTTTTTTTCATAAAGCTTATATCATTACATATTGTTAATATATATATATATATATATATATATATATATATATATATATATAAAACTATGCAATTTTTAAGAGATTCTTTTTTTTTTTTTTATATATAAATTTTATATTTTAATATATTTTATATATATTTTATATAAATATTTAAATTACTAGATTTTTATCAATAAATATTATAATTTAAGCACATTCTTAACATTCTTTCAACTTAAACTCAAAATAACTCATCTTTTTGTGCTTAACCCTTTAATTCAGCTCAAAATATCTCACATTGGGTGTCTTTGCCGACCTCTTGTGGGGGAAAAAATATATAATATATATAACATGAGATTTCATGATTTGCCACTAGATGGCCTTATAATCTTTATATGTAGCAAATGAGCTGTTCCCCTGGGTCCTAAAGTCAGTTTATTTATTCAGTATGCATTCAGGTATCTGTTTAGATATAAAAAAATAAATAAAAATAAATGTTGGTAAAGTTGTAGCATGTTTAGTTATAATTTTCACTTTTTTTTTATTTGGGTTTTTCTATATATACTGAATTGTCAGATATTGTAATGATTAAAGTTAGTAAGGTGTACAGCAGGGGGGGAAGTAAAACCTTAAAGAATATTTTATGCTGATTTTGTTTCAGAATTAAAAATGCTGTTATAATTTCACCCTTTTCACTATTTCTTTTATTTCAACCACATAAACTCCTCGAATCCAGTCAAATTTTGTGTGTGTAATCCAAGTTTCAAGTGCGACAAAAGTCCTAAGCTCCTAAACTCCGATGAACACTCAATTGTTTATTTTATTTTATTTTATTATTCATTTTGTGTAGAGGAAGAAGGGAGGTGCATCCATTTAATGAGTTTCTTAGATCCGATTATTATGCATGATTGTGTAACATCCTATGCATGTGATTGGATAGGATCTTTGTTGCCAATAGCTATTATTCTTTCTTGTTGAAATAATTTCCAGAACTGTTTGTCTGTATTTCTTTTATCTATTTTTACAGTCTACTATTTTTGCATGTCTGCCAGAAGTAATTCAAAATGTGTTATGTTTTCATCCTGAGGATAAAGAATCTTTCAAATTTCGAATTTTACTAGCTTTACTATGGCCAAGGCCTTGGTCATGAATATTAATGAACTCCTTTCGATGTTGGCGCATTCTTGGACTGTCCAATCAAAAAACTCAATTATTATTTAAATAACCAGCTGACTGTTGCTCACGTACTAACGAAGGCCAATCAGCTACGCCTAGTGAGCGAACGTCCCGTTACGTAATTCATATTCATGAGCTAAGCCTTCAGCGTAGTAGGGTTCGTATAGCGGGGTTTGGTGTGTCCGGTCCGGGGCGCTGTTGGGCTGGTTTTACGGTTCGAGCCTGCTCTTTGGAGGCAGATTCTCTCTTTCATTACTTTCTCCCCTGATCCGCAGTGTTTGTTGAGCGTCTGCCCGACTGGACCTGCTTCATCATGGCCGTCTGAATTCAGATCTGAATCCCAGTCTGATCCCCTTTTCTTAATCATCAAGCTCGATCGCGCTGGGTATCATTTCTTTGGGATTTTACTTCATTTGTGCCAATGTTCAAACATGCAGCCTCCGCCAAGAAAGGTAAGAAACCAGCCTTAGAACAATGTATGTGTGTGTGGTTTTTTTTTTGTTTTGTTTTTTAAATGTGTTTTGCAACATTGTTATATTATCCCGAAGTTGCGACTTTCTTTCCAGCCGCTGTTTGTTTTGAAACAATGTATCTTTTTTCATTTGTAACGGAAACGATGTAACAAGAGTTTTCACGACCAGTACTGTTTTTATTGTTGTTTTTAAAGCAGCAGCGGTGGTAAATAATCTTGAAATCCAGCAGATATCTTTAGCAGAGATGATAGACGAGTGTTTTAGGGGATGATTTGATCTAAGATAACGGTTAAACCATGCAGCCACGAGATTCGTCTTGTTTTGTGTGTTTTTACTCGGATTGGAGTCACCATGCTTTTGTCAAATAGACGGATCAGTGATCCGTATTGTAACCCTAAAATCTGACATTTGGTTACACATCTCGCTTAAATGGATCCAAATGTCATTCACATCGTGGAAATATGAGTTTAAAAAATATATGTCCTACAGAAAGATGTTTTTCTGTCTGTCTCACTCAGAGGTGACAGCAGCAGGGGTGTTGGATTTCAAACTCATGTCCCACAGGCTGTATGGAGGAATGTGAAATTCCCTCGCAAAAAAAGCATTGTATTCCTATCATTCCACACACATTCGTGTGTTTTAATCATCAAAGCATTACATCATAGCGTAAAATCCTTAAAGGTGACGTTTGACTTTTTGCAGTTGCTTTGTCTTGTGAAGAGGAGAAAGGCAGATAGCATGTAGCACAGGTTTACCCCACAAATAACCCCGTTATTTTCGTAAAATGATGTTTTAAAATGCAAATACTATACAAAGATGTGTATAATACTCGTTTGCTTTGGTCGTTGTAACGCTGATAATGTTTGCTTTGATTTAAATGCTCGATAAATGACGATTAGCTCTTTCTACAGATGCAGGAGACAGGATACAGTATGATTAGTATAAATGTGGTGAGCTTCAGAAAGATTACAAGGTGCATTGTATTAACAGACAGTAAATATGTTACCTAATGTTTATTTTAAAGCAAATATCTGGTCTGATCTGTGTCTGACATCAGTGTTGTGAATATCTCCATAAAAAACTGAATAGCATGAGTAATAAATAAATGCCTGTAAATATGCTGTTTTGTTGATGCACTGTTGCTTTCCTCTGACGCAAATGCTGCTGTTAGTGTTTCCTCCATCTCGGAGTAACAATCCTTCACCTGCACAGCTCAAAGTGTGGATGAGAGCCATGCAGCCGGCTGTCATACTGTGTGTTATGGTGCAGCCTGCAACATTGTGTCCTGCTGACGCTGCCAGGGTTGGATACCGAGGCGAGCTGTGTTATTTTCCATCCTCTTTGGCTTTAACCTTTAGGGAGTTGTTACAGAACCAATTATCTCCTCACCTGCCAAGTGGAGAACTTCTGTTGTAATTACCAGTTTCTCCCTAGATATTAGTCAACCTGCCCGGGCTCATTGGTCTGGTCCCGTTGGGTTTTTCTCGGCCGTGTAGTCGCATTTGAGTTGTGAACCTCAGGTAACCTTTATGTTTTTTGTTTTGAACACAACATGATTAAAATCAGGACCATGACCATTTGTAGAGTGTTCCATGGACAGTTCTTAAAGGGATAGTTCACCTTAAAATGAAAATTCTGTCATTATTTACTCACCCTCATGTCATTCCAAACCCTTAAGACTTTTGTTCATCTTCGAAACAAATGATGAATGTTTATGTGTATAACAGATTAAATTTAATCTGTCCATCATATAAGTCATCATGTCTCTTCAGAAAATTTTGGACTTAACTGCTTAATTCATATGGGTTAGTTTTACGATCTCTTTATGAACTTTTTGAAGCGTCAAAGTTTCAGTTGCGTAGCTGTCAATGAAGGGATAGAAAGCTCTCAGATTTCATCAAAATGTCGTCATTTGTGTTCCAAAGATAAATGAAAGTATTACGGATTTGGAATGACAAGGATGAGTAAATAAATAAATAAATATTTGTGGGTAAACTAACTCTTTAAATGCTCAGGACAATGGGTTTCTATGTAATATTTGTATATTTCTTTTAGCAATGTGCAACTCAAGGGAGATTGTTATAAGAGCATATAACTTTAAAAAGTGTTATGATGGGTTTCAGATGGGTTTGCCAGCCTAGTCATACAAGCACAAAGCTATTTATAAGTTTAATCAATGTTGTTTCATAACTGAAGTGTTCTATATCATTTCATCCACAACTTTCAGTTCCAAATGTCAGCAGTTAAAAGTCTTAAACGAAACGACCACCTGCTTCTTTTACTGTTGACCTCAAAGCATTTGTTTGCAAATTCCTTTAAATCTCTTTCCTGTAACTGGTCTAACACTACAAAAAAATCAAGTAAAAAAATAAAGGTTCTTAACTGGCATCTATGGTTCCATGAGGAACCTAGCATCCACAGAACCTTTCCATTTTTCTACAGAATGTTCATTATAGTGGAAAAAAGGTTCTTCAGACAAGGAAAAAAAATATTATTTTAAGAACTGTTTACAGAAAGGGAACCAAAAATGGTTATTTTATGCCATTGCTGTGAAACTGCCCCTTTTAGAACCGTTGTTATTAAGAATGTAAAAAAAAAAAAAAGTTATTTCCAGTCAATGTATTTTTGGACCAAATACTATGGTATGTGAATGTGGTACTTGTTCAGTACCATGGTATACTGCTCTAAATGTGTGGTTTTGCTGTTTACTTAAACTTCTCTGTTTTTGATTCTGCACTGAAGCAGAGTTTATATAATCTTTTTGTGTGATAGTTTCTGAAGTCTTCAGATATCATTAAATATGGAATCTTAGGATGTGTCATGCCAGGGTACCATTCCCGTCATGCTAAATAACACATTTTCCCCATAATAAAAATACATAATTCATCTTTACTGTTTTGTTATAATAATTTTAATCTGATCCAGATTACATAACTTGGAAACATTTCAGACATTTCAAAGCCTTGGAAGCATTTGAACTTTATGGTGATACATTTCTTCCAATATGTCCATGTCTGTGGAAAAAATGCAAATATCTGTTTTTAATTTTGGTACAGTTTTTATTCATTTAAAAATTGTGTTTCAGTTGATGTAATATTGTGTACTTTTAATAGGCAAGGCGCTTTTATTTCTAGAGTACATTTAAAACAGCCACTGCTGACCAAAGTGCTGTATAATCTTTAATCTAACAACTTTAGCTAATAAAATACATAAACTGACGGGAACACACAAATTCATAAGATTACATTGAATCAAAAGCCAGAGAGTAAAAAATGTCTTCAGTGAGGAATTAAAACTATCAATCATAAAAATTTGTCATTTGGTAGTTTTAATAACGCATGTACGCTAAAAAAAATCTAATGCATCTAAAATACATCTTTTGTGAGATGATGTCTCAGTTTGTTCTTGATCAGGCTTAAATCAGGCCCGCAATTGCTCACCTTAGACTATTAAAGATTACATTGAACCATATCTATATTAGTTTTAACTATAAGGTGATATCATATTATAGTGTAATATGGAATCATTTAAAGCTTAATTGTGTTATGTTCATGCATTTGAAATAATTATTATTTTCAAACAGGTTTCCAGACTGGTCAGATTGTCCTGCCCACAAACTCACGCCATGTTTTGAGTCGCAGCATATCAAACTGGGACAGGAGAAAAAGTTTTAACACCCCAAAAATGACACACTTCAACTTTAATTACTCTGTTGTGACTGCAAGGGACAAATGTTTTTATAGAAAGAATCAACCATAAAAATGTTAGTTTCATTGCAGGGCTTGTTCTCTTGTTGTTTGGAAAGCTTGTGAATTTGCCGTTGTGGTGCATACAGCTGACTGGAGCTGGAAACACAATAATGAGCTCATGTGGGACAGTGTGTGTGTGTTTGTGCAACTGGCATGTGCCATCCTCTTCCTCGCCTCTAATGATGTCGTCTGCTCTTCAGGTAAAAGTGACACAGGAATTGAAGAACACTCATATGGAGCAGCTCGGCCGCCTGCACCTTAAACACCAGACAGAATGTGATTTATTGGAAGATATGAGGTAAGCCATTACATGAAAACAGTGCCTAAAACACGCATGCATCCATAAAGGTGAAACAAATAAAACAGAACGCAGAGAGCGAGAGAATTCCCCCTTCTTTTGAAGACCACTGCGATCGCAGGACCGGGATGTGACGAAGGCATTTCCTTTGGACTTCCTGCTCGCAGGGCCAGTCGTTCCCACAGCTGGAAGTCATAACAGTGCTGCTCTTCTCTTTTTTTCCTGTTTTTTTTCTTCTTTTTTTTCTTGTCTTCTCTTAAAAGGGATTGAGGGCTGGTTCAGAACAGAGGGAGGGAATCGTGTTAAAACCACTGCTTTTGGACACGGAATTTATGTACGTGTTTTGTCTATATGTGTTTGTACATGCTTATGGGTGTTTATAATGATATTTGACAGTGGCACACCCTCACGAGGGAGCTGAGGATGAAAATTGCTGTGCAGGCATAATCTGCAGGCTATTGTGGTGTGTGTTTGTGTGGTGGAGTGAAAAGAAGTTTCTGTCCAAAAGCGACGAGAGAGAGGATGAGGATGGGTTAAACTGCATCATTTTTTTTTTACAAGCGATTAGTTGATGGATTGTCTGAAAAGTGTCATTTCTACTGCCACTAGTGGTAGGGTTAGTTTTTTAAATAAAATATAAAAAATAATGACTGTTTTCAATCTGGTTTACCATTGCATTTATATATTATATTGCATGCTATATTCTCTGGAATTTAAGTAACTTTTTTAACATCTGAAAAATGCTGGCCCTTATATTACAAAGCAAAATAACACCAAGAACGCAAAAGTGCAATACACACTTTTATATTTGTGCCGAATGTTAGAAGTACTCAAACCCATATTTGTTTATATAGCACATTTCCTACACGCCATTAGTTACTTTAAAAAAAAATCGTTTAGGTGTTTATAATAAATTATTTATTAAACGCCACTATAATTTGTTGTTTTATACTTATTTTTTTAATTCCTGTTCTGTTGTGAATACCGTTAAATTGAAAGAATTTGTTGAGAAGTGAGGGGAACTAAAATACATGTTATGTTTATTAATGTTTGTAAATGTTTTGCTTTACTTACCGGTATTTTACATAAACTGTAAAAAAAATATGGACGTAGTGTCCGTGACGTCAGCCATAGGTTTCTGAAGAGCATTTTTGAAGCCCAAAGTGGGCGGAGCCGGCAGTCGCCATCTTGGCAGCGCGTCATCGCACGTCACTCCCGGATAAACGAAAATGGGTGAAGAGGCGGGATTAGCTGAAGTGACGTGACGCTAACAGACAGCAGACAAACAGCAGTAGTGACACTACTAGTGACAGCGGCGGCAATCCACCTGTCACTCAAGTGGCCACGCCCTTAATTATACAGAACTTTAAGGCTTAATATAATTTAAACGGACGAGTTGTAAAAAAAATCACCCCCTTCACAGTTGTCATGAAGGGCAAAATGAACTATATAGACCAAAACCACTTTTTGTACCAGGCTGTAAACACATTTTCTTCTGCTGTAAAGTTGAGTAAAGGGGGTATGGGATTGAGGAGCCTGTCTCTAGCAGCCAGTCGATGAATTGCAGGTCACTAATGTGACCTATCAGTGTTTTTTTTCTCTCTCATCAATGCAGTTTTGACCCTGTGCGACTTGTAGTCAGTGTCGACTTATTTCTGGAAAATACTGTATTTTGACATGATAAAAATTAATACTGCCTAAGTAATAAAAGTAAACAAGTTCTCAATTCTTATTGAATGCAAGACAACTTTCAGTATTAAAATAAGAACTAATAATCTAATTACAAGCAATGGGACAAATAAATACAAACCCCTAGTGTGCTGCTATCTTCTCCAAAGTTGTCATTACTAAAATTAAGAATTAGATGTTTTAATTAAGCAATAATGTACTTGACAGACACCATGTTGTATTGTGAATATAGACGTGGCCGAAGATGTTGCAAGCGTTTCACTGTTAAACCATTTAGCCTTGACTATGTTCACAATATTAGCCACAATATATGACCTGATTGGCCTACTGTACATTTTTTGTTTATCGCATCTGATTCTTAATTTTAGAAGTCTTATTTGTCAAACCTGCTGTTTGGAGAAAGGACAAACTTTATTCCATGCAATCAGCAGAGTCTTTGCATCTCTACACAGAAGAGCTAGCAGCACACTTTAAAAGCTTTACGCCTCATAGCTAAAGACATTCAGCTTGTATTTCTGCTGTCCTCGACTACAGGCAGGAT
Organism: Leuciscus leuciscus; assembly: GCF_965113295.1. Lineage (NCBI taxonomy): Eukaryota > Metazoa > Chordata > Actinopteri > Cypriniformes > Leuciscidae > Leuciscus > Leuciscus leuciscus. The sequence continues at coordinate 24,560,558 of NC_138734.1, read as the reverse complement.
ATATATAAAAAAGAAAATAGTGAGACATGAGTCAGCTAACCATCGGGAATCCTGCCAAATGTGCAGTTTCCTAGCTTTCGCTAGCGATGATGCCACATTTAAAGGTGATGCTTGTTATTGTTCTTGATCTTAAAGTGCTTTGTTTAATGTGCAGGAACAACTCTAAGAAGGCTATTAAAATATTGATCTGTTTGTTTGAGGTCTGTCATAATGGAAGTGAAGGTTGAAATGCATGGAAAATCTTTTTGGAAACTATTAACTCTTAAATTTTGCAATATTGTCACATTATTTGCACAGAAACTACACACTTTACCATGAATTTGGTATGATACCATAGACTATGAGAGATGGAAAAACGATCTGTTGAGGATTTCATTATGTCTAACTTGCAATAGATTTTTGTCCCCTTAAAGATATCCTTTCAATGTTGATTTTTTGATCAATGCAGAGTGGACTGCACTTTCATATAAAGCCTATTGAGACTAAAGACCATGAAACATATTTAGCCAAATCAGACTAAAGGCATGGTCACGGTTACTGTTGTTCAGTGATTTTTCACAGTCGAAATCGAGTCAGTTCAATAGGAATCTGTGTATTTTCGGCTGAGGGATTTCCTCACACAGGTTTTGGATGGGGTTCAAGTTTGTTATGCAAATTTGCCTGCATGTTTGAACAAAAAAAAATAAAAATCAGGTATGACTTCGGTGTGATCTGTGCTTCATGCATCACTACACTATTGAAAATGGATTTGTTTTCCTGCCAAATTTAGCAGAAATGTCTCTGTTACTGCACCTTAACCAAGAAAGGGACTGGGGATGTGCAATTGATCTGTTCTTTCAATTTGTGCTGTTTGTGTGTCGAATAAGGTAGACTAGTATGAGAAGATTATTACAGATGCCAAAGCTCATTGCTACATTCCATTACATTTCCATGGATTTAAAGTTGACTTTATGATCTTCTCCATTCTCAGTGTCAAAGACATTCATGGATTCGGACTTTCTCCTCTGTTCTTTGTTGCTCTGTCTGACTCTTGCTGACAAACACATACACAAACATTCTCAAGGTGGTCCAGTGGGATAAGTCGATGTCTCGGCCATGAGTCAAAGAGCCCCATTGATTGAGCTTCTGAGTTTGATCTTCCTGTTTACCTACTGGCCCACTAATGCTCTGACCATAATAACCCAGACACGACGTAGGACGGCCGTGTGAACAGATATATTATAACTCTAGAACTACAGTACAGTCATGCTCACACTGTCTCAGATATATTTAAGGGTGAGTTCATAGTGTATTTTGGGAAGTACTGCTGACTCTTACAGACTGGAACGCTGGTGTCGGTAGGAACTTCAAACATGAAGGTCTCTGCTGTAGTCTGTGTGTTTTATTTCTCCTGTTGCTCACCCGTTTGCAAATGCGCAGACGTTGATCTGAGCACTTGGCCAATTGAACATACTTGCATCCGTTTACTTGTTAACTGTGTTGAGGGAACTTCCTGTTCATTTCTGCCATCAGGAATGGTTCTGAGTGGATGATAGGGGGTTGCTTGGCTTATTTGTAAAGTCAAATTGCCTATTGGTAAAATCAAAAAAGATATTCCGCTTACTAGATATTGCTCAGGTGAGGGTCCTGAGTCGTATCTAGTGACTGGAATATCTTGATGGTGGACTTTTTTTTACATTACCAATAGGCAGTAACTCAGTCTTAAGTCTGTGGGACTTTTTTGTTTGCTGGCAAAAATCATATATCTGACTGCTTAGAAAAGTAGTAGAACTAGGGATGCATGATTTAAGGAAAAATCTAATTGCAATTTATTTTATTTTTCTTCTAAGAATTGTGGTTTGCGATTCAAAACAAAGCACCAGGGGCCTGTACCATGATGGTAGTTGAACAAACTCAGGGTTGCAGGATTAGTTTCGAGCTGACAAAACCAAACCAATCCAACCAGGCTTTGTTGGTACCATGATGCTGATCATCAACTTTCTCTGTCAACTCAGGCTTTGATCCTGAGTTTAGGAGTGTAGGTGTGACATCAGTAGCGAACAGCCAATCACATGCTGAGAAAAAGTGAAACTCATTCAAAACTCATTGAAATTAATTTCTCGCGAGAGAAGCAGCGCAATTCACTTATTAAATAAAAGTATTAAAATATTAAGAATTTAAACAAATTTACACAGCAAGAAGAAAATAGCTGTCTATGAAAGAGGACAACTAAAGGAAAAAGTCTCGCTACTTTATATCAGTGCAAGTAAAAGTTGTGAAGTTAGTTTATACAGTTGATTAAAGGTATAGAGAGAATTGAACATTTAAGCTCACATGTAGTCATTTTATAGCTTCATCTATTGATTCTAAAGCGTATTTATATTAGCTTTGATATATTTATTCATTTAAACTCTGCGTAATACTAATTGATGAACTAAAATTGTACATGTGTGATTGATTAAGGGTATAATAATTACATAAATAATATCTAAATAATACAAATGTATTATTCTATATAAGCATTACTAAAAGCCAGACGATGTCTTTAAAAATCATTTGCTATGTTAGTGACCTTTAATTTGGAGTAGAAACAGGTGGAGTGACTTTATCGCTTCAGACATGTCACTTTGCTCACAGCTGATTGGTCCAAGTTTGGTTTACAACCTCTTACCCGGACCAGGCTGGCCGTGGAGCGTTAGTTACTATGACGATGAACACTGCTAAAAGCCAAACCACTTTCATGGTGCCTAAAACCCAGGGTTGGTGCAAACTAAACTGAAACATACCTGGCTAGCCACCTAAACCGGCTTCATGGTATAGGCCCCTGGTTTGATGTGGTTGTTTGTATGGCTGCATAATTTGACAACATTTTTGTGATTTTTATATTCATAATTATGACTATAAAAATAATAATACTTACCATGCGCTGAGTGTTCTTTTACACAAAAGCAGCTCAGAGCAGTTAGATAATAAAATATTTATATATATATATATATATAATTTTTATTTTATTATCTAACTGCTCTGAGCTGCTCGTGTGTAAAAGAACACTCAGCGCATGAAACACGCATACAGTTGGCTATATTTATTAAATTAAATCGCAAACCTTTGTGATCTGATAACTGTGCTAAGCCATATCATGTTTTCAGGTTGTTGTTTTTTTACTTACTCGTAGCCACATTATTGAGGATTCATTCATATCTGTAGTACAAAATACAAATGGTGTAGGATGATATATTTGCACAGGGCAGCGTTTGATGGACCATATCTATATCAGAGATGCCCTGATACTGCAGACAGGAAGACATGGGAGGGAGTTATGCACGAGGGATTGTGGGAAATAGTTGAGGAATCCTGTGTGATATTAAAGAGTTGAAAGACAGTTGTTGTTTCAGTAACTGACGGATGAAGCAGATGAAAAAGCGAAGCAGACGAGGGAGAAATAGTTTTTAGCTTCGAGGAAGCCGCTTTGTGCCGTTTGTGTACGAGAGACATAATGAGTTCCATCAAGACTCTTCTGGCTGGATCTGTTTCTTTTGGTTTCTTACACTTTCTGACTCTGTTTCATTGTGAACCCACTAGGCAGTTTGATTATATAGCCTGCTGTGTTTTTCACAAAAAAAATATTACCCCTCAAATTGCGCAAATTGAAAATACGCCCAGTGGAAACGCATACATTTTGCAAAAACTCCCGTATATTGCAAAAAAGTTTTATGCTTGCATGAGGTGGTTTTTAGGCAATTAAAAAAATAAATAAATCGCATTTACAGGTCACCTGGCGTACGTAAAAGTCCATCATTCTTTAAAGAAGGTGCAATATTTTTGGAAGAAGACGAGACAGAGTTCTTTATTAAACTCATAAAAGACAAAAGAATTTTGGAAATTCTGCATTCTAAACAACAAAGAAATGGCACAATTTATCAAGACCAGATAGGAAGGAGAAACCCTCAGAAACACCTCATATGTGCCGCTCCCAAGTATAAGGGGCTTTGGAATTGTATTTAATATCTAATATTTATAATATATTTATTAATTTGAATATCATTTTGTACTGTTGACAGAATTATCTTTTTGGTTTGCGACCATCAAGTTTGGAATACAAAGAAGATAAACAAATGATATTAGTGTGAATTAAAGGGTAAGTTCACCCCAAAATGAATAGAATTGTCATTCCAAACCCATTTCTTCATCTTTGAAACACAAATGAAGATCTTTTAAATGAAATCTCAGAGATTTCTGTCTCTCCATTGACAGTCCACGCAACTTCCACTTTGTCGCTTCAAAAAGTTCATAAAGAGATCGTAAAATTAAATCCATGTAAACTGAGCGGTTTAGTCCAAATTTTCTGAACAGACACGATCACTTTATATGATGAACAGATTGAATTTAACTTAATTATTGAATCAAACTTTTTTTAGAAAAAGTTGCGTAGCTGTCTATGGAGGGACAGAAATCTCTCAGATTTTATTAAAAATATCTTAATTTGTGTTTCAAAGATTAACTAAAGTCTTGAGACATGAGGGTGAGTAAATTATTGGGTGAACTATCCCTTTAAAGGTGTAATTTACTGGTTTATCTAAAAATCTAAATTATTAAATCAATTAAAATACATTGTGGCATATAAAGTGATGTCAAATTAGATTTTGGTTATCGTAAGCTGATGCTTTCCTCATGTTGGTAGTTTGAGTTATCCAGTGCGTTTTCTACATAAGATCTGACCTTAGCGTTAACACTATTGTCCAAATGTACTGAAATCAATCTCTCCATCATTCTTTAATGAATGAGCTTTTGTTTTACAAACACACACACACACACACACACACACACACACACACACACACACACACACACACACACACACACACACACTCAAGCTGCTCAACTCTCAAAGGCCTTAATGAAATTGAGTCTCCTTGCATCCTGAATCTCAAGGCTAATTTGATCTGAGAGGTATTTCATGAAGAGCCTTTTCATCCTTTCTGCGACATTCTCAAGAACCAAAACATATCTGCTCACTGATTTCAGACCAGATCGAGCCTCGATCACACGTGGACAATAAATATGTGGTGTATTGATGTATTAATATGTTTCAGGTTGATATAGATTGGCATGAGATTAAAGTGATCGTTTTAGAAAAGGTGATAGTTCTGTCATTTACTCACACCCCTATGTCATTCAAACCTGTATGACTTTCTTCTGTGTAACACAAAAGAAGATATTTGAAGAATGTTTCAGTGTTTTGCTGTCCTTACAATGAAAGTCAATGAACAAAAAACTATTGTTTTGGACCCCATTGACTTTCATTGTATGGACAAAAACAGATGAAACCATGTTAACGTTCCCTTTAAGTATTAATCTGAGGAAAATGTCTGATATTTAGATTTAGCAGTAGTAACGAAATGGCTCTGAAAAACGAAATAAATACTTTTCCTTAATAAACAAACACAATAAACATAGTTGCATTTAAAATGCATAAAGATGTCATGCATAAAGATGCCATGCTTAAAGATGATCAAAAGTGACCGTAAAGATATTTATAATGTTACAAAAGTAAATTTCTATTTAAAAAAATCTGTTATTTTAAACTTTCTATTTGTCAAAGAATCCTGAAAAAAACAATATCAAGGTTTCCACAAAAGCACAACTGATTTCAACATTGATAATAAGTAGAAATGTTTCTTGAGCAGCAAATCAGCATATTAGAATGATTTCTGAAGGATCATGTGACACTAAAGACTCGAGTAATGATGCTGAAAATTCAGCTTTGCATCACAGGATGGAATATATACAATTTTAAAATGTATTAAAATAGAAAATGGTTCCTTAAATTGTAGTAATATTTCACAATATTATTGTTTTTACCACAGGAACATGTTCCTCAAAACAAAGCTATCAGAAGACTTTTGTATGTTATATTACTTTTAGGCTGGTTTCATGATGTTTATTTAGGTAATTATGATGGTTCAATTCCCTAAACATTTATGTGATTTTGCAAGCAACACCAACTAAGACCATGAATCTGTATTATAACTCTTTTCCCTGATGTCTTTTAGAGCAGTAGAACAATAGGAGCGAGAGGGGCCCAGACATGCCTTCTATCCTAGAGATTGTGTGTGTGTGTGTGTGTGTTTGTTTAGTGGAAAAAAGCAGATGACGTTGATCTGGGAAGAAAAATGGCACAAATTCCTGGAGATTTCAGGCCGTGCCTTGAGGATGCAGGCATTAGAACACATGAGACAGATTCGAATGAGAAAAGCGAGCCAGTTTGTGATGTTATAGAGCATGATGGGTGTTTTTCTGAAGGGGATGAAGGAATTTGAGGAGGCATGTGAGAGCAGGAGGTGCTCATAAAGGAAGGAGGAGGAGGAGACCTGTAATGCTCGACTCCAGCAGCGTCCCATGGAGTTCACATTCTCTCATGCTCACTTTAACACAGTCATGTTCTCCCACCCAAACGTTCATAAGCAAATTCAACCGTGCACGTTTATGAATTCTTAAAGAGAGCAAGCAGGCCAAATGTTTCAAAGTGGAACGCTTCACACACACTCCAGAATGTCACGAAAACATGGAGGTCACATTTCACCATAAAATGAATGGAAAAAGTTTTACAGGAGAAAATTAACCCTATTTTAGAAATTTCTTTTGCATTAAAAGAATTTGATTATTTCCCCCTAAATTAATTTTTCTGTAATGCATATACCTATTTATAATAATGTTTTTACTTAAATTGTGAAATATCTTTGCTTTACACTGAGAATTTATTTGCTTAATTGCCATGAAAATAATGTCACAATGTACACTACTGTTCAAAAGTGACAGTAAATGCATTTGTGATAAACAAAACGGATGTTTTTAACATTAGCATAAGAATACATTTTAAAATATATTCATATAGAAAACTGTTATTAAAAATTTATTTAACTATTTTACAATATTACTGGGGTTTTTTATCAATAAAATGAAGCCTTATATGAAAGCATAAGATGTTTCTTTCAAAAATCTTACCAACTTCAAAATTCGGATGGACTTGGATTGGATTGGCTTTTTCTTCTTGAAGAAAAATGTTAATTCTTTCTTTTGATTTTAGAGTGAAATATTACACAGGCATGTTCGTGTCTGGTTTTGTGAGATTTACCTAAGGAGGATGACACACACACACACACACACTTGGCCGTCTGTGTTGTGTTATGGGGAGATTACATCAGTTTCACACCCAAACAATCACTAATTGGAAAAGCTGGAAGTGAAACACAAGGCCTTGACCTCTCCGACCTCTTCATCTCCTCTCACCAATAGCTCAAACGCCTCCGACATTCCTAATTAGATCGAAAACTCTCCTCCTAATGCCCATCGATTCTTTTATCTTTTGCTCTATCTCATCTCTGAGTCTCTCCTTCTTTTTGTCTTGTCCTGCTGTTGTGCTTTGTTTTTATTCCCTAGATTTAACTCTCCCACACTCTTGTTCTTGATGGTGTTTAAGTCAACGGTCTTTATTTCTATTTTTAATGCTTTGTGAATTAGATCAATAACAATATGTATTAAAGTTCAGTGTGTGTGTGTTGTTTTGTAGCATTTGCTTTTTAGTGATCAGATGCACCATTTTCACCTGCTAGGTGATAAAACGGGTTAAAAAAAAATAATACAAGAGGGATCAGAGTCATATCTAGAGACTTGGTCTCAGAACTCTTTGGCATGGATGGTGCAAGTAGATGGTTATGATTTATTATTGTATTAGGTTGTAAAATTTCAGGCCCAGAAATAGTTAACTTAATCTTTCTTGGAAACAGAAACCGCGTCATTCAAGGTTTACTGACCTCTGGATTAGATTTATCTGTTTATGACTTTATATATATACACACACACACACACACACACGTCACTGTCCCATCTGTATGGTTTGACTGTGTTTATGACTTTTATTTCTTTTTAGGAAGTAATTAGTCAGTTAGCATTTAGTGTACACAGATTTGTATGAACAACTCTCATGCAACCTATGCACAGCATCCCTAAAATGATATAAAAGTCATGCATAAAAATGTCTGGATATCATTGCATCAACATAATACCAACCCAAGTGTTGAGTTGGTATTGTTGGGACACACCTCTTAATTATTGAATTGAGGTGTTTCAATTAGACCCATTGCCACAGGTGTATAAAATCAAACACCTAGCCATGCAGTCTGCATTTACAAATATTTGTGGGGATTCTGGGGGGGGGTTGTTCTAAAGAGATCAGTGAATTCAAGCATGCTACTGTAATAGGATGCCACCTTTGCAATAAGTCAGCTCATGAAATTTCATCCCTGCTAGATATGCCACGGCCAACTGTAAGTGTATTTGAATGTGGAAGTATTTAGGAACAGCAGCAAAAGTTACAGAGCGGGGTAAATGAGTGCTGAGGCACATGGTGCGTAAAAGTCGCCAACGCTCTGCTGATTTCATAGCTGAAGAGTTCCAAACTTTCACTGGCATTGATATCAACACAAAAACTGTGCGGCGGGAGCTTCATGGAATGGGTTGTTCATGGAGTGGTGTAAATCACACCGCCACTGGACTGAAATGTGTTCTGTGGAGTGACGAATTACGCTTCTCACTCTGTTTGGCAGCCTGGTGGGCAAGTCTGGGTTTGGCAGATGCCAGGAGAGCATTACCTGCCTGAATTCTTTTGGGCCAACTGTAAAGTTTGGACTGGTGGAGGCGGGATAATGGTATGGGGCTGTTTTTCCCATAATTCCAGTGAATTCTTAATGTTTCTGCATACCAAGACATTTTGGACAATGCTGTGCTTCCAACTAGGGATGTGCCAGAATCCGAATACCTTATTTGTAAAGGCATGGATAATGGCTTCAAAATGAATAACGAATTGTACCGAATAATAGAAAAAACATTCGCCTGACACTGTTTGCTGGATAGCATAGCTCGATATTATACATAAAACTCTCAAATCACCACACAATGAGTATGTGAAGTGAATGAGTATAAACTCTATGATTGAAATGAGCGCCAATCAAATAGCTGCGTTGCCGTCTCTATGCATCTCTCAGAAATCAGAGCTTGGCAAGAGTAATATCAACTAAATACTTTATCATACACATTTTCTACTGTTTGATATGTCTATTTAAATTATTTAAACCTTGTACTATATGATACACGAATGAAATGAGCACAGCATGATCTCAAATCAAGCTGTCAATCATAGCCGCATTGCTATCTCTGCGCGTCTATCAAGAGTAATATAACTAAAGCTGGGCACACACTACAAGATGTATTCAAGGCAATTTTGGAGCGATTTCTCTCCTTCCGACAATCCAGTGATCCCTATGATCTTGATGGTTCTACAGATTATTTCATCCGATTTTTCTGTGGTGTGAGGTGTGTTAAGAGTGACTGAATCTGCTCGGAAGAACGTCGGTGTGTAGCAGCGGCTTTACCACAACAAGAATAGCATTGTACAGTGAGACATTTAAGATTATTAACAAGTCATTACTTTTACAAATAATTGTAACAAATTATTCCTATCAATATATTTTAAAATTCCTAGTAATCTATAAGTCTGCATTTACATTGCACATATCTATTTTGACATTCCATATTTTTATCACGTCCTAGTATCACTGTCAATTGCAATTTCGAAAGCAAATCCTGCTTTTATATGAAGATGTCACTTCCAAAACTTTGCAGTGTGTAATTGGCCATCGGCCCTTTTATCAGCATGAAAAACAATACTTTTATTCAATGGATTAGAGCTATATAGCCTGGAAAGGGCGAAAGAGCGATCACTTTACAATCTCTAAAAAGCTGTCACTCATCTCAGTTTACGATTTCACAACCTATAAGATAAAAGACCTGCATATATGTGCGTTTGTAGTTTTTTAGGAGATTCCTGCTTTTACAGCTTGACTCCAAGCATTCAAATTCCACAGGTCTGCCTTGTGTGTATCTGCACTAAACAACCTCTGCTGAAAGTGCCATTCTGCCCACCAGTGTTCTGCTCGCAGTAAATGCAACACTTGTGTGTCTGAATGCTTCTTTTATAAATCATCAACATTACGATCAACTTTTTTTTTTTTTCTGAAAGTGTTGCTGTGCAGTTTAGGTGTTCAAGTTGGTTGGTTAATACTTGGCATTAGGGGTTTGTTGAAATGAATAACAGCAACACCAATGCTTCCAAGAGGAATCGTTAAGATTGTTTTCAAGATATAATAATCAAATTAGCTCATAACATTCACCTTCTAATTGCAATCATTGATTTAATCATTTAACTGCCGTTCAATCCTGGAGGACTGAAAGGGGTTTCCAAGGACACTGCTGGGTTTTTCCCAGCTGTAGACAGACGCTCCGACCTGTTGGTCCCAGAGGAAGAACTGTCATCAGACATCCATGGCTCCTCAGGCTGAGATGCTGCTTTGTAATTAGCCACTCTGAGGTTTGCTGTAATTATTGACTTAGACTCGTATCTTAACCCATTTCCTCTTCCTGTGGATGTCTCCTCTTCCGTCCCCATTCTCTTTGTTTCTTATTATATTTGTAAATGTAGGTTCAGAATGCTGTACTACATACTATTTTTGCAAAAGTGTTATGCAGTAATTTGCACAAATGCAAATTAACCATGTTGTGTACACTGGCAGTCAATTTCTTTTCTTTTTTTTTTTTTTTTTAAAAGAAGTCTCTTATGCTCACCAAGGCTGCATTTATTTGATGGAAAAAAATGCAGTAAAAACAGTAATATTGTGAAATATTATTGCAATTTAAAGTAACAGTTTTCTACTTTAATATATTTTAAAATGTCATTTATTTCTGTGATTGAAAATTTTCAGCATCATTACTCCTGTCATCAGTCATGTGATTCTTCAAAAATCTATTTCTATTCATAGATAGAACAGCATTTATTTGAAATAGAAATCTTTTGTTGCATTTTAATTAATTCACTTTCACTTTTGATCAATTTAATGCATCCTTGCTGAAACTAAATCTCATTGACCCAAACCTTTGAACACTGGTGTACACCAGGTTTGGCTGCGTAGCTCACAGAGGAGACAAATTAGTAGACGTGACCTCAAGGCCAAGTGACCTCTGACCCTTGCTATGCTGTTTCCTATGTAGGTCAGTCGTGGCAAAGAGTTTAACATCTGGAGTTCACATGCTCCACTGTCTGAATGCAGCAGCTTCTTGTGGATCGTACTTCCTGCCTAGTAGCAACCAGCTCTTACCCCACACACGGAGTCTGTTAACCCTTTGACACAAGATGCTGCCTTCTGTTACCACTCTGTAGTTGTGGATGTCACCTTAAGTATCCTGTGCAAAGTCTATAAAAAGACAGTTATTAATAGTAAACATTAACACACCATGTTCATTCATTGCCAAAAGCGTTTGTTTATATGTAATGTTAGTATTTTTTATGTTTATATATTTTGTTTATTTATTTATATAACTATATTAAAGGGGTCATGATATGAGAAATCAAATTTGCCTTGATCTTTTGACATATAAGAGGTATTTGTACCATTAAAACATCATGCAAGTTTCATAGCTTAAAACATCCTCCTCATTATAACCAAAGCTTTTATTTAATCAAGATCCAAAAGCTTTTTTGCAGCATCTGTGACGTCACACAGGCAAGTACATTTGCATTTGACTGTCTCCAGTCCAGAGCAAGACATCGACGAATAGTTATACATCATCACACTATAAGCCCCGCCCACTGGCATGCAGTTGCTTAGCGTCGGACATTTGGTTACACTGGATGTGAGTGTCGCGTCAAAAGCAAATAGAAACCATTATAATCACAGACGCTGTCTACACTGAATACATAATACAGATGCGCGTTCAGTTTCTGTCATACTCCACTTGTTTGAGTCTGTTGACAACAGGACAAATGGAAGAGTGAAAGAACGTTTACTTAGATCCCAGCGTTGGAAATAAGTGGATGGATTATTTTAATGTCGTTCCGGATCGCGTCTGAGGATTATATGTTTGTTCGGAGCATTTTATATTGTAATCGAGGCACAGTGTAATAGATAGTTCCATTTTTGATAAATGATTAAGCAGCCAACTGTATTGGATCTGACAGCAGCTGCATCACAAACCGCAAGTAAATTATTTCATAATGCATTGTCTGTAAATTATGTTTTTTTATGGAAAATGTTTTCAAAACACGTACTTTCATGCAATAGAGCTAATAGACCTTTTTTTGTGTGTGTGTGTTTGTTTGAAAAATGTAATACTATAAGTGAACTTCAAGGAATTAATTCAAATGATTTAAAAAAATCCATTTCATGACCTTTAATACAAATATATAAACATATTATTTATAGATTTTCTTTTGCATTCAAAGTCGTCTTGCAGTGTATTGTGAAATTAAAGATGAAATGGACTGTTAATTGTCAATGAAAATTGCCAAAAGATATTCCTTTCAAAATTATTCACACCAAACGTGACAATTTTTTGTTGGAATCTAAGAAAAGTTCATCGTCCAGGAGTCTAAAGGAGTCCATTATAATGCAGCTTTGTGACAAAAATTCATGCAGAATGGTGAGTAGGCATTTAGTCAGATGATATGTATGTGGGGAGGATTATGATGAAGCAGTAAAAGATGATTTTTTTTTACTTCATTTTTTACAACAAAGGGTGTTCTTGCAGCAGAAAGAGGATGTGTGATAACACCTGCTCTTCACAGATGTGTGTGTGTGTGGTTGTGCGCATGTGTCTCTGTCTGTCACTGAGTGTGTATATGTGTGATCTGATGTGCATTTCCATTTATAGATGGCACTTTTGTAAATATCGACTGGCTAAAAGCGTCTCCTTTTCTTATAATAAACACATTTACAGTTAGTAGAGAGACAGCTCTCAGGCGCTTTTATTACAGAAAAATGGTACAGTTCATCAAAACGAACAAATGTCCTTGTAGTTTGTCATGTGTCCTTGCTGTTCAAGAAGTGAGGAAAAGTTCTGTGGCATGTAGAAGGTTGTTCCAGTGTAGGGGATCTGGCAGACATCAGGCCTGGCTGTGTCTCGCTGTACTGGACCTCAAGGTCACCCTGTGAAGGCTCTCACGAAACCAGTTTCACCCCAGGAGAAGTGTGATGGTGACTTTATTGCAATCCAGTTAGCACCATGTGCATCATGATTTTCATTTTCACAGCCCTCCTCTTGACCACACACTCCTGGGATGTCTATCATTCTGTTCTCTAGTTCTCTATGCTATGAAATGCATTGAAACACTTCATGCATCGAGCATAAAGTAAAGTGCTGTTTTAAAAATATGCACTCGTCCCTCCTTTGTTTCATTTCATCAAAACAGATGACACACATGCAAAATGGCATGCAGTTGATTTAATAGGTATTTTAAAGCATTTTAGAGCATGCATTAGGGCTGGGTGAAAATACAAAAAAATACCACTATCATATCAGTCAATATGGATAATTTTCACGATAAATGTCAAATCTTTATTTCTTTCAAGTTTATAGGCAGATCTTTGCTCCAGAGTGAAAGAAAACCTGACAGTTAATTGTGGTTTTATCATCAGACTTCTCTTTATCGTCAGAACATGACAGATACTTGCCAAACAGGTGAACATTTTGCAAATTCATATTACATGTTTTGTCTCTTAGAAATGCACATTTCACAGAGCTGTGATGCAGATGGAAATTTGCATCAGTATTTGAGTCACGGATCAGATCAGTATTTATGAAAAACAGTAGCAAAAAGACATTTAGTACAATACAAATGCACAAGAATGGCAATAGCTTAATAACAAACAATTCTGTAATTATATTCCATTATTCCTTTACATCCACATTAATAATAATACAATTCTGTATGAATATCCCACATTTCCAGTTTGTTTCCATTGTTGCAGTTTGTGTTACTACAGTAAATCCATGTTAAATGTTTGTGATTTGTGGATTGAAAAGCCTTGTTTTCCGCGAGTTGTGAGAATGTCAGTGCTGGGGTTTTTTGCCTTTAAACTGGTTGAAATCATGAGGCATACGATTTGTTTATATGGGAGAACTCTGCGGCAAACTCAAACGCTTTTCACTGGATCTGACAGCGACGTTTAGTGGTCGCGTGATTGAGACGGACAGCGAGTAAATGCATTTCGCCCTGAGCTCACGCTGCATTGTCTTTTTTGAGCTGTGTGGTGTGGTTCAAATGAGTGGCTCTATTTCGTTACACTTTTGGCACATTTGCCATGTAACAGAAATAGCAGCGCTTATCAGTTAGGCAAATTGGTACTGGTGCCTGTGTGACGGTCTGCCAGAAGTGTTAGCAACATTATTTGCATAGTGCCATTTAAGATTATATCGAAGATTTAGCAAACTTTTGTTATAATTTTAAAGAGGAAAATCATATTGCAATAATTATTGTTATTGTTTTATCGCCCAGCCCTAGCATGCGTAAATTAATGTAAATAAAGTCTTTAATCTTCTTCGAACTCTAATTACTTAAGTTTTCATGCACTTAAGAGATGAAAGATAATTACAAACTGAATCTATTTTTAAAGTAAAAAAAAATAAGGCTTTGCATACTGTATGCACACTTGCTCTATTTCTCTGACAGCTTGTGGGACTTATGAAGACATTTCTGTTGTTTTTTCCAGTGTATTCTGAAAATTTCTAGGAAGCGAAATGTGTCAGTGTGCTGAAAGGATTTTGACACTGGGAGACAGCCCTAGAAATGGTTGACTGCCTGGGCAGTGCATTTGCGAACAAGGGAGCTGATTGAGACACAGCCCATGGCTGTATCCCTATTCACATATATCTGATCAAAATCAGTAAAAATATTTTTCACTGTCGATTGGAAAGTACATACTTGTAAGTACATAGTAAGAGAATTTGGCAGTTTTTGTAGTGTCATAAAAATGCATCTTGCATGAATGCATACTTAAGAAAAGAATACCAGAAATTGTATTTCACTGAGGTACCTTTGGCATATTGTTTAAAATCTGACTTTAAAAGAAATACTTAAAGGCTACACTTTATTGTGTTAATGTGTATATTAATATTAAAGTCCATTCCAAAGGGAGTTATTCTCTATATCATTAATCACTGTTTCTGAACTCCCTGAAACACCTCAATTGTATTCTTGAGGTTTCTTCCGGGAACAAACACGTCAAAATATCCCTAATAATTCCCTCCCATGGCATACGCAAAATAAAGAATGCGAGGCCTGGTTGAGTTGCGTTAGTAGAGTGTGGAAACTCATGGTTTCCCAAACATGCTCAAAGCGGTTGACCAATCACCAAACACACTGGTCCAGCCGACCAATCAGAGCAGAGAAATTGCCCTTTTCAGGAGGAGGGGCTTCATAGAGACAGTTTCTTCTTTACTTTTTTTTTTAAGCATTAAAATCTATTCTAGGAGACTCCAAAAACAAAATTAAGACTTTGGAAAAAGGCATAATCAACATTTCCTCACCCTCAAGTTGTTCCAAACCGGTATGAATTTCTTTCTTCTGCTGAACACAAAAAGAAGATATTTTGAAGAATGTCGGTAACCGAACAGTTGATGGACCCCATTGACTTCCATAGTATTTATATATTTTTTTTCATAGTATGGAACTCAATTGGGGCCGATCAACTGTTCGGTTACCGACATTCTTCAAAATATCTTCTTTTTGTGTTCAGCAGAAGAAAGAAATTCATACCGGTTTGGAACAACTTAAGGGTGAGTAAATGATGACAGAATTTAAACTTTTGGGTGAACAATTTAAATAATGCTGTGATATCAAAATTGGAATTTCCTTGGCATTGATATCGACTATTGACTTTTTGTATAGTGAATTGGGATGTAGTGCAGATGTGCAGCAGATACCGGTGTCTTCAAAGAAGCCTTTACAGCAGCCATGAACTAGGATGAATTGTGTGTTCGCTGGCCAGTAGACCCTCGGAAAGTGAAAAGTGATGAGCAAGCATGTGTGACATACCACACGAAACCTCTTCGCCCATAAACTATGGCGCTATGTAAGCATCTCGCCCTGTTTTGATAGGACGCTGGGTCTGGGCCACAGAGGGGTCCTGTAGTTTGGTTTCCTTTGGAAGTATTTCTGCGGGGAGGGGGAGGTGCGGAAATTCCTGTCTTGCATAAAAGCAATGTCGCCGAGTCCACATACACACACACGCACTAATCCCATAAACACAAACCGGCCCCCATAGGATAAGACCGAACCCGCTGTGACATTCCTCCAGCATTTTCAGGCACGCATGTAATGAGTTTAACTGATTTGAAATTGAAATCATGGGATGGAATGATGGGAAAAGGAATTAGAGTCAGTAGAGCGAGGAAAAACAAAACAGTAACTTGATGTTTTTTTTATCAGCTTGACTCCGACTGTACTCATTTGTAATGCAGTGCAAGGACAATGGAAGTGAAGGGAGATGGATGCATTGGTCAAACCATCATCTGTCTGGATTGCCTCCTTCCCTCTGGCTCGAAAACCAAAGCAGTCATACCAGGAAGAATGTTAAAAACACCATCTCCACAGCCAACTCACAGTCTGATGTGTGAGAATGATGAATAACTCTTGCTGCTCAGAGAGTTTGAGCTTCGAAAATCACAACTGGGATCCTTGTGACCTTACGTTATGATTTAAATTCAGCATGAAACCAACACCGACCCTGTTTACATGCTTTATGCATATTCCTGGTCTGATTGTGAATGTTATTCTAAAAAAATGGTCTAGGGTTTATTTGGAAATAATTTACACTGTTGCTAGTTTCATTAAATTACTAGTAATAATAGATAGCTTGATTGCAAAATAAATTGCAAGTAACACGTTGAATTAAACATGAAATTCCGAAGTAAAAAGACGGAAATAGTCTGTTTTATTTACAGCTTGGAAAAATCATTCTCTCACAGTCTGCATTATTCTAAGAAAAAATGTGTTTTGTTAGCTTGATTCAATCTGTAATAACTTGCAAACCGCTTTATTTTTGCAGGTGATGTCATCTAGGCCCTACATGTAACTTAATGCTAGTTAATATAATAAGCAATAATAGCAAAAGCCAAATTGTGTTTCAGGAGGAGAGTAATCCTCCACAATGTTCTGTGGAATTAAATGAACACCTTCATTAAATATTCAGTTTTTCTTTATGCAAATGAAAGCAATCACCTTTTGCAATAGAGTGCTGCAGTGATGACTTATTTTTGTAGGCCAAACCATAAATTAGTATCACACTGGTTCCTTCTTCAAAAAGTTTTCCTTTTAGGATTACCTTTTGAATTATTACAGAAAATTAACTCTGTTCACGATTCTTACACGTTTTGTTCATTTATGACAATATTCTTCACAAATGAACTCAGTTTTTGTGAATTTTGAAGCCTAAATACAGTCAGCATGTAACTGAACAACACCACGGTCGCATGACTTCGTCACCACTTTAAGCTTCTGACAACTCTTTCAGACTTTATTTAAAAACATTTCCCCTGAAAGCTTGAGTTTGAATAGTTTGCAAGAGCGTGATTACAAACACAACAAGACTATTAAAGAAAACTAGTGAGTAGATGAGTTTACCTGTTCAGCATGATGTTTATAACGTCTCCGACAACCTCGGTAGTTCCATTTAGCCACTCGTTAGCATCCGTTTTTTTAAAGAAAAGTAAAAGCTTTTAAAAAAATCTCAAGACTGCTTTACTGATGTATTTAATTTTGTAGATTAAAACTTGTGTTAGCTTGTTTACCACAGACCTTAGCCTATTTAAATCCTTTTACCAAAAAAAAGTGCTAAAATGCTAACTTTTTGCCTACAAAAATACGTCATCATTGCAGCACTCCATAGACTTCAAATATGTAAGCTATGTATGTATGCATGTATGTATGTATATATGTATGTATGTATGTATATGTATGTAATACTTATTCTGTTCTGTTTGAAGGTCTTTAATTGTCTGTTTTTCTTTTTAATTACAGAACTTACAGCCAGAAAAAGGCCACTCTGGAGAGAGACTACGCGCAGGTGAGACTACGGTCTTTGTGTTCCTTGATGATGATGATGATGATAGTGATGATGTTTGAGGGATTTTGTGCATCTTTTCACCAAAGTTTAGAGTGTTGATTACAGCCTTGTTGCATTTATTGATATCACACTACAGCCATTGCAAACGCTCAGTGCTCTTTTGGGATCCATCAAAACAATAGAAAATCCATCGCCCACCCTGGTTTATTGCTAAAATAGGACCACTGGAAATCTGGTTCATCCAGCATACTATTAAGGCATCTCCAGTGTTTGATAGAACACTCAATAATAGGACTGCACTAATAAGCAAGTGTCTTTTGTTTTTTCAGAGCAGTAAGAATTTGTTAACAGATGATTGATTTCAGCTAATTACTGTGAACCATGGTTGAGTTAAGCAAACACCATGCCAGAAGTCTTGTGTCCTAGTGTTTCAAACTTCTGTCGCCTTTGAATGAAGGAAAGTACACACACAGTTATTGTGCCAAGTAAAGCTTAGCATGAGGTATGATTGTTTTTTTAATGAATGCCTTCTCAAGTCTTCCATTGGTTGTAGAAATGTAACCAATGAGCTTCTGTCTTGTAGTGTGCATTAAGCTATGTTCACACTGGTGTGAGAAAGTTACATAACGCAAAATTTGATCAGAGCAGTCAGACTGAAACGGATTTCCAGAAATGCGATTTTGAATAGGATTTCAAATCACATATGAATGAGCTCAAAATGGATTTGTAAAAAATAGGATCAGATTCCAATCAGATAGCCTTTGCACAAAAATCGTATTTGGACTTGACGGTCTGAATGAGGCTTTTTAGGCTTTAAAATGATTTCTGGCATTTTGTTGGATGCTGAATTGTGATCAATTATCTTGCTGTTTAAAAGTTGGTTTGTTCCACAAACTCCATGATATAGTGGAGGTTTGCACACATGCATCATGTTGAAGCATGACAAAGGTCATAGATTTGTTCACAGATGATAAACCCTTGAAATTATTACAGAGTTCAGCTCTTATTACTAAGTTGTAAGGTCACTTCATATTTCACAAGCGCAGTTTTTACATTTATCATGCATTGTGACATTAGACATGATTCTGGCAGATTTTATAGCCAAGATAATGATTTTGTTTTTTATTGCACCTGTAATATCATAGTGCTTGTCAAAAAGACATGCATTCTGGTCTCTCCTGGCACTGTTTAAAGTGTATTGCACTTAAAGCTGAAGCATTTCCAGAATGTTTTATAGTGTAATGCAATGTCCTTTTTAAGTAAACTAAAATAGAATCTTGAGGAAATGTGTCTGGTCTTGGTTGACCTCTGAATGTCCTGCTTTTTGAAGTATGCTTAGAGTTTGCTTTATCTGTGTGCACAAGTGTTAAACTAGAATTACTTCCAAGATAAAACTAGATAGACAGGAGTCATTTTATGCAGCATTCACAGCATAAAGAAACAGGGATGACGTTTGTCGGATGGCACGCAAATGCTACGTCAAAAGAGGTGAATGGATGCACGCTGATCCTGAGATTATATGCCACAGATTATTAACCGTTGGATTAGGAGCTCATATTTTGTGTGCTCATGCACATGGTCTTGTGTGTATATGTACGGTGGTCCCAAG
Organism: Leuciscus leuciscus; assembly: GCF_965113295.1. NCBI lineage: Eukaryota > Metazoa > Chordata > Actinopteri > Cypriniformes > Leuciscidae > Leuciscus > Leuciscus leuciscus. Next base: position 24,541,016 of record NC_138734.1, on the reverse strand, counting down.
TAATGTGTGTAAATTATCTTGGCTCTATTTCAGAGTATTTAGTGCACAACAACACTTAATGAGACAGTATTATAGTGCACATGATGTGACAGCTGTATCAACCTGTAAGATTTCGCTTTAATGTTTATACTGCGGTAAATGTATTTGCATGGCCATCAAGTTCCAAATAAAAAGAGAAAATAATCAAATGAGATGATGTACATTACAGTTAGGCTAAGTATTTAATTCACTGTATCATCTTGCACACATTATAATGCTATAAACGCAAATGGCACATGGTCATAATGAAGACGTGCAAACACACGCAACAGATGTATGACACATGGACGAGTATTTGGGCTTTATGACAAACAGTTTGGTAGATTAAGGTTATAATTAAATTGGATCACTTTAAGGGTTTTCTTTATTTCAAAACTGCTTTGTTTTATCAGAAATGCACAAAAACCGCTCATCTGCTTGTGAGTGTTCTAGAAGATAAGGTTCATAGGGACTTGAACTTTGACCCCAAACATTCAGAAAAGTTTGCTTAACTTTCTTTGTGTGACTTGGCACTTTTCATAATGGACTTTCATAACTGAGCTTCTCATATAACATCAGTTTTTTTCTAGTTAATGAGGCAGGTTTTTGTGATGTTGTAAATATTTAACTTGTATTGTATGCCTCAATAGTTTAATCGTTTCTGTTTTACTGAATGACATTTCCCATAAACCACTGGCCTAATGACGAATCCTGGAAAAAAAAAATTCTTCATCGCAATGCGAACAATGTCCAAGCTGTATGATATGCAAAATTGCGGATAAAGCTGCATTTAAAATAGTAGGCTATGCCTAGACTATGTGCATTTTGAAAATAAGCAGCTCTTTTGAGCTAATATTGTGTATGGAAACCTATTACATACTCAATATGGATTTTCTTAACACCAGTAGGGGTATCAATTTACACAAAATCCCATTATTGATCCTCATTTAAATGAACGATCAATTAAATAATCGTTAACCTTAATATTGCAAGATGCGTCTACTGCAGTGGCGTTCAGCCTCTCAAAACACCAGCTTCTTCAAGCTTTTTTTATTTATTTTTTACTCTAAATAATAGGCTAATAGGATTGTATGTGATTTATGATCATTTGATAAAATGATCATAATGAACATGTTAGGAGAAATGTATGTGTAGGACTAATGTCTTGCGCATCTCATCGCAAAGCCTCCATTGCTAATTCCAAAGCGTCATTTTAGAGCAATCAACAGAGGCTTGAGACACAGATCTGCAGACTGATGGAGAGAGAGGGATTGATAGATTGGTTAATGGTTAAGCATGTGTGGATTACCTGAGTCTGTGCAGTTTACAGCAGTGTTCAGCAGCAGCGTATGATATGCAAGCTCTACTTGTAGCAAAGCTGTAAGTTTAACTGCTTCAAAAACCGCAACGTTACAACGTCCATACTGAGAAATGTCATGTAGCTTTTCAGCTGCAAATTTATTTTATTAATGAAGCCACAGGGCAGCGCTGACGTTTCTCTGCGATTGAATGTTTCCATGTGTGTCTCTGTACTGTATGTGTGTGTGCGTTTGTATGGGAAATACATGCGTCCAGAACTTGACATTAACACCCGCCAAATGCGGGTGGATTTCAGCAGTGGCATGTAACGCAGTCACTCCTACTAGCCACTTTGGTGGGTTGAATTTATAAATTTTTCAGTTGTAGTCTTTTAAAAAGGCAAATGAAATAATCAACTAAGTGCAATGAAGTGTTGTCAAAACTATTAATTTTGTAAATTTTTCGATCAGTATCGATACTGAAATTTCTGAAATGCTTCCAATATTAATTTTCCACAGAATAGATACACAACACCAGCTGCGCTTTCTCGCTCTTTCATCTATCCGACAACGAGTTACATACAAACCCGCCTCCACTCACTCACTCACTCGTTTAATTTGATCTGGATGAATATTGTTGGTGTTACAGAGCTTGAATTTCGCTGTGGGATTGTGCGTTTTGTGCATAATTGTACTTATTCCTGCAGATTTTGTGCTCGCACCCAAAGTGTGCACATAAAGCCACATTGGGTTAATTTTCGCTGCTTATTGCACCTAAACAGTCAAAATAGAGACAAAATAATGTCAAAATGCCAGTCTTGGCAAGTATTCTCTTAAACACCGTCCGTTATGTTTTAAATAAACGTAAACAGTTTAGTAAGAAAACGCATGTGTAACATTATAATGGATACATGTGTCAGGTCTTAAAGTGACAGCAGCCTAATAGATATTTCTGCTAAATGGTTCTGATGTTGCCATGGTGATGCTGTCAGTCATATTCTACCAAAACAAACTACAATCTGATGTTTTCCTTAACTGATTAGGGTTTGATAGGCTAATTAATTGCCTTTTTCTTTGAACAGACCAGTTTTCATTTCAAATGACTGAAAGTAAGCTTGAGGTTCAGGATCATGAAGCGTTTCTCAAACCCAGTTCAGTCTTTTATCCTTTATCGCACTTGGCATGCTGGCCTACTCACGGCTCACACATGAACTCGCCGCGCTGTGCAGCTGTCCACACAAATAAACATTGTTTTATTGCCCAGGCCCGCCGAACAGAGGAACACTTGTTTCTTAAAGAAGAGAGGGGAAGAGAGGGGGTGTGGCTTTTGAGCTGGAGTCAGTCTATCCTGTAGAGCTCAGCCAGCACTCGGATTGACTCGTCCACCATCACGACTGTAAGACATTCAGCATCACCGCTGGGAGAGAAATGTCCACACTGTAGACTAGAGAGACAGTGAGGAACCTCTGAGTGTGTGTGTGTGTGTGTGTCTGTGTTAACCTAACATTATATTTTCTTCTACCTGGAATTTTTAACATAAGAAACTCAGGTCAAATTACACATTACAATTCTTGCACAAAGTAAAAGTATAGTTGTTTCAGAGGAAGAGATTTCTTTTTAGAATAATTTGAAATGTCAATTTAGATTTGAGGTTGACCTTAAGAGGATCATATTTGACTTTCTACGTTTTACATAAAGAACTTAAAGCCTATTTTATTTAAAGATGGTTTGCAATGTGACATTTTCATGACAATTAAAATGTTTAACCTAGATTTTCATGTATATTTTTTTGATTTTCCTGATTCCTATCTGGACACAATTATAAAAACGAATAATTAATTAATTACAACAAGCATTACTGTGTGTACAATGTTGAATACTTGTTAAACCTTTGACAAGTAGCCTATGATCGCAGCGGAACATTCAAATTTGCGTATGTGTTGCCGAGAGAGAGCAGTTGTCATGTATACATGATGCAACACATGTCTTTTCAACCACACAGTATCATTATTTCTGTGTAACTGGGATAAAAGTTTATAGTTCGGATATAAACAGCAATATCTACTGAAAGTGAAAGTGAAAGGTGACGGCCAAGTATGGTAACCCATACTTGGAATTTGACCTCTGCATTTAACCCATCCAAGTTAATGCACACACATTAGGAGCAGAGTAGTGAGTAGTTAACACACACACTGCAAACGTGGATACACACACCAAGAGCAGCGGGCAGCCTTTGTGTGGCGCCCGGGGAGCGATTAGGGGTTAGGTGCCTTGCTCAAGGGCACCTCAGTCATTTCCCACCGGTTCTGGAATCGAACCAGCAACCACTAGGCCATGACTGCCCTAATAGTAGTGATCAAACTAGAGTAAATCACCTTTTGAAAGTATCTTGACACTTAAAATAAACATTGAAACAAATTTTCAGTTCATGTGTGTGTGAGGTAAAAGGACATGAGCTGTTGAAGCTCCGCCCTCTTCTTGAAAGGGAGCAGCAGCTCATTTGCATTTAAAGGGACAGACACAAAAACGGTGCGTTTTTGCTCATCCTCAAAAAGTGACAACTTTAACATGCTATATAAAAATATCTGTGGGGTATTTTGAGCTAAAACTTCACACACACACACACACACACACACACACACACACACACTCTGGGGACATCAGAGATTTATTTTACATCTTGTGAAAAGGGCATTATACCACCCCTTTAAAGCACAAGATATCGCAGCGGACAGATTTTTTTATTATGAATATAGGACTGACCTGAAGTAAAATGCCATGTCTACTGTAAATACAGGTACACTCGCTTACTCGATCTCTCACAATAGTATAGCTTCAATGAACAATATCAACGAGATCAAACGTGTTTGGTTGCTAGGCGTGTTGTGTAGTGATGCATAGAACCGTTGGGTGAAGCAGTCATAGCCGTGTTTTATCATGAATAAAACACAGCTATTGACCAATCAGAATCAATGATTGGAACTAACCGTTTAAAAAAAAAAAAGTATAACTACTAATAAATTGGAATGAAGTCATTGTTATTTAATTGTCTTTGAAAAAGTCAGAGTGCAACAAATCCTAATGGTCTTAAAAAAGGCGTAGTATTTTCATTTGCATTTTTCATTTTGCTTAGATAAAGTATCAAATGTTATTCATGATTTAATATAAATTAACATATTGTTATGACTTGACTTCTTGCTTTTTTTTATAGATTTTGTTTTATAGCAGCCTTACGTTTTGTTTTAGCAGGAACCAAACAAAATGTTATTTGTGCTACATTTTCTCTTCAAGTGTACTAAAGGTTGGAGCATTGCTTTGACCTTGTTTGACTCTTTGGGCAGGCAGGGAGAATAAATGGATATTGCTAGATCTTTTTCTACTGAAGCGTATCTGGATAGCGCATAACAGATGGAGAAACTTACTCTCTCTTCACTATTCTCTGTCTTTCTCTCTGTTCTTCGGCTCTAATGAGTTGCCCGTGTGCTGCTGGCTCCTGATGCGGAGAAAAGACAGGATGACAGGATGAAGGGCGAGAGATTGGAAGAGGAGTGAGTGCAGGGGGGGGGGTCGAGAGAGAGAGAGATAGACTTCACTCTGCCTGACATATCGCATGAACTCACAGCGTGCAGCGCAATACATTAGACGTGCCTGACACATGTGCACACACATCTCCAAACACGTGCACATGAGCTCCGTACCTGTCAGATCTACAGCTGGAAAATGTTCTCCTGTAACCTATGATTAGTGGTGTTTAATAAGTCAAACATCACTATTACTTCTCATATTTTGGGTTAGGGGTGTGTTCGGTTCATGTCTAGTTTAGTTTTACTTTGAGTTGTACTGTAAAATTAAATAAATAAAAAATAGTACTTATTTATTTATTTATTTATTTATTTATTTTAAATATTATTTTATAATATTATTTTTTATTTATTTATTTATTTATTTTCCTGATGATGTAATTTTGGCTACACAGATTATTGGGTAATGCTAACAATCGGGTTCCGGAAGTAAAAATTCCTTTTCTCTTTAAGGAAATTGATTAACGATAATTGATAAACCTTTAAAGACAACCTTACTGTGAGATACGAGGTTGTTGATCAATGGTATTTGATTCTATTGAAGTTGTCAGCCCACATTACTTCTTATTCTTAAAATATAAAAGTAACTTTTGTAAATTAGTAGTTTTATTTTTCTCTATAATTTTTAAAGAGTAAGTTCCCCCAAAAATGAAATCACTCATTTTACTCACCCTCGTGTTGTTCCAAACCTGTAAGACTTTCGTTCATCTTCGGAAACACAAATTAAGATATTTTTTAATAAAATCTGAGCCAGTTCTGTCTCTCCATTGATAGCTACGCAACTACTACTTGGATGCTTCAAAAAGTTAATAAAGAGATCGTAAAAGTAATCCATGTGATTTAAATGGTTTAGTCAAATGGTTTAGTCAAAATTTTCAGAAAATACACGATCGCTTTATATGATGAACAGATTAAATTTAGGCTTTTATTCACATATAAACATTGATCAGCGAACATAAACAGAAGCTCAACTGTACTTGCTTGACGTGTGATAACAAACCTCATTGGTTCTTGCGGAAGCGTGCTGCGTAACACACGAGAAAGAACCTCATTGGTTCTCGCACGTCAAGTGAACATGCTTGAGCTTCCATTTAACTAACCCTTTAATTCAATTATGCTGTTCGCAGTGCTTCATGGGAGTTATGTTCGGTTTTCAAATACTTCTGGAACGAGCACCGTATAAAAAGTGAGCGTGCACTGTTGAACTCTATAGCCAAGTTGGTTAGCATTATTTAGTAGCCTAGATGATGGATAATGCTAATGTATAATGATCATTTGTCAATGTTAACCAATAGCCAAATAGTGTTGTCTTCTCTATTTCTCCTTTTCCCCTTTCAGTCTCCCACAGTCTCACAGTTGCATTATTTCCTGGTCCCACCCATACATCTCCAGCCCTTTCCCACAGATTTGGTTGCATTTGCACAACCTGTGCTGCCAATGTAATTAAATGGCTTCATTTGTGAGGACTTCCAGTGGGAGTATGAAATGTGGTCCATTTTTGGCATGTTCAGCGGGAGCAGACCAGGCTTTTGAACCATTGGCATTTATAATATGTAGATCATAAGCCCCCTGTGTGTAGGCAGAACTCGTAGCTAATTGTCAGTCACATGTGAGAGGAAGGTCGCAAAGAACTAAACTTTGAGCATATCTTATCCCACACTGTTTGTAACCACCCTAGCGCAACATGATACCAATCCCAGCTCCACTAGAATGGTGGCAGTGAGCGTTGCATGAACAAACTCAATATTACTTGCTTAGGCACCAACCACAAATCATTGAGGGTTGAAAAAACTTCTTGAGCGGTTTAGGAAGATTATTTGCTTATGCATATGTAAATATTGAGGGTAAATACAGGATTATAGATGTGTCTGCAGGCATCAGATCCCACAGACTTGGTTTGTCCGAGTGTGTGAGACGAGAGTGTGTGTGAATGCACTTGTGTGTTGACCTTTACTCTAAAAACGTAACTATTCATACAAATTACTGCAGTTTCCAGCTGAGATGACCACGATAGTGGCTGTAAAACACCTAGTTTTATTCCTTTTCTTGCACATTGATTACAGATGCAGATATTTAAAGACTTATTTTAATGCACAATACTATGACTAGGGTTGGGAATCAAAAATATATTTCAATTCTGGAATTGGGTACTTAAGGTCAGGAATCTGATAGATAATTAATGTTTAATTAACATTTCAATTCCGCTTATCAATTCCTTTGTGCGCACTTTAATGTGCAAGAATGAGAACTCAATTCGGTTCTCGCATGTTGAACAGAAAGCCACCTCTTATATTGTGTGCAAATACTGAATTGAGTTTTTACATCTTAAATACACCCAAAATTATGTAAAAATGTCCTCGTAAACACCGTCAGCTTTGTCTTAAGTGAACGTAAACATCTGAGAAAGAAAGCTCATGTGTATCAGTATATTGGATCCGTTCGTTGCCTTTTAATTTGACAGCAGCATAATAAATCACAGCATAAAAATGTTAATCAAACAACAAAAGACAAAGAGACTATGCTGTTATATTTTTTTATTTCAATTTCTGTACCTGAATACTGGACCTTCCTGAAAAAACTTAAAACACTCTTTACTTTGTTTGTATCTTTGTTGATTTGTATTTATTGGTGCTATTTCTAATGTTTATTTGTTCTTATTTTATTACTGACTGTTTACTTATCTTTAATAATGTTTGAAATTTATATTTGTTAGTCTAGTGGTTCTCTTACGAGAGGTCTCTCGTACTGCGTAAGATATCTTACGCTAGGGGAAAATCCTTTTCCGCGAGATATTGAAGCCAAAAATTATCCTTAATTTTGTAATAATGCAAAACGCGTTGCAGCAGCAATGCAGACATAGGCGAGACAGCTCGCGCGCCTATTGGCTGCTCTGCGGCAACTGCAGCAGCCTATCGAGCGAGGCCTGGCGTGACGTCAGACCCAATCAGGGCACTTCGCGCCCGCTGCGTCACGTCCCGCCGAAATGGGCGTGGTCTAGGCCTATAAATATCGCTCGCAGGCAGCTATTATCTGATTTTTCATCCTTCAAGCGAAGCACACGCATCGCTGGAGCTGGATTAGAAGCTGCGCCGTCGAGAGAGAGCACCTTCAGCGGGACGAGTCACTGAAGTCGCTGGCCGCGCCGCCTTCCTTGCCTTCCTGCTGCGCTTTCCGGCATTATATCCTTTCTCTGCTACTGTGTTTATGTATGTGTGTGTGCTCGCCGCCGCGACACACACTCCCATTGCACTAAAAGAGCTGGGCGTCTTTTTCAAGACGCCCCTTTTCCTGATCACGCAGCTCTCGCACTCGCTGACGGCGACTGCCCTCACTGCGAGTTAGGTACTGCCTATGGTGACTCTGAGGACTCACCTGGCATCCTTCTCCGAGACTGCTCCTCCGCCCCCCCCCCCCCCCCAACCCGCAAAGCTTGCCGGTTCGCCCGCTTGCCTTGCCTGCTTGGGGGACGATACCTGTTCTCCCTCTGTTCGAGCCGCGCACACCGCGCCGCTCACAGAGGATGTCAGGAGCGGGCGGTCACGGGGCTAGCTTTCTCTCTCCCTCTGTTCAAGCCGCGCAAACTGCGCCGCTCACAAGGGAGGCTGGAAGCGGACGGTCGGGGTTAGTTTTTCTTTACGTTATAAGAAAGCTACCCTGCCTTCTGCGCCCCATTCATGCGTCACTCACCGGCGAAAGGAGAAAGATGTGTTTTTTAGTCCCTCCGAGGATGGACTGACCTTCAATTTCTCATACATATTCCCAGTTCCCTGATCATGCGACTGGAAATATCAATATTGCAGCAGGCGAGCCTGTTTTAATACAAGCGCGCCTGCAAGCATACGCCGAAGAAAGCATGTGACGCTCTTATATGCTCGTGCATCCGAAAACCTTTGCGTTCCCCCCCTGTGGCTCAGTGGCGGAATCATTGGTTTTTCCCACGAGAGACCGGAGTTCGAATCCCGGTCTAGCGGCAGTTAAAATTATGCCGCCAATGCTTCGCTCTGTCAGTTCCCTGAAAAGCGACTGCAGACGTGCATTTTGCAGCCAACGAGCGCGTTGCACAACCCGCTCGCCTGCACCCAAACACCGTTTCTATGGTTTCCGTGCGTCACTGGCGAAAGGAGAAAAGAGCGTTTTCTGGTCCCCCCGCGGATGGACCGACCTCGTCTTTCTCGTACATTTCTCATTCCCCTCTGAAGTTCGGGCGACTGGAAATGTCTGTATTGCAGTGAGCAAGCCTGTTGTAATACACGCATGCCTGCAAACAAACGCCAGCACGTTGACGCTCTCTTATAATACTCGCGCTAACTGAGTTACAATGTGTCTCCCCCTGTGGCCCAGTGGCAGACTCTCAGGTTTTTGCACGCGAGAGACCCGCGTTCGATCCCCGGGTCTACCGGCAGATAAAATTATGCCGTCAATGCTCGCTCTGTCAGTTCCCTGAAAAGGCGACTGCAGATGTGTATTTTGCAGCCAACGAGCGCGTTGTACAACCCGCTCGCCTGCACCCAAACACCGTTTCTATGGTGTTCCGTGCGTCACTGGCGTAAGGAAAAAAGGGAGTTTTTCTGGTCCCGCTGCGGACGGACCAACCTCCTTTTTCCTATACATTTCCCATTCCCCTCTGGAATTCAGGCGACTGGAAATGTCAATATTGCAGTGAACAAGCCTGTTGTAATGCACGCAGGCCTGCAATAAACGCCAGCATGTTGACGCTCTCTGTTTCTATGGCAACTTCTCGCTCGTTCAGTTCCAGTAAATGTGACTGTTCCAGTGTATCCTGCAGTAAACAAGTCGGTTCTGTCACCCGCTTGCCTGCACACAAACGCCGTTTTTACGGCTACCCAGATAAATCCCATAAGTGTGAATTTTTTCTGGTGTCCCGGCCACGGCCGATGGTGCTTTATGTGTAAGAAGAATGCCCACTGCCCAGTGCCCATCTCTACACACAAGCACAGCCCGTCACACAGGGCTCGCGCACATGAATCGGCTCAGACCGATTGCGCTTCAAACATGGTGAATGTGCCCACTAACACCACGTTATGCATGTCTCACGGTTTCTGTAAAAACGAAACCAACGTGCACTCGCTTCACGCAAGCGAACGATGCTTTCGGTGTGATAAATGTGCCCGCTGTCCCGCGCCCACATCCGCACATAGACATGACAGTTCCCACGGGAACCGCCCAGCCCTCCCCCTCGCGGTTAACCACCGCAGAGGAGTCGAGCGCGGGCAACCGCTGTCATCAGCGCGCCCCATGCCTCAAATGTCACGAGCGACACGCTTGTGTTACAGCACACCGAAGCTTCTCCATCGCTGAGCGAGCGGAGCGCGCTTCGTATTCGACCCCTAGCTATCCATGCAGACGCATGGGCAAAGCTACCCGGGGTTTCGAAGTGGGTGCTGAACATTATAGAAAGAGGCTATTCGCTGCAGTTTCGCCGACGCCCTCGCCGCTATGTGGCGCGCGTCGAGACCACGGTAAAAGCAGAAGTAGCACATCTACTTCGAGCCGAGGTGACGAAACTATTGAGCAAAGGGGCCATAGAACCTCTCTCTCAAGATCAGAGCGAGGGAGGGCTATACAGCAGATACTTCCTGGTACCGAAAAAAGACGGGGGTCTCAGACCCATACTAGATCTAAGGCAACTGAACAAAGTGCTTGTGAAGCGACAGTTCAGGATGCTCACGACCAGGCAAATCCTTGTGCAGATTCGCCAAGGAGATTGGTTTGTGTCAATAGATCTGAAAGACGCGTGTTTTCAAATACAGATAGCGTCACGTCACAGGCGATATTTGAGATTCGCCTTCGAGGGCCAGGCATATCAGTACACAGTCCTGCCGTTCGGTTTGTCCCTAGCACCCCGTACATTTACGAAGTGCATGGATGCGGCGCTCGCACCCCTCAGAATGAGAGGCATGCGAGTGCTGAACTATTTGGACGATTGGCTGATTCTAGCGCAATCTCGCGCAGTGCTCATAGAACACACGACCATTTTACTCGATCACCTCGAGGATTTGGGTCTGAGTGTCAATTGGGCGAAGAGCTCCCTGTCTCCCAGTCAGAAAATATCTTTCCTGGGCACAGAACTGGACTCACTATCCATGATAGCGCGACTATCACAACAGCGCGCGGTAGACATTCGACGCACAGCGAACTCTTTTCGCTGCGGCGCGTCTGTCCCGCTCAAGAGATTTCAGAAGATGCTAGGTCTCATGGCCTCAGCATCGTCAGTGCTCCAGCTGGGTCTGCTCCGCATGCGCCCGCTGCAGTTTTGGCTGAAAGCGCGAGTCCCACGCGAAGCGTGGGCACCCGGTTTGCTTCGCCTCAGGGTCAATCAGAAATGCGTTACAGCTCTGAAACCCTGGAAAGCGAACGACTGGTACCAATCAGGTGTAAGCCTGGGGACTTCCTCGAGGGTGAAAGTGGTGTCCACGGACGCGTCCACCTCGGGATGGGGAGCGCTGCTCGAGGGCAGACCGTTCTTCGGCCAGTGGTCAGAACGGGAGAAGCTCCTGCACATAAACTGCCTCGAAATGCTGGCAGTAGACAACGCACTGACGCGTTTTTGTCCCCAAATAAAAGGTCACCACGTCTTGGTCCGTTCGGACAACATGTCTGTGGTGTCCTACATAAATCGCCAGGGCGGCATCAGATCCGAGAAACTGTACAGGCTGGCAGAACGCCTCCTGGTATGGGCTCAGTGCAACCTGCGCTCGCTCAGAGCAGCGCACGTGCCAGGGATCATGAATATAGGACCAGACAGACTGTCCAGGAACAATGTTCCGGCAGGCGAATGGTCTCTACACCCACAGACAGTCCAACTGCTGTGGAAGAAATTCGGCAGAGCGGAAGTGGACCTGTTTGCGTCTCAAGAAAACGCTCACTGTCAAGAATTTTTCTCCAAGAGCAGGAGCGCGCTGGCCCATGTGTGGCCCCGCCGCCCGCTCTATGCTTTTCCCCCCGTCTCTCTCCTGCCTCAGGTGATAGAACGGATCAGGGAAGAAGGATGCTCAGTACTGCTGGTAGCACCGTTCTGGAAAAACCAACCTTGGTTCCCAGCCGTGATGCAGTTAGCAAGTACTGCCCCGTGGCCAGTACCAGTGAGGAGAGATCTCCTCTCACAGGCCCGCGGCTCGATCTGGCATCCTCACCCGGAACTATGGTCCCTTCATGTCTGGGCCATCAACGGGTACATGTTGGACTCCCTAAAGGAGTATTAAGCACGATCACGCAGGCTAGAGCTCCGTCTACAAGACGACTCTATTCTTCGAAATGGTCAGTGTTTTCGGGCTGGTGCACAGCCCGTGGTGTGTCACCCACAAACTGTGATGTGACGGAGGTGTTTTCCTTCCTACAAGAGCTGTTGGATGGGGGCAGGGCCCCCTCCACGCTCAAAGTTTATGTGGCGGCTATAGCAGCGTTCTCAGAAACAACGCTTGGTCAGTCAATAGGAAGGAGCGATTTAGTCATCCGCTTCCTTAGAGGAGCTAAGAGACTGAATCCTCCCAGACCTCCCTCAGTCCCCGTATGGGACCTTTCTACGGTTCTGGAAGCCATGAAAGGTGCGCCATTTGAGCCTTTACAGTCAATCGATTTGAAACACCTGTCTTTCAAAACGGTGTTTTTGCTGGCTCTCGCTTCAGTGAAGCGCATAGGGGATCTGCACGCGCTCTCTGTGAGCGCGGCGTGCATGGAGTTTGGGCCCAATGACTCAAAAGTTATACTCAAACCTAAGCACGGTTATGTTCCAAAATCCCTCAACACACCGTTTAGGGCGCAGATTATCTCTCTGTCAGCCCTACCGGTCCCTGATGAGGAAAGAGACGCGAGCCTCCTTTGCCCAGTCAGGGCATTACGAGCTTATGTGTCTCGCTCGTCTGTTTTCAGACAGACGGAACAGCTCTTTGTTTCGTTTAGCGGACGTTCTAAGGGACTAGCCGCGTCGAAACAGAGCCTATCCAGATGGATAGTTGATGCTATAGCGCTGGCATACGCCTCCAAGGGCATGCAGTGCCCTTTGGGTGTCAGAGCGCATTCCACGAGAGGCATGGCCTCTTCGTGGGCCTGGTCAAGTGGGATTGCCTTGCAAGATATTTGTATGGCGGCAGGCTGGGCCTCCCCGTCTACATTTATAAGGTTTTATAACCTAGAGGTTCCCGCCCTGCAGGCCAGGCTGCTGTCGGTCTAAACTACCAGTATTATCTGACCTGATGCGTTCAGCTCAGAATGCTGCGTTTACTGAGCACAGCTCAATTTTCGACAGTTTAAAGCTGGGCAAACTGTGTAAGACCCACATTTTTTCCCATCAGTTCAGGCCGTACCCCGCCCTGTCTGTATGATGAAATTTGCGTCCCTTCGACGCTACTTTATGTGGAAAAGTGAGGCTGCACCCCTCCTTCTTCCCGGACTCTCTGTGAGTTCACTGAGTGATTGTGCACTATATGTACCCCGGGCTTTCGCCCTTGGGTCTTTGGTGTCAGATCTCAGCATGCACGGCGTTTTACACTGGGTCCCCTAGCGTAAGATATCTTACGCAGTACGAGAGACCTCTCGTAAGAGAACGTACTCGGTTACTAACGTAACCTCGGTTCTCTCTAGAAGAGGGAACGAGTACTGCGTATCTTGCCGTGCATGCACACGCTCTGGTTGCTTCGATGATGAAAAACCAGATAATAGCTGCCTGCGAGCGATATTTATAGGCCTAGACCACGCCCATTTCGGCGGGACGTGACGCAGCGGGCGCGAAGTGCCCTGATTGGGTCTGACGTCACGCCAGGCCTCGCTCGATAGGCTGCTGCAGTTGCCGCAGAGCAGCCAATAGGCGCGCGAGCTGTCTCGCCTATGTCTGCATTGCTGCTGCAACGCGTTTTGCATTATTACAAAATTAAGGATAATTTTTGGCTTCAATATCTCGCGGAAAAGGATTTTCCCCTAGCGTAAGATATCTTACGCAGTACTCGTTCCCTCTTCTAGAGAGAACCGAGGTTACGTTAGTAACCGAGTACGTTTTTGCTGTTGTACTTTTGTTAAAACCTATAGGCAAAGGTTCCTCGTGTAAGTGTTCTTTAGGCTGCTGATTTTTATTCATGGTATTCAGCTGCAGCAAAAGGTTTTGCAAAAATAAAGGTTTAATTTCTAAATGTTTGAGTTTTTTATTTTAATCGAAACTGGGAATCAATACGTTTCTGAAACATGAGTCACGATAAAAGAGCTTAACGTTATTAGGGTAGAGTTTAGTCTGTTATGTTTTTTTCAAACATGATGTAACATTAACATTTTAGTACCAGAAAGTGTTGTGAAACATGCAAGAAGTAACTATATATCATTTTGCAGAAATGCCTCATGTTTTCCAATTTGGGAGAAAAAAAATCAGTTTTTATCAGACCCAAATCATGCAGCCCTACCTTATTTTATTCAGCAGTGTTATTTTAGTATCAGTGATATACTATAATAGTTTTTATTAATATTTAGAAGTTTTTTAGTTTTTATATTTTTGTTCATTTAAATTTGGGTTTTAGTCATTTTTATGCATGCATATATGTAGTATTTATTCATTTTTATTTCCATTAGTTATTGCAGTACTTCAAATTAAACTAAACAAAAATGAAACCAAAACATATAATGCTTTAAAAGCTCACTACACTCTTTCTCTCTTCCCACCATCCCTCTTTTCCCCACGGACGAATTGGGCTGTAATTAAACGTTTTATTATTTCCCTCTTTTCACTTTAATCTAGTTATTCTCAGCATGATTGTGACACTCATCTGTCAGCTGTAATTATCGTGCCAATAATATCTCAGCGACACTCATCAGGCATGTCAGATGTGACTTTATCTCCATGTTCTGCTAACCACGGCGAGATAGCAAGAAACCAGCCACAGCTATTAGGAAATACATCTTCGAACAGCGCTGGAATGCACAGGCTCAGACAGCCTTTTTCATCCTTCTCTCCAGCTGAGACACAATCGGCCTGACGTCCGCAGTGCAGCTCTCCCCCCTTTCACGCGCGCGCTCCTCCAATCCCCCTCGCTCTCGCGCGCTCCCCTTCCTGGGAAAGTCTCCGGGAAAGGTCTTGCATTTGCATAATCGTCTTTAGTGCCATTGTGGGCGGGCTCTCTGCGAGAGCGGCATCCGCCACTGGTCGGCTCGGCCACCTGTCCAGAACAAATCAAGCGACTCTTTGTGCAGAGGCCGGCCTCCTCCCTGCTCGCTCGCACATCCACATGCTAATGAATAAATTGATTAAATATGACTTAGATGGACAAAAGAGAGCCATTAGTCTGTTAATGAGAGCCCAAAGGATTTATTTGTTATTTGCGTGAGCATCACGATACATTGCAATATATTATCCGTTTTATTTAAGGATGTGTCATATCAATCGCATTCTTCTACTCTAAAACTCTCTAAAAAATTAGGTCATCTTGTATGCAGCCACAATTCATTGACATTATTCTTACATTGAGATTTTTTCAAAAAATTCCATTATTTTTTTATGAATTGAAGTCTTATGCTGAAGAAAAGTCTCTTTCCATTGCATTTTGTGGTTGTTAGGGTGCTCTGAGCGGTTGCTAGCTGGTTGTTAAATGTCCTTGTGAAATTCTCTATATATGGCTCAGGTCTACAGGATTTTTTTTCTTTCTGTCCATTTTTGTCGTCCATCAGGTGAATATTTCAAGTCTAATTGCTTGGGGAAACTAATAGCATCTCTCTTCTACAAGCTGCTCGTTTTGAGGCTGTTCTTATTTTTTTAGGCTGTGTTTATACAGCAGAACTTCATGAATATGAAGCATGGTGAGAGAGAGAGAGTTACAGTCTGGCTCAGGGACAAACATATGTCAGAAGTCTGAGAACAGCCTGACAGCACATCCTTACAGGCCAGTGTTCACTGGAGACTGCATACGCGCTCACACGGAGAAGGTTTAAAGAGCTGACGTGCTTGACAGGTACAGACAAACCTGCAGACAGTACAGTGTGGAGCAGATTACAGTGGGCTGTTTGGTGCTATAACTGAAGGGCCGTTCACAGTTTATACCGACAGTAATTAAACCGCTGGATGTTGCGGTGCTGTTAGACCGAATGTATCTGGGGGATCATGTGAGAATCCTGTCCCTGCACTCCCATTGAGATACTGCTTGTTAATATGTAAATGAATGCTCAAAAATGGATATATCACATAATATAACTGAATCTATTCAAAAAAAAGTTTTATTAAATGAATACTTTATTCAGTAATTATACATTAAATTGATCAAAAGTGACAGTAAAGGCATTTATAATGTTACATAATATTATACAAAATAATGCTGTTCTTTTGAACTTTCTATTCATCATAGAATCCTAGAAAAAAAGTATCACAGTTTCCACAAAAATATAGAGCAGCACAACTGTTTTCAACATTGATTATAAAAACAAATGTTTCTTGACCACAAAATCAGCATATTAGTATGATTTCTGAAGGATCATGTGACACTAAAGACTTCAGCTTTGTGACATTGAAAAATTCAGCTTTGCATCACAGGAATAAAGGACAGTTTCAAATAGAAAACATTTCTTTTAAGTTGTAATAATATTTCACAATATTACTGTTTTACAGGGGGTTTTTGATCAAATAAATGCCGCCTTGGTGAACATAAGAGATTTGGCCCTAATTACTTCTCAGGGGAAGAGATCTTGTTAAAATTCCCCACAGTTCTGCTTTCACTGTCTTATCAGATAATGAGATATGAGTTTTATTTATTTTATTAATGCTCAGCTTTAGGAATGAGAATTATGGGAATGCAAAGTCATAAAGATACAGTAGCAAAAGCAGCCTCTTTAGCCTAATTCTATGGGTCAGAAAAGTTTACAAAATTGTGGAATAGGATGTTTATTATCCATCCGTAAGTTGGTATTATAAAAACAATGCGTTAAAGGGTTAGTTCACCCAAAAATGAAAATTATCCTATAATTTCCTCGCCCTCAAGCCATCCTGTATATGACTTAATTCTTTTAGCCAAACAAAATCGGAGTCATATTAAAAAATAACTTGGCTCTTTCCAAGCTTTATAATGGGAGTTAATGGTACCCTAGACTTTGAAGCCCAAAAAAGTGCATCCATCCATCATAAAAGTAATCCATATGGCTCCAGGGGGTTAATACATGCCTTTTTTGGGCTTCAAAATCTAGGGTACCATTCACTCCCATTATGAAGCTTGGAAGAGCCAGGATATTTTTTTTTAATATAACTCCAATTGTGTTTTGGCTGAAAGAAGAAAGTCATATAAACCTGGGATGGCTTGAGAGTGAGTAAATTATGGGATCATTTTCATTTTTGGGTGAACTAACCATTTAAATCCCGTTTACGTAAGTGGATTTCTCTGTCACAGGTAGACACATCTCTTTCACTCTCAAGCGTGACACGGCTTACATCAGCATCAGTAGTTTTGCATAATCCTGCATGGTCCGGTCGACTGCAGCTGAACGCAACCGAGAGGCCAGTAAGGAGATGATGTCATGGTTTGGGGTGAAGTGACTCCTGATGGGATCATCAATCACGGTTCAGGGAGGGACTGACAGAGCTAGATGGAAGGAAGGAAAGTGACTAGAGTGATAGAGGGAGATGGATAGACACACAGACCTCCTGTAGAGTGTGAGAAGACTGTGTGAACAAATACAAGGAATGGTGCAGTACCGTTTATTGGCATCCCCAGCTGACGGTACTGTGTCTGCTTATGTTTGTGTATGTCTGGGCAGCAAAGCTGATAATAGCCTTTTTAAAATAGGCCGTAAAACCCATTAAGCTTCAGCGCAATGGAGCCAGACGCTCTTCCAGGTACAGAGACGGAGCCAAGTGTGCATCAGCACGTCAGGGAGACTTTAGGAAGAACCCTTTTGAGGTCACAGAGGCTGGTTGTGTATTTCTGCATGATAATCATGTTGCACTAGGGCTGGGTGATAAAACGATAATGATAATTATCGCGATATAATATTCCTAGATACAATTATAACAAGAGTTCAATAAATGTTCCATATAATGTTTATGCACCAGAAGCGTAAGAAAACATCACTACTCTTTTTTTTTTTTTTTCACACGGATCATTTATCCTCTAGGCTCAAATGGCAACACCGCGTGAGCTTACTTGAGCGTTTACTTGCTGATCGGTCTCGATCACACAACTACTAAAAAGCGCTGTGAGATTGTAAGGCTGTTATGGTAGTTGAAGACACGAGACGAAGATCAGGGTAAACAAACTTTACTTGAAAAGTTCAAGCAGGACAGACACAAACACAACTAACATAAACGAGAACCGACAACGGACTGAACAGAACAGGGAGTATAAATACACAAGGTGAATGAGGGAACTAAACAGGCACAGGTGGAGGAAGATTAAACTAATTAGGACTAACAAGAACAGGTGCAGACAGAAAGAAAGAATGTAATGTTACAGAGATCCAGTGAGAAGTGCTTGAATTCAGTGAAGAACACTCATGTCTTGCTGATTTAAACTAATTTAAAAAGCCAAATGACAAAACTGAATCCCGTTAGAAGGGTTTTCAATATACTAATCACCTTCATTTACCATGGATTTACTATAGTAACACTAACTGGCCGGCCCACATTGTACTGCGGCCCACTGGGAAAACTCAAAATTTTATTAATTATTATTTTAGATGTATTAAAGGAATAATGGATTATAATTACAGTATTTTTATCAAGCTATAGAATAAAATAATTCGCTGTAGGCTACTGTTTTTCATAACAAATATAATAGAAATCATATAATTACATTTCACCAAAGTAGTGAGGTTCTATATGCGTGGTTTTACCTCATGATCAAATGTGTGACACTATGGATGACCAATGGTTAATTTTAATAAAAGTAGTCCTAACTCCAACAGTCAGAATATTTACATTTTACCCTTTAAGGCTGTTTAAATTTTTGCTAGTGAACATAATTTACATTTGCATTCCAACTCAAGCTACTGTCAAATGTGCATGTTTAAGAGATGAAAAACACATATTTTTAATATTGCAGCCTGCACTGCAAACTGCTGAAGATACACATCATCAAAGTCACGCCACACCAACTACCATCCGGTCAAATGTGCAGAAACTAAGAAATGTTTTCTATCAAGATATTTCTTTTAGGTAAAAAGGGCCCCAAAAAAAAGATTTTACTTGCATATTTTACTACTGGAATTTCAAATCGCCAGCACAATTTTATCAGAAAAACACAATTACAAGTATGCGACAAGAGGTCTATGCGATCAAGCCTGAAATTTTTACTTCCCAATATTGAGTTACTGTTTTAATGCATTCATACTCAAACTTTCAGTGTTTAGCTGAAGTGTAAATGTGCAGGTTGCCTGTGTTGGAGAAAGATGGGCGAGAAAAGGGCTGTTCCCATAGAGAAGCCGGCCAAGGTGGAGGGGGTTGAGGGGGTCAGACTCGGGGTGCATGTTGTTTTGTTTTTGATTTCTGGGGCAGGACGGGTTTGGAGCAGGTCATTCCAAGGCCAGATGTCTCTATCAGGTTCTCTCCCGTGCTTTCCCAGCCTTGCTGTTTAGAGACTCTCTCCTTCCATGGGAATTTTCATCACGTAGTGCAACACAACACGTGTTTTCACCCCACCCGCTCTGTCCTACTGTATTAATCAGAATGACAAAGCGTAAAACGGCCACGATCGATTCTCACACTCCTTTGTGAGCGGCGCTGGCACACTTTAATAGTCTTTTAATGCACCATGTCTCCATTAAAACGCTGATAATGTGGCAGCGCCAGCCCCAAGGACAGATCGCTTCCAACAGGCTGGGTGTGATATTTATTCGTGCGGAGCTCGCTGGATGCTTCGGCTTAATGTGTGTGGTCTCCTGGACGTTTGCATTTCGTGTTCATTTTGATCCCTTTAGAGTTTGTGTGGAGGGACTCGACAACTTTGCCAAATCCTAGCGCAATTTCAGTTCCTACCAGAAAACCATTGCTGTTTTAGTGTGCATCACTTTTTGGACTCCACCAGGTTCATATCTCTCAGAGGGGTCATTAAATCGTGGGCCAACAGGTCAGAGGTCACGGGGTGAAATGGGGACCAGAGGTTTGGTCAGTGTTGCACTGTCTCGAGAGACGGGAGGGTGAAAGCTATATAGACGAGATGAATTAGGTTTCACCACCCCCTGGTGTCTACGCATTTCTTGCCCCTTTGCAGCTTTTGCACTTGTTAATTTGTGGTCATGTTTGCTGTGGGCAGTATTTTAGTATTGTCAGTAGTAGTATTATTAATTATAGCAGTGGATTTTTCGAAAAGTATTTCATTTCAGTGACCCGAGGCATATCAACTTTTGCTACTTTTTTTTAACATTGTGGACACTTTTGACTTGGGCCTAGCGACTGCACAATACGCTAACAACCATGGGCGTCAGTTTGGTTTGAAATGTGCTAGCGACAGAGACGCATTCGGAAGTGCATTTTCAGAAGTGCTGGGTACAATGACGCATTCATTTTTTTTTTTTTTTTGCAGGTCATGTTTTGAAAGACAATGTCCTGTAGCTTACTAATGTAAATAAATAAAAATGTATAAAAAAAGTGATAATGTCCGACTCGTTTTATGAAGAAGAAAGCCTTAAGTTTTCAAAAAGCATTAGACATATGACCCACTATTCTGCTTCATAAGTACCATGTTGACAATATGACATGATGTGGTTTAATGTACCTAAGGGACTGTTCGTTTTTTATTTAAGGGGCTACCGGAGGAGTTTTGAGATCTATAGTCAAAATAGACTTGACCCTCCCTTCGCCAGCAATACATTTTTCTATGACCCTCCAAAATGATTGTGAAAAAAGGCATGACCCTCCCCGATAATTTATTGATTACTTCTGTACTGGTTTGCGCTTAAGCAAAGATGAAGTTGACGATGCTGACTCGCGATCTTCGCAGTAGTGAACGCACCAGAGAGAAATGCACATTTCATACGGATTACATAAGCAGAGAGCCAAACAGTCTGTTTTCTTTCGTTTTGAATTGTTCTGTTTAAAAGTAGACATTTCAAGCTTTCTATATATTTCTCAGGTCTGTGAGACAAGTGGGCTAACTTATACGCTGAGTTTCGGTTCGTTTATGAGACGAGCTCCAGTTCACGCGCCGGCGCCTCCATGTCGTAATTATCTGTTGTCTGCTATATTTATTATTTATATCTTATTTATTAAATCCAGGCAATTGGTTCATGAAACATTGATTAAAATTAAGATACAATTAATACAAAACGAAATTCACTTTAAAGAAAGGCAGCTGTTCTGTTTGAGATCTCTGTGAAAGTTTTAAAGCAGTCTTTTAGTGCCGCTTTCAGAGCGGTCACATCCGTAACCAAGAACTGACACGTTGTTTTTTCCCTCATAAATGCGAACACGAAAAATAAAATAAAATGAATATTACAATGGATTTTTGTTGGGTCAGACAATGATTGCCAAATTTCTCTCTCATATTGCTCCTCATAACCACTGAAAACTAGCCTGGCAAGCCAGACGTACATCAAGATGTTTAGTCTGGCAACTCACCATAGACACGGTCAATCTGATGGGTGGGATAAACGGCTGTCTTTCAAATTCCCTCTGCACGCAATAGGACAGTGCTTCAACCAACCAGAGCGTTTTCCCAACAGCGGAGCTAACGTTAGTTGATAGATTCAACTTTTAAATCTGGCCGACAAAACTACGAACACATCTTCCTTTTTTTAAGAATGACTTAAGTGCCGTTCTTTGTTCTTTTCTCAAAGAAAAACTTAACTCCAAGTCCTCCAGAGTTGCGGCCAAAGCCGATTCGAAAGACCGCTGTTCTCCATCCGCAGCAGCCGTCATTCTTTGTATTCAAGTAGCAGGGAACCGTCACAACTCTGTTGTCATATGTTAAGCCCGCCTCCGCCTACTCTATACACGACGTGATTGGCCTGACCCAATTTAGGTTTTTGCAGCAAAAAGGTCTATTGAGAGTTGCTAGACTGACCCTGGCTGCAAAATAATTTTGCTGCCGCTAGGGTGCGTCTAGATTTCTAGGCTAACTGAAAACGGTAAAAAAATCGAACCAAATATCAAGTTATTATGGACTGAAGTTAAAAGTGGTGGGTACAAAATGACTCATGACGAAATCTGGTGGGTACGCGTACTAGAGCTGAAGATCTTTGCCCGAACCCGACGGGACCCGACGGGTTTGGTCGGGTTCGGTCTTAATTTCTATTATTTTACACGGGCTCGGGCCGGGCTCGGGCTCGCGCTTCGGGTTGCGTGGTAAATGAGCGGTCAGGTGATGTGTTTAGATTAGCGTGAAAATGGATCTTGAGGAGGTGAAATGGAGGCTGGTCTCTGGAGGACTTATTTTATTTCTTTGTTCCAACTTCCAAGTGGCCTCTAGCCTCCGTTAGTCATGAATAAATGATGTTAAAAAAAGTATAAATTACTCCTTTTTTTTACGAAAGACAAAGCTGTGTGCGTGCGGCGCAGTCTCTTTTTTCCTTTCTCTCCCTTTTCCGCCGAGTGGTGCGTGTGCCGGCTCGCGGTGTGAAGCGCGTGTCCGCGCTATTCTCCGACACTCTTATCACTGCTGATAGACGGCCTTTTGGACAGTCGGGCTGTAAACGGGTTCGGGCTTTTAAAAAGCTGTCAATCAAAATGTACTTGTCGGGCTCGGGCCAAACTCTGTCGGGCTCGGGCCTTTTCGGGCCGAACTTTTAAGGCCCGATTACAGCTCTAACGCGTACCCACCGTCCCCACCGAAATCGACGCCTATGCTAACAACCAATCAAAACACTTTTTCAACTGCATAGCAACACCCTGGCAACAACCCACAACATCATGGTGGTGATTTTTGCATAAGCGTACACCACTTAGAAGTCAGATTTATCTATATAGCACTTTCTACAAAATAGATTGTTTCAAAGCAGATTCACATTAATTAACTGGAAAATAATGGTGTTAATGTTGTAAAATTAATCAACAATTTCTGAAGGATCATGTGACACTGAAGACTGGAAGAATGATGCTGAAAATTCAGCTTTGTATCACAGTAATATATTAAATTTTAAATATGTTAAAATAAAAAACGGTTATTTTAAGTTACAAATTATATGATTCCTTCCTCTCTAGACTTTCACTGTTCACCTTTATCCTAGTTCTCATTGACGAGACCCCTGACCACACTAATGACCCGTATGTCTGTATCTCTGTTGTCATCAACACAAGAGAGCAACAGGGAAAGCAGGAGAAAACGGCTCACCATGTCTATCATTTCATGAGGAACATGAGAGGAACATGCAGCATATGGCAAGCACGAAGCCCCGGGGTACAAATTACCATCTTATCCTAAGCATTTCCCTTTCAGCAGCAATATAAAGCATATGTAGTGTATGAGAGGATAGTTTGGGATGTCAGGACACCATCCCATTAGGAGTGCTTTGAAGTGAATCAGCACACAGGGGAATTGTCTTATTCGAGATTCAAAGCCTTGACATATTCAGACCTCTTACGTTTAATGTGTCTCTCTCTTTCTCTCTCTCTCTCTCTCTCTCTCTCTCTCTCTATCTCTATCTGTTTGCGTCATATCGACCCAACCTTATACTTCAGCAGCTTTATTTAGCTAATTTTAGTTCAGTGTTTTTTTAATTCAGCTCAGTAAATGTAAAATATTTGTATTATTCGGGGTGTAAAAATTCACTTATTGCAGAGTTGAATCTGTACAGAGAATGATTAACTTTTTTTGCTTTTTGCTAAACTTTGCTTACTTTTTTTTAAGAAATTAATACTTTTTTATTCAGTGACAGTAAAAAAATTTATAATGTTACAAAGTATTCTATTTCAAATAATGCTTTCTAATTGTCAAAAAATCCTGCCCAAAAATATCAGGCAGCACAACTGTTTTCAACATTGATGGTAATAATAATAAAGAAATGTTTCTTGAGCAGACATCAAATCAGCATATTATAATGATTTCTGAAGGATCATGTGACACTGAAGAGTGGAGTAATGCTGAAAATTCAGCTTTGTAAAAACAGCTTCATGTTATGGTCATATCACTCAACCTTACACAGTTGTACTTTTACTATATAGAGTCATTCAATGTCTCACCTGGATGCTTACCAGTTTTCTTTTCTTTTTTTCTTCAAAGCAATTAAATGGTTTCATTTTCAGGGAAATGAATCCTGTATGAGAGGTTGATAAACTGTGGGTGTTGTAATTCATGGGCTGATGCTGTGCTTCAATGACTTGATTGTTTCATAGCCCAAAAAAAACTTTTCTATATATCAGACAGTCATAGTGAGTCAAATTATTAAACATGGATATTCTTGCTTCACTATTTTGTTGTTTTACTCTGACTCAGTCAGTCGCTGCTGTTTTATTTGAGGTTTGGTGAGATGAGGTGTTGTGCAATAGAGACTAGGCTACTGATGTAAAGTTTGTACTGTTGCCTTCTGTGGTTTAAAACCTCAGTATATCAAATGCTTCTGTTCTGAACCAAAAGCGCTGTGGCTTGTTTTTTTAATTACATAAAAAAAAAAATGTTTTTTCACTGTTATATTTCCGTCAAAAATGTCAAGGTAATATTTTACCCCAAAAGTGATAAAAAGAAGTAGTTTTAAGTCTATTTTAGGTATATTTTGCCTATACAATTCATAATACAATTTGAATAATATATTTAATATATACAAAATAATTTATACATAATGTTATTATTTATTTTACTTCCTTTTAATTATGCTGATTTAAATGTAAAATATTTTATTGCTAAATATATTGCATTCCATATGAAATATTTAAATAATACAGAATTTATACATGATATTTACTTCATTTTATGCTGATTTAAATGAAAAAAATATATATTTTATTGCAAAAAAATACTGTATTCTAGTAATTAGAATCATCATTAATGCCAATTACAAAAAAATCTCAAAAGTAAACATCTAAGTGCATTACAGTAATGAGAATTTGGGGGGTAAGTTGTTCTTAACTGTCATGAAAATAATCATTTCTTTATGCATAATTTCTTTTGATTTTGTGGTGAAATGATTCTATGTTTTAGTCGTAAGCTGTCTTCCACTGTTGTATGATATCACCAGACTTAAGGTATAGAGGCCATGGAGATTTTGGACAGCATCCTAGTTGCATAAAAAGCATCAAAACTGGTTCACTATTTAAAATAAACTGAGCTTTATACAGTCCCAGAAGTCTGTCCAGTCGTTTAGAGTCAGTCAAACTTTACACAGCACATAAATCATTCTCTTTCACAGCCTTTAGCCGGGTGCCAAGCTGTGGCCCATCCCGCCCACTGGGCAGTGCCACGCCAGAGCCAGCTGAAAGCCCGTTCACCCCTCAGTCCCGAACCGTGGAGAATTGAATGAACTCCCACTTCACTTAAAGATCGCAGGGACAGACCTGGATGATGCCAGAAAAGCTCACGGGGTGAAGGAGCCCTTTGGGTGCTTTATCAGAGCTCAAAGGCAGTTCAGTGCCCACTCAATGCCCCTATTGTGCCCCTGTGAGAGGACAGGCCAGGTCGGGTCGGTTCTGGAAACTGACCTTACAATAGAGGGACGCACAAAGAAAAGCCTGTGCAGACTGAAGCCTGAAAACATCGGGCCAACGTTTGCTGCACAAACACACACACAACACCACAGACCTCCGGTAGAATGTGCCATCCCTGCCCAGAGGTCTCGTGTGATTATTTAGTCCTTTGTGATTTTTATTTTTTTATTTTTTTATTTTTTTTACGTTTCCATTTCCTTTCTTTGTGATGTTATGCTTTTATTATGACTCATTTCTCTTCTCTGCATGGGTGTTGTTTTAAAACGCACTTTGTCTCCGTTCTAACAGTCACACTTTTTTGGAATCTCATGTTTCTCCTTTATTTTATTAGAATTAATATACTGTTATAGTTTGTATTCATATTTTGTATTAGCTTATATTCTTTTTAGATTTTATTCAGTTTTAATAATTTTGGTTTGCCATTTTAACTATTTATATTAAATATTACTGTTTAGGTTTAATTCATTTTTTTAATTTTAGTTTTAGTTCAGTTTTACATTTATTTATTTTATTTTATTGAGAGAGAGAGAGAGAGAGAGAGAGAGAGAGAGAGATGTTTTATTATTTTAGTTAACATTATTACATGGCTTGGTTGAATTCTAATGTAGAATGCGGTCTGTTATTTCTTGTTATACTACAGGGCCGCCGTTGAATGCTTGAATCTGATTGGTTGACGAACATTCTAAGGTGTGCAATTATTTTCAGGGAAACGCACGGCTAAAGTAGTTCCAGGCAGGTCTTGACCGCATCACAGTTCCATATCACTTCGCGTAGTTAACTGTAAAAACGGAAAATAGGATACAATTCGCGTCGGGGTTCTGATCAGCCTGTCAGGGTTGTATTCGCTATAACAACCGCCTCGCTCTACATTATCCCTTACATAATAACCCTGTGGCTGACGCAATGTTATCCATCACTTTTATTCCAGATTAAATAAAATTGATTAGAAAAGGATAAAGATGGAGAAAGTGTTTCAGTGAGATAAAAATGTAATGAAAGAGTCTTCAGTGCAAGAGAAACTGCTTAACAAGAGAATTTAAACTTGATCTTTTTCATTGTTTCTGTATATTTGTGTGAAACTTGCAGTCGTGTTCTAGGTGATGCTTGCATTACAAACATGTTTAGGCCTAAATGCTTCAAAGAAACAATTGTGTTCGCGATGGCGTTGGCCTTGTGTGCATTATTAAAAATGACTTGAAGGACCCATTGCCACTTTTTCCCACTTTCTCTTGTTTAACAATTTCCCGCCATTGACGGAAATTTCTGACTTTCTGTGTTTTCACTTTTATACGGTAGGGGCGCTATTAAGCATATTTTGAAAGAGTACAGAATCTCCTGCTTAAAACACATGCGAAGAAGATGTAGAAACAAGCGATATCATACATAATAATATGCATATATAAAAATCATCAACATTAAACAGCATATAAATCAAAACTGCCTAATGTTACTGAATGAAATATTGACCCAGGGTGAGCGTTAGGGGTGTTGATGGACTTGATTTACTTCATCTATGTTTTGATCATCGTTCTGAATCCCATCCAAATGCAGTCTTTGACAAAAACATGATTTTCTGAGGGTTTTGCAATTTTTTTTGCTTTTTTATGAAACTAACCCACATTGAAGTGTTGATCTTTTTTTTTTATGCATGAAGCTAGAATAAAATGGCTTTTTTTGTTTAAAGGCAGAGGGTCTGGTCTGTTCCTTCTTTTGATATATTGCATGTTAAGATATTCATACAACTAAATATTCTGGGGGCCATGACATTTTTATGAAAATGTTTAAAAACACTGGTGGTGGCTGGCAAAAAAATTTATAATTTAAACGCTGGTGGGGAAAGAGTTAACGTTGTAGTTTCACTGGTTAATTTAGCAATTGATGTCTAGAACATGAGAGCAGGAAGGAGACGTTTATCTCTCGTTCTTTCTCACTTTTTCGTTCTCTCACTTTGTTTGGTCTGTTGCGGATATCCTGCCGTCGGGTCCGACCGCTCCAACTTCTGCCTGCAAACAGGAAGTGACTGTGTGTGCAGTGGTG
This sequence comes from Leuciscus leuciscus, assembly GCF_965113295.1. Lineage (NCBI taxonomy): Eukaryota > Metazoa > Chordata > Actinopteri > Cypriniformes > Leuciscidae > Leuciscus > Leuciscus leuciscus. The sequence goes on along the minus strand of NC_138734.1, from coordinate 24,513,534 downwards.
GGAGCTTCCTGTTACGACTGGCCTGTTTGCTGCCACACCTATGACCAATAATGGTCTTTTTGACACACTGGCCGTATTCATGAATGTTCACTTACAAAAACATCACTGTTAGGAGTGCTCATACTTAGGCATTTGAACAAGCTGCCGGCATTAGGTGTGGTTAGTTGAGGAGAGGTGTGTGATGATCAGACGTTCGATTTTTAACTTGTCAATGTGAAAGTCTGATTTAAGTAAGCTACTGTTTGTTGATTCATTTACTTACACTACTGTTCAAAAGTTTGGGGAAAAAAAAAAAGAAAAAAGAAGTTGATACTTTCATTTAGGAAAAAGCAGTGATGGGTTCGAGTCCACCTTATTCGAGTCTGAGTTGAGTCTGAGTCCAAAAAGGACAGAGTCCGAGTCCAACTAAATATTACTTTATGTCATTAAAGACAGGGTTGGTGATTTGTTCCAGAAACAGTTTTGTTATGCTGGTTGAAAGTCTCTTCACACTCGATAGTATTCACTAAGTTAAGTTGTCTAAATGTATTTATATGTATACTGTATATCTCGTCTGTGGAAGGCATTTAATTCAAGATTTTACCATGTTTTTTGGTTTCCACATCATCTCATGCTTGCTGAGAAAAGTATAAGTCACCATGTAATGGAAGTTAGGACTTGACTTCTGTATTGTGACATAAGCTATTATGTCATACGCTGCATTTCTGAGTTAAACAGCTTTTTTAATGTGAAAAACTATAGAGCGGGACTTGACTGTATCCATGGAAATGGGATCTGAAAAGACAGATCCGTTTTCTCTACGTTTGCGGCTCTGTGTTTTGTGTGGGTTTTATATGACAGGTTGTTGGCTATAGGCCTTGGTCAAGGTAGTTGCCATATTTAATTTTACATGGATGAAGATGAGGCTTTGACAGACCTAGAGTCCTTACAATAGCATGCAGTGTGTATAAAGGTCAAAGATCAAAATAACTGTTTTGTAAAGATGCTGAGCCATTTTTAATGTATTTTTTAACACATTACATTATTGGCAGTTTATTGTATGGATCTATGTTTCCAAATGGATGAATATTTTGTTAGTGTACTGCCCTGTCTTCCTAAGCCACACCTGCATTAACCATATTTCCATATGTAAATTTACCATAGTAAAAAGCTACGGCAATAAAAATGTATATAAAGAAAAGGAATAAATATAATTTTTCAGTGTAGACTCCAGACTCAACATTAAGTTTTTACTAACCCCACCACATAAAAAATGAAAAACGGTAATTGTTTTAATTGTTTAATTGTTGTCATTTTGATGTGAACAACTGCTTCCAAGAGGTTAGAAACATTTTTTTTTTTTTTTTTTTTTTTTTTTCAGGTAGGTCTATAGTAATAAAATACTACAGAAATTGAACAAGTTATTCAGTCAAGAGCAGTAAGTGGTTTTCTCATTGTCTTTTGTTGTTTGATTAACAATAATGATAGACATCAGCAGGTAAGCTATAGTAGGCTTCTGTCACTTTAAGACATGATAGACAGATCCAATATACACTGATTTTCCCCCCAGCTATTTTTATTGACAGGAGAAGGTATATTCTGATGTTTGCTGTGTGCAGAATTTTCCAAACTCATCGGAACATGAAGTTATAATCCAACCCAAGCCGATCTGAGAAAGCAGCGGGTGTTAAAAATACGCCATTATTTCACCACAGGGTGTCAGTGTTCGTCTAAACTAGTGACCGCGACGCTGTATGAGAACAGATGAATAACATCGAACATTTAACGAACATTTATTTATTTGGATTAAATATATATTTTTAAATTCAACTATTTTCACTATTTACATGTTATGCCCAAAATGCTACAATATTCAAAGTAGTTGACTGTCATTCCCCTCTACGCTGTGTGCGTTATTGATTAAATAGCCTAGCCTAGCCTATTTAACATCGTTACAGGCACCTCGCGAGCATTCATTTATTCAACTATTTTAAAAGACTGGAATAAACACCAGCGCACACAAGCAATCCTTTTAATAATCAATTTAATAAAAAAATGTAAACCCAACAGGTATGAAATGTCAGAAAGAGAAAAAAAACTGTTAATGAGAAGACGAGCATATAGGATTGCTGCAGCTTAGTGGATACATTTTAGCCTATTTATTATTCAGAATGCACAGTTGGAAAGAAAATATATTTATAGGAACATTTCAGCAGGCACAAGATAATTAATACAGAGATCATTATTCATTGTTTTTAATCAATTGGCAGCCATAAACCATAGTGATAATCTGCATTCTCATGTATGTAGGTGCGCTGAATGCTCTAACCGGAAACTCCCGATATGTACTAACTAGAACGCGGAAGTAGTTGTGTAAGTACTTAGTCCATTCGGTTCTCTTTTGCATCTTATTGCGCTTGAACAATTTAAAATCGCTTGAACGTTTAAACTGGCTATAAAAACACATGCAAATGATAGATTTTTATGATGACGCAATACTGACACGATGAAAATTAAGACGCTCAACAATGGCCTGACGTTGGCCGATGGTCGACCATCGGCTTGGTGTGTCAGGGCCTTTACTAAAAATAAGCTATTGGTATATTAGATTTCTGGGAATGTCTGAAATGTGAACTTTAGGCTTGACTTTTTGCTTAGACGGGTTGTGTTTGGGAAGCTAATAATGTTTTTTTTTTTTTTTTTTTTTTTTTGGTGGCTCTAGAGTCCCAGAAATGACATGCTTTAGCTTTAACATTTGCATGTTTCTGAGATGGTATTGCATTTTCATGTCAAGTCAGAAAATAATCGATAAAAACAGGTAGGGTCATTAATGCAATTTTCCCATGTTCTATTATGACAGAATACAGCACAGCTTTGAGTTAGCTGGGCACACCTTATTAGAGCATGGATTCAAAGCAGTGGTCCACCTTATCTGGACCGCACAGGGCGATTGTTCCGGTTGCTATGACAACCACTCCACCTTCTGTTTATAGAGATGAAGTGTTGTGTTTGCCTGTAATTTCCTGAGCTCGACAGCGGAAGTCTTGAATTGACTTCTATGGCTTTAATATACATGACACACACCTGTAGACTGCCATTCATTTGGAAGCAACAATCACCTGAATCTGAACACCTCTCTCCTGAATCTACAGGGAGCAGTGTGTGGCCTCATGTCTTAACAGATACTTTCTTACCAACAAACACTGAAGTGGCCACAATGCAATAACGGCAACCAGAACAGTTTGCTGAAAAACATTCATGCTTACATCCTTAACTGGGCCATTAGCAAGGGTTCTTGTCAGGTTTGAGAGATTCAGGCCTTATTTGACAGGACATTTCTGAATCTTTCTGTTGTTTCGTCCGAATTTGCCTGATTGAATGTTTAGACTGGGTCATTTCATTTTTCTTCATGTTTACATTAGTGGCTCCTGTTTCTTTCATGTGAAATTCTTATGGCTTTGCTTGGACTGTGTTTACTGCTGGCTGACCGCAGCGGCTCAGTTCTGAAGAAACAGCAGTCGTGTTGTCGATATTGTGTCAGTCTTTCTGGTGCCGCACTTACCAGTCATTGTCCACTACCATTTTTCCTCTTTGTTTCTTTATTTTGTGGTGTATGTTTGCGTGTTTCTCATGAAAAAAATACATATGATTGAAATTTGCAGTATTTGAATATGAAAAAGGATGTTTTCTCTTCTTATGTGTTTCTAGTCTTATGAGTTTAAAAGGGTGTTTTTATTTATTTAAAATGATATCGATTTATTTTAGAAATATTTCAACATTGGCATATTTATATATTTTCTAAATCCTAAATGGTTGTTTTATTTTTAATTAGTTACTTTTAAAACAAATTATGTCTCAGGTTTTTTTTATATATTCAATATACATTACCATATTTATCTATTTGTTAAAAGGTTTATTTATTTAATGTGTATTGAATACACATTTTTTGGTTTTCTACAGTTTTTCTAAATTACTAAATGAACAAGGCAGAAATAATGTTTGATCATTTATAATTATTTGTGTTTATATACACAGATGTAAACAGCAGCATTTATAAATGGTAATGAACAATGTTTACTTGCATATTTTTTGACTAAAATCAATGAAGAATGTGTTTTGAATGAGTCATTTAATCAGTTTTTCAGTTTGAATCAGTGAATTGATTTGAATTAAATATTTTTAAGTTGTTCACAAAGTAATTAAAAAATATTTTTTTTTAGTTTTTCAAAAGATTGCAAAACTAGTATAAAGTCATAGTCAAATAAAGCCAAAGAAAGATTGGCTCTATTGGCAAATAAAGTCGAATAAAGATTTTTACTGTTGCTCAAGTGTATTTCTCCAGCAACATATAGAGTATATTGTTAATATTTAACATATCGCCCAACCTTGTACACACTAAGTCTTTTTTGTTTTAAGTTTTCTTTTCTCTTTGACCTTTTTATTCCGTCTTGTTTTCTTTGTAAGTGTGTATGTGTGTGCGTGTCCAGCGTTGAAAAACATGTCCAGTGATTATTCTAATATGCTTGAGGGAGTCATGCAGAGGAAGGAAAATAAAAGGCGTCAGCCCAGCTGATCTGTAATGTCCTGTTGAGGGGCTGAAAGAGGCCAGTCTGTGCCACACCGCCGCCCTCAGCCGAAGAGAAGGGCTCCTTTCTCCTGCCTCATTCCCTGCTGCTTACACAAACACATGCCATGCTCTCATCCGCTCGCACTGTAGATGCTGTGTTCACAGCGAGCGGCTTTGAGCGCCGTTGTTTGCTATCTGGGAAGCGGGCAGGTGGGGATGGGCCGCTATGAAAGCCAGCGGCTAATCAGCCTCAACTAGAGGTGCATCTATCCTCCTCCATTTACAATATGGCGGAAGAGGGCCAGGGCTCTATTGTAAAAATATTAGGAAGTAGGGCCGCCTTGTTCGTTTCACCATATGTCAGGTGGCGTTTGAGCAGTTAGGGATGGAACTGTAATTTCGAGCCTAGGCCTTTGACGTTCCCAAAGGAGCCCGTACGCACTCTCCCCGTTCTTCATGCCAACAGCAAACATATGTCACAGTCATTGGAATTTGGGTTGCTTTGTAACGTGTTGTGTGTTTGTGCTAGTGATAAATGGTGCTCGATGACAGGGTCATGAGAACACGCATATGGCCTGTTAATTGCTTTGTGTTCATGTTCGAAAACACAAAATATGCGAAGACATTGAGGTTGCATTCAAATTCACATGTTTTTATAACGGCACACTACAGGCAAAGCATTTTTGATAGTAAAACAGCATGTAGGCATCCACATAATTCAATGTTTTGTCCTTGTTTATTTGTGCTTGTGTTTGCAATTTAAGAATTAACATTAATTAGCTTAAAATTCATGAATGAATTTGTAGAATTTCATGAAAACTTTTAGATTCTTTTATAAACTGCTATTGAAATGTAGCTTTTTTTCAGCTGAAAAAGTCTGTTGCGTAAGGGAATATTAATATTACCCATAAAAACAAAAAAAACATTTCATTGGCACATTTGGCATACCAGTATACTATGATTTTGTATGCACTAATTTGTCTTTTGCTTACTATTTATGAGGGATAGCAATGGAATTGTGATGTAGCTTGAGAAGCCAAACAAATTCAACCATCTTATGCTGGTTTTTGTTGTTTTTTATATATTTTTCAGGCACTGCAGAAGTTGGCAAGTCAGTATTTAAAGAGGGACTGGCCTGGGATCAAACCAGATGATCAGAGGACAGACTACAGGTGAGTGAAAAAAAAAAACAAGTTTATGGTGAAATCATAATGATCTTGATGTTTAATGACTATCATTTTCCCGCTGGGTGCTTTACAGTGAGTTTGTTTCTTGAGTCTTACAACACTGCCATAATTAAGTTTTAAAGTAGTCTAGTGATTAATTTCACTGCGGAAAGTAAAAAATGTGACTACTATAGGACTGCTATTTTATTATTTGACACTTGGCATGGTAATAATAAACGTTTGGATGTACATGATGGTGAGTTGTTTCAAATAGAACTACATGAGCTAAAGGAAATTAACTTAATGGGGACCTGTTATGCCCCTTTTTACAAGATGTAATATAAGTCTCAGGTGTCCCCAGAATGTGTCTACGAAGTTTCAGCTCAAAATACCCCACAAGTCATTTATTATACCATGTTGTAAATGCCCATTTTTGAGTAGAAGCAAAAACATGCTGTTTTCTTGTATGTCTTTAAATGCAAATGAGCTGCTGCTCCCCACCCCGCTGCCTCCGATACTCTGCCAAAAACTAAAACAGCGATTTCGTTTTGATTATTGTCTCTATCGCGGTCACGTTCACGTGACATTGTAGTTCTTTATTATCATGAAAGTTATTATTTGCATGCGTTTTAAAGCCATATCAGTTTAAACTTCTGATATATGTTTTTTTGAGCGCACACATCCAAAGCACTCGCACAGAAAGCTGGATGTCAGACGGCGCGTCCCGTAAGTATAAAGTTCTCTTTAAGGTTATGTCAAAAAAAAAAGAAAAAAAAGTTCACATAAACAGTCGGTTATGTCTGTGAACGTGAACAGCAGGGAAAGAAATCGCATGTGTATATTAGATCTGTGTATTAAAGTGACGGCAGTGTAATATACAGTACCTACTGCTGTATATGCTTTTATATGATCAAACAACAAAAGAAAAACAGAAAATCACTCACTGATCTTTGTTGAATAACTTTAGTAGCTTTAAGAAGAATACAATTCTTACTTGAATGCTCATTTATAACCATTGCGTACGCACAAAACAGGCCCTGAAAGAGGCGTTTTTGCAATAATGCACACTTCCGACGCATAAGTTGTGATTTATAAAAACAAACTTGACGGGAAAATTTGCTCACCTGCACACAAACTCTGACCCATGCGTGCGAACATTCTGAAGACGGAGCAGTTTGACGACACCGATGGTGAGCTGAGGGACTGACTACAGATGAAGGAAAACCACTTTAAATCCTAAGTCCTAATCATAAATACAGTACATGTTCACAATACTAGTTTAAATAAATAAAAGAATGATTTGAACTATGTTTACATCTGATATACACATTTAGATTAAATATGCCATTCAAATTACATGAAATAATTTCCGGAAAGTTACAATATTTTTTTATATTCTAGTAAATAGGAATATTTGTTATTGATGGTATGCTTTTGAACACTTTTCCTGTGGCATGCTGTGCTTTACCTATCTACAGATAAAGTGTTGTCGGGATAATTCCGGTTCGCGTGGCTACGTGAAAGCGATAAAAATTCTGTATTATTAATTTTAAGGCCAGACAAGTAGTATGTTGAGGGTTGATTTGTAGGGAAGGACTACACGCCTGCACACATATATTCAAATGCACATACCTATAGACTGAACTCGTAATACGCATTTGCATGCCATCGGCGTTCTCACTGGTTCGCGTTTTTGAAGTTTGCGCAGAAAGAACTTAAGAGTTTTCTGTTAAAATGGTGTCGTGTTAGCGGCCCCTAACTTAATAACTAATGATCGTTGTGACGGAAGTGAATCAATCAAACTAACTTTAGCTGGACAATAACTTTATTCTAGAGCTGCTATAAAGCCAAAACACTTTAATTTCCTATTATCAATGTAAAGCTGCTTTGGAACAGTCTACATTGTTAAAAGCGCTATATAAATGAAGATGACTTGACTTGACTTGACTTTAATGTTTTAACTACAGCGACTATTGCTTAGGGCATTATAATAACAGAACTCATGGTCTGAGAAAATATTTTCGGTCAAATAAAATATACATTAAAAATATAAAGCGATTAAAAATACTATTTGGCCCATGGAAAAGATTGAGAAAAACTTTTTCTGAAATGTATTTTATACTATTTGTATAGTATAAAATACTATATATATATATATATATATATATATATATATATATATATATATATATATATATATAAATAAATGATTTTTAGCAATGTAATGTGACGGCACATTCGTATCTCATATTTTCCTAATGTATTGTATTGTTAAACATGGAAACATGCTAATTATATGCAGATGAGGATTTGCATGGTAAAACTAGGCATTGTAAACTCCATATATGCTTATTTTGGGGAAGGAGACGCATGTGTGCACAATCTTCCGCTGACTGGGATTTATAAAGGAAATTTCGCGAATTTGCGCAGGTTCTGGTGTACCATAAGTGTCTGGTTTTATAAGTGATTTTTTTTTTTGCCGTACGCCATTTTTGGCCGGCGGCCATATTTGAAACGCCTCTCGGGCATCCAAGTGCAGCTCAAATCTGACAACAACGGTCTCAAAAAATGTCACATTGTCCGTCACATTGGAGCACGTTTCTGAATGACTCATTTTGAGACACTGTTTCAGATTTATGGGGAAAATAACTAAGTGGATGGATTTTTACCACAATAGGGTGGTCGTGTACACACTACACATTTATGTTCAAAAACAATATTTTGCATAATAGGTCCCCTTTTAATTAAAAGGCTGCCACACTACAGTGACTATGTGCTCATAAGAAGATAACCAATGTATCCACTCTGGTATTTTTTTTATGTATGCAAAGCTTTCCCTTATTTAATACAGACCTCTGTGATTTAATGCAACTTGTAGGTTACTCTTTATTTGCCATGATTATATTCATTGATCATGACTGACCGTGCATAAAGTAAACTCCCATGTGCAACTGTTCAAATATTGGTCTGTTGCTTTTGTTTGCATGGGAGTATTGATCCATAAATAGTGTTTACAATTAGTAAGCATGTTTTGTCTTACTGTAGGAATGTGTATGGAGTGTGGAGAGCTTATCTTGAAGGCACCGTGCAGGTGACCCAATCTCGTCTCAACGTCTGCGAGAACTATAAGAACGAGATTTCGGACCCCGCCAAAACCGTACGCCTCTACAAAGAACAGCAGCTGAAAAAGGTACCAACCTCTGCCCTTGGTCCTTTGGCCTGATCCGTCGTATGCTGTAATTCTCTAACGTCATTTCTCTCTGCTCTCTTGCGGTGGCCGCCCACAGTGCATTGAGCAGCTGGGTCGGATCCAGGCGGAGCTCCAGGATTCAGTGAAGGATCTGGCCAAGTCCAAAAAGAAATACTTTGAGTTGGAGCAGATGGCCCAAGCTGTGCGGGAAAAGGCTGACATTGAGTCCAAGTAAGCGCGTCTGGTATTGCAGGTGCAAACGGTCCCAGAGGTGTCCGGAACAGAAACACACACTTCACATGTGCTTGTTAGTTAATTGAGTCCCATTAATTAAAGAATAACCACTAGGAGTGGACAATATTCTGGTTGAAACAATATACTGGTTGAAATTTGTATACATTTTATGCAATTTTGCAAAATGCTGCATTGAAAATTTGTAAATGCATGATAAACCTTTACTTTAGACATTAAGATAATAGGACTTTAATTATTTTGTATTAGAGCTTAAAGGGACAGTACACCCAAAAATGAAAACTGTCATCAATTGCTCGCTCATTTCGTTCCAAACCCCTTTTTAGTTCATCTTCGAAACACAAATGGAGATCTTTATTGGGTGGAGATCTTTCCGTTGAAAGTCCATTCCAGGGATGGAAATTAACTTTTTTGTCCACCGGCCACTGTGGCTGGTGGATTTCAAAATCTACCAGCCACTCAATGTTTTTACCAGCCACTTTCTTGTTTTTAACCGACAATGTGTAACTGCATGTGAAAATTAATACTACAAGATCTACAATACTTAAGCAGTTTATTTAATCTCAAGTCTCAATGAAATACTGACATTTTCTCTTTCTCTCTTATATATATTTCTCTTTTTTACCTGGATGTGGCATTTGAATGATTCGTGGTCTTTTATGGCTTCCAGTTTTAGGTTTTTAGTCCCAACAATGAAACTAGGGCTGGGCGATATGGACCAAAAGTCATATCCCGATTATTTAGGCTGAATATCGATATACGATATATATCCCGATATTTTTTCCGCAAAGTGAGAGCAAATGTTCAGTCAAAGTCAAAGCCAAATATGACATGTCACAAGTAGTTTTATTGAAACCGGCTATTTCCACACACACAAGTACTGTCCCCCTTAACTTAACATAAATTGTAAGAATATGACTAATAGTAAAGACTAGTACTAATAAATAAACATTAGGCCTATGCTAAAGCTATTAAATAGCAGTTCCAAACTAGTTTTTGTTAATACAATGTTGGTATGAGCCACTAGAGTCATTTAAAAATATAAAAAATAACACAAAGAAAAATAAAGTGGCATTTTGGGGTTAATATGGAAACGACAGTTACCATGGTGAATACACAATATTAACAATAACTGTTAATGAACCATGGAAACTGCTCCTGGTGAATAGTATGAAAATCATCCCTGCATTACTTTTATTTTGTGTAATTTACAACGTAACGGCGTTGCATGCTCGTAGTTTATTTTGCACTTTATATACAGTGAGGCGATACACAGCGCGCGCCGCCACATTTGCGCGTGCATTTGAAGAGTGTTCGCTATGAGAACAGGATAACGGCTGACGTGACAGGACAAGAAAGTTCGTTTTTCTGAGGTGAAAGACTTTATTTCAGCGTACACTTATGTCCTCTAAAAGTGTCCGCCGTCTGTGTGAAACAGTATATTTTTATTTACCCGCCACGGTGGCCGGTAGGTGAAGCGAATTTACCCGCCACAACACAAAATCACCCGCATTTGGCTGGTGGCGGGTGCTAATTTCCATCCCTGGTCCATTCACCCAAAAATTTGACACTTCAGAACGTTCATAAAGAAATCGTGAAATAAATCTATATGAATCGAGCAGTTTAATCCACAGCGAACATAAACAGAAGCTCAAAAGTGCGTAACAAGCGAGAATGAACCTCATTGGTTCTCATGCTTGACCTTCCGTCACTAAATGTTTATATGTGAATATAAGCTTAAATTCAATCTGTTCATCATATAAAGTGATCGTGAATCCTTCAGAAGACGTGGATTAAACTGCTCTGTTCAAATGGATTTATTTTACAATCTCTTTATGAATGTTTTGAACCATCAGAGTTTTGGGTGATTGAACTCTGATTTCTTTAAAAATATCTTCATTTGTGTTCCGAGGATGAATAAAAGTCTTATGGTTTTTGAATGACATGAGGGTGAGTAGTTGATGACAGAATTAAAAATGTTGGGTGCACTAACCCTTTAAATAATCATTTATGGATTTAGCAGACACTTTTATCTAAAATGACTTTCATAACATTCAATGTACGCTTTATCACATGCTCTCCTTGGGAATCAAACCCATGAACTTGCCATTGCTAGTGCCGTGCTCTACTGTTTGAGCGACATGGAATGTTGTATCCATAAAACTGTGCATATCTTGGAATTGGAATTTAAAATGTTATTGCGCTGAGCAGTTTTCCGCCTTTATAGAAGATGTTCAGCTCAGAATCACAAACTTAAAATGTCCTCAGCATTAAAGATGTGTCGCTGAGTTGATATGCCTTCATTAAATATGTATTTCTTTGGCTGATACTTAAGCCCCCAGTAGGGAATACCCCGCTCTGTTCAAAGCAATTTATTAGCCCGATGCAGAATTTGTTAAACACACTCAACCATCTCTCTTCATCTTCAAGGGCCATTTGTACCCACACTACAATTGCCATTTCAAAGCCTCTGCCAAAACCGGATTAGACAGAGAGGCGAAAGACGAGTCCAGTGGCATGGCGTTGTGAGCTCCTCGCTCAGTTCTTCTATTGATTTTGGCTATCGATGTTGCCCTGCTTGTTTAGCATGGCTGGCAGTAAAGCTGAATTAGAATCAGTTATTGTTCTCAGCAGCAGAAGGAAGATGGGAGAGAATCTGTCGGTTTCCTTAATTTTCATGCAGACTTAATGAATCAAAGTGTATCAGATTCCAGAGCAACTCTGATTTCTAATGAATGGGGCTCTGTGATGAGGAAGTTATCTTTGAATCCAGACATAAACGCAGAAAATTAGATGTTTAGAAATTCTTCAAACAACTTTTAATGACTTTTCATAGATGGATAGTGCAATTTTGCCTGTCCTTTTATTTTTTTGACTCTTGAATTTAAACATAGTTGGTTATAAAAACCTTATTTAAAGTTATTCCAAACCCATGTGACTTTTTCGTGGAAGGCAATAGTAGTAGTTTTAAAGCATGTCATCGGGCCTGTTTACACCTGGTCACTTCATGAGTTTTCTCTGATCGGATAGCTATCAGATCATGTAAAGACCAGGTGTAAATGCCCTCCAAAAACGCTTTCTAGACTGATTTAAATCTGATCACTCAAAACCACTTCAGGAAGTGGTTTAAGACACGTTCCAAAAGAAACTGGACAAGTGTAAACGCATCTGGTTGTTGAAGCCACATATGTAAATTTGACGACTCCCAAAATGGTAATAAAAAAACATTTAACATGCAAAATATGCTGATGATAAATAAAATGAAGCTCATATCTGTTGCTTTGGTTGACCTGAATTTACATATAGCGCTGGAATTGAAGATCGGATTTACATTTGTTTTGTGGAGACACATTTACGTGGCCAACTGTAAATGGGACAGTTTCAACAATTCAGATGGCTGTCCTATCAGTAAAAAAATGCATGAAGTGATCAGGTGTAAACAGGCCCTTAGATGCTCTTTTCTATAAAGTGACCAAAAAACACCATAGTCCGTACAATGTATGTGCTGTATTCGTAATCTTCTGAAGTCATGTGATTGCTTTGTTTGAGGAACAGCCTCAAATATAATTTATTTTCTGAAAGTCTCATTTGTGCCTCCAAATTTTCAAGCTTTGCACATTAGGATGCCAAGTCCTGCAGTTTGACGTCAGTGCCACTAAATGGCTTTGTTTTTAAATCTGAATATGCAGAAGCATGAATGAGAGCTAGTGGAGGGCAGCGTTTTTTACTATTATTTATAGTATTTATTAATATTTTGAATTAGCTTTTATTTATATATTTTTATACATTTTTATTTTAGTTTTAGTCATTTTGATATGTGCTTTTGTTGTTTTTATTAGTTATATTATATATATTGACTAATTTAGTTATATTTAATTTTTAGTTTGTCATTTTAGTATATATTTTAGTTAGTTGCCAAGGACGAATTTCTCATTTTTGCTTTTTAAGTTTTCCATCTAATAATTTTTATGTCAATTAGCAATATAATAGTTTTAGTTTTTACATTTTAGTTAGCTATAACAACACTGGTGGAGGGGAGGATTTTCAGCTCATATCAAATTATATTTGGGTCTGTTTCTCATCCAGAGCTGTCATATGACTTCAGAAGATATTGAATATAGTGCACATTCACAACTTTATTGATGTTTTTATGATGTCATTTTTCCGTTATGGAGCTGTCATTGTATAGTTGAGAGCAGTGTGGACATTGTTCAAAATATCTCCTGTTGTGTTCTTCAGAAAAAAGTCAAACATGTTTGGAATGACATGAGAGTGAATAAGTGATTAATTTTGGGGTCAACTGTACCTTTAAGATAATAAGTTATCTCAGTGATGGTATAACCAGATTTTTGCCAGTTTTTATAAATCCTCTTCCTTCCTTTCACTGGTTGCTGGAGTGATGTACTCTAGTTTGATTTTATAATGTCTGTTTCTTCCTCCGCACGTATCTGGGAAGGTTTTGATCCGGGCTTTCATTTATCCTGCTTGTTCCTTCCTCTGGGTCTGATATGTCTGTGATTTATAATACCTGCTCTGTTTTTTCTCAGGTCAAAGCTGGGCCTGTTCCAATCCAGGATAAGTTTACAGAAGGCCAGTGTAAAGGTAAACACCCCTGTCTGTCCGTTTTTTTTTTTTTAAAGAAACATTTAGCTTCCGATCTAAAACCTGGTCTGCTCTTTAGTGTGACAGGCCATGTGTGTTTGGGTCTTCTGTCAGACACATTATAACTGGGTTGGAGTGTTATTAAAGGATTTATGAAAACAAAAATGATTTTATTTTATTTTTTTCATATTTTACTCAGCTGAATTCTTTACTTTCTTCTGAGAAAAAAAAAGGTTTTGAGCTTTTTCCATACAATAGGTAGTAGACACTGATGAGCCAAAACATTATGACCACTCGCAGGTGAAGCAACACATGTTGATCAACAATGTCACACATCCAGTTCTAATTGTTATGGCCAACTGACAGGGTCAGAGAATCTCTGAAATGGCAAGGCTTGTGGGTTGTTCCTGGTCAAGAGGTGTGGGAACCTACGGACAATGGTCCCGAGGAGCGACAAACCACAAAACTGTGACAGGGGTTTGGGCGTCCAAAGCTTATTGATGCACAAGGGAAACGAAGGCTATTCAGAGGACAGAGGCTGGTCCGAACTGTATTGTGGCACAAGTCACTGACATTTTTATTGATGTTATGGGAGAAATGTGTAACAACATCGCACCCTGCTGCATAAGGTGCTGTGGAGACTCAGACTGGTCAGGGTGAGAAGAAAGCACCTACAATGGGAACACAAGCATCAGAACTAGAACTTGGAGCAGTGGAAGAAGGTAATGTGGTCCAATGAGTCCCATTTGCCTTACATCATGTGGACAGCCATGTATATCTGCGTCGTTTATGGGGAAGTGATGGCACCTCGATGCACTGTGGGACGAGGACAGCTGGCGGAGGGTGTGTGATCATGCTCTGTGCGATGTTTTACTTGGACTGTCTTATCATATGAATGTCAGTTTGACACTTGCCACCTACCTAAATTTTGCTGTAAATTAGGTACACCCCTTCATGACAAATATCACTCTCTGATGGCAGTGGCCTCTTTCAGCAGGATAATGCACACTGCCACACATTTTTCAGGAATGGTTTAAGGAATATGATGGAGAGTTCAAGGTGTTCCCCTGGCCGACAAATTCCCCAGATATCAATCTGATTGAGCATCTGTGGGATGTGCTGGACCAATTCCAATCCATGATGTCTCCACCTCGCAACTTACAGGACTGGAATGAGCTGCTGCTAACGTCTTGGTGCCAGAAACCACAGGACACCTTCAGAGGGTCTTGTAGAGTCCATGTCTCGGCAGGTCGGCGCTGTTTGGGTGGCACGCGAATGAACAGAGATATTAGGCAGGTGGTCATAATATTTTGGCTAATTGGTGTACACTTTCCAAAAAAGAACAAAAATTCACCATAAAAGTAGTCCATACAACTCAAGCGCTTTAAAGTCTTATAGCTGTAAGTGAAAAAAAAATAAAACATTTGCATTTAACTGATGGTGGTTCAGGTCAAATGATACAGTGTTGGAATGACATGACATGAACTCTCTCTTTAAATGGATGTTCCAGAATATTGCACTTCTTGAAGTTTTGGACCTTGTGTGTGTGTTACAGTTGAAAGCAAAGAGAAGCGATTGTAACTCCAAAGCGACCCATGCAAGGAACGAATATCTTCTCACACTGGCGGCGGCTAACGCACACCACGACCGCTACTACCAGACCGACCTGGTCAACTGCATCAAGGTGAGCACAGCAAATTAGTGTTATTTATATGCTATTATAGTATTTATTATTATGTTTCATGTTTTTATTTTTGCATTTTCAGTTCTAATTTTATTTAATTTTTTTTAGCATTTTGTTATGAGATTTTGTCATTTATTAGTTGTTTTCTATTTTGCTTTTTTTCTCAGTTTTAGTCATTTTAGTGCTTGAACTTAAGTTTATTTCATCTAAAACTTTAAGTTTTTCATCTAATATTTATATTTTATTTTATTAAAGTAACTGTTTATTAAAGCACATAATGAATTCTTCAGTAAAAAGGAAATTTGCTTTGATAAAATCATGAACATGTGGTTGTGCATTATTGGGTGGAGTTTGCTCCATGTCAACAGTGCGTAACTTAATTTGTCTAAATATTAGAGTTTTGATTTTCATGATTTCAGTGTTGTTGGTGGAGTATTGCACATGTCTTTTATACCGTTTTAAACGAGTCATGTCTATTGGCATGAATCTAGTACAGTGGGGCAGACAGTGATGTAATCTATGTGCAGATCAAACTATGTACTTCCTGTGTAGATTTCCTCACAGGAAAAAGCTCCTTCACAGAGAGAAATATCTGCATGCTTTCTTTCCTTGCCCAGTATTGCTCATTTATAACTGGACAAGAGCCATCTAGTCTTATGTCACTAAGTATTTTTGCATACATCCACATTTTTAAAAGTTGTAAAAACTATATTACCACCATTCTGGTGACGTATTCAGTCTGTTTATGTTTTATAATATCTCCTCAGGTATTTATAATAAGCTAATTTGTGGTAGTTATCAGCCTTGTGTTGTGCATGTAAACACACTCACTGACTGGAGACGGTATTGTTGTTTCTCTCTTGTGCAGATGTTAAATGCATGTAATGCGTGATTATGCAATTGAATGTTTGGTGTTTGTGGTCCAGCATATCTGGTTGTGTGTGTAATAGACAGAAGTTGGCTAGAACATCGAAGCACGTCTGGTATGTGTTCCGTTCTGCTTCATGCTCTCAGGGTCACAGCACAGCGCCTCTACGCTCATGGGACTTTAGCACAGCTTAGAGAACAAGAATGGTACTTTTTTTATTCTATTCTAACTTAAAGTCAACATGAAATCGCATTTGCAACCCATTTTATTTCCAAATGAAAACTGTATAGTCCAGTCACAAACAATACTAGTGACTATCATGAGCTGCAACGTCAAAGACAGCAGATGGAGAATATACATATTCACCCTTTATTTAAATAATATTATAAAATTTGTGTTAAAGATTTTGTAATCGTATTACATAGTTTTTCTTGGAGTCTTCAATTGTTTTATTTGTGATAATGCAATGAAGCCTGCCAAATTGTGCGGACGTAATTTTTGGCCAGGCTGTCATACAAAGAAATTATGAACACATGCAAAAACAAGAGAGAATCAACAAAATATTAATAGCTGGTTATGTTGTAGTCAATGTATTAGTGTTGCAGTCAAGACCACCTAAATTGAGACTCAAGACCAAGACCAGACCATATTCATGAAAACAGCTCTCTTGCTCTCGTGATACTGCTTAATTATATCATAATTATGCTATAATATAAGCAAGATCTAGGAGTAGGTTATTAATTTTTGAAGAAAGAGATGAAGATGATTGTTTTCTCTCCCTTTTGGAATAATGTGCACTGATGAATTGTGCACTCAGGAACATGTATTAGAACCGTAAATGGGGACTTTTTTTTATTTCATATTGACCTTATCAAACCTCATGCACCGCCTGAGCCCGTATGCAAAGATATTTATATCCAATTATTCAGGGCTTGAAATATGACAAGTGTCCGCTCCTGATCTTGTGCAGTCGGGTCAGTGGATGTATGTGCCAGTATAAATCTTTGCTTCATCTCCACACACTGACAGTAGCTCCAGTCATGGCCTTATTTAGTGATGCAAAATCTCTTGAATTCTTCAACATCCTTCTTAATCTTAGACCATTGGGAACAGATATCTTGGAGAATGTGCTTGCCAAGATGACCGCCACATCCCCAAAGATACACATCAACCTCTGGGCAAACATTTCTAAATCTGGCATCAGTGTGTATGCTTGTTGCATTAGAAATTAGGAGTTTTATGTCCAAAGTTTTAAAGAGAAGTTCTGTATGAATGTACTGTATGAATTGTAACTGGAAAATTTTTCAGTATCATTGTTTGTGTTCTGTAGTTCAACTATTAGCTTAACTGTTGACTATTTACAGCTGCCAAGCAACTTTCATTTACATTTATTAATTTAACAGATGCTTTTATCCAAAGCACCATTAGGCAGCAGGTTTATTCTGGGATATTTTTTGGAAAATGTTTTTAGTAAGATGACACCTTTAGAATGGACATTTGTATACATTAACTATATTTTTAGGGCCCCATCACCAATGGTGTGAGGAACCTCTTTGATTTTGTCCTTTTATTATGTTTTATGGTTGGTTGGTTTGTTTATTCTTTTATTTGAACCTTTATTTTATTCCACCTTGTTTGCATTAATCATCGATCTACTTGTACTTTTATCTAAAGCAACTTCACAGGTCACAATCACATGTTTGCATATATCAACCATTTTGTTAATTTCCTCAGTTGTTGTATACCAGATTGATTTATCTATTGTTTAAATCATTCTCTCTCATTTCTGCTATTTTGCTCGTGATCAGACCAGACGAACGTTTACTCTGCATATTTCCACTTGACCACGTCTCGTACTGTAAGTCTCTATCAGTTTTGTCCTGTCACTGTGTTCAGAACCGAACTGATAGTCTCCTCCTGTTCTTACCGGAGGACATCATCTGTGTTCCACCCGCTTCATGTTTGACTCCGAGCGATATGAATGCAATCTGAGAGAATCTGGCTTAAATTATTGATGGATGGAGAGTCAGTGCTTCAGGCCCACCCAGCTGCCGAAAGACCGGCTCAGTACAGCCCTTCTCATCATTTCCCATTGGCTGAGACATAACCTTGGTTATGGTCAACATACTGTAGCTCTATATCTATATCTTGATTATTCACAAGAGTAGTCTCATCTGTCATATTTCCAGACATATTCTTTAATATATATTCCATTGCTGTCAGGGCAGATTTACAGAATGCTAGTCTTCTGTTTTCCCATCTTACTTCTATTTTTTTCTGCATTGTGCTTTTTTTAAGCTCTATGAACAGTATTTGTGGCGTGATGTCAATTACCACAGAAAATAATGTTGACTTGTCCCTTAGGGTTTATTTATTTATTTAAAAAGTAGAAGTCACAATTATAGTAATGCACTTCCAATTAGAGTCTATGGGGCCTGCATTCAAGAGAAATTTGTTGTTGAAATTTGTCCTTTTTGAGGTCAGAATACTGTTCTTATGTGTTGCTGACACATTTCCTGTGCTTTACAGATACATAATGTATTTTTGGTGTCCTTGCGCATATTAACTAGATTTACAAGGTCATTCATTTAATAATTGAGAAGCCTGAAACATTTCTTTTTGCTTGTGCTGAGTCTTGACACACACTCACTCACCAGCCACTTTATTTGGTACACCTTGCTAGTACCGGGTTGCCTTAATTCTTAAAAGTGCCTTAATTCTTCGTGGCATAGATTCAACAATGTGCTGGAAATTCCTCTGAGATTTTGGTCCATATTGACATGATAGCATCACGCATTTGCTGCAGATTCATGATGCGACTCTCCCCTTTCCAGCACATCCTAAAGGTGCTCTGTTGGATTGAGATCTGGTGACTGTGGTGGAGGCCATTTGAGGATAGGCAACTCATTGTCATGTTCAGGAAACCAGTTTGAGATGATTTGAGCTGTTGCGTTATCCTGCTGGAAGTAACCATGAGAAGATGAGTACACTGTGGTCATAAAGGGATGTACATAGTCAGCAATAATACTCAGGTATGCTGTGGTGTTTAAATGATGCTCAATTGACCCAAAGTGTGCCAAGAAAATATCCCCCTCACTATTACACCACCAGCAAACTGAACCGTTGATGCAAGGCTGAATGTATCCATTATTTCATGTTGTTTATTCCAAATTATGACACTACCATCTGAATGTTGCAGCAGAAATCGATCCTCATCGGACCAGGCAACGGTTTTCCAGTCTTCTATTGTCCAATTTTGGTGAGCCTGTGCGAATTGTAGCCTCAGTTTCCTGTTCTTATCTGACAGGAGTGTCACCGGTGTGTTCTTCTGCTGCTGTCCATCTACTTCAAGGGTGGACGCGTTCAGAGATGCTCATCTGCAGAAATTGTTTTGTTTTTTAGCCTTTTTATCAGCTCAAACCAGTCTGGCCATTCGTCTCTCACCTCTGTCATCAACAAGGCATTTTTCGCCCACAAAACTGCCACTTGCTGGATATTTTCTCTTTTCCAGACCATTCTCTGTAAACCCTAGAGATGGTTGTGCATGGAAATCCCAGCAGATCATCAGTTTCTGAAATACTCAGACCAGCCCATCTGGCAACAACAACCATGCAGTGTTCAAAAACACTTAAAGTCCCCCTGTGGTGAAAATTCTGTTTTTATGTTGTTTATATGTTCATGTGTTGTTTTTAATTTGCTTTAGAGAAACCATGTGCAAATTCATAAGTCAATACCTCTCTCTCTTTCTTAGCGTTATTCCCACTCTATTTGCTGGGTCTGCTTCTCACACACGATTTGGCACAGGTTTTACACAGGTTTCTGTCACAACCCAGCACTGAGAGCACTGGGACACATTCACACTCACACTATACAACAATTTGGCTTATCCAATCCACCTAACCTGCATGTCTTTGGACTGTGGGTGAAACCGGAGCTGACAGGGAGAACATGCAAACTCCACACAATAAAGCAATAAACCGGGTGAATGATGTATATTACGATTTTATGATGAACTATATGCCTTTCTCTACTGATGTTCTGAGTTGTTCAAAGCGTTTCTGATGATTGTTAAAGGAAGCTGACTCTGAGATGGCGAACGGGAACATGGTTTGTGTAACATTAGCAGCACATTATTAGCTGTTTGACAACATAGTCAAGCAAAAGGCTAGTCATATATTAATTACCGTTATGTGTCCGACGTTGTAAAGAGTAATACCATTGTGCAGCGTTTACCTCAGTAAGTTGGCTGAGTGGATCTCTGAGCTGGTGTGATTGGTGGAGTGGAGGCGGGGCTAATTTGCATATCCATGGATCGTGTATACTACACGATGCAAGGGTGTAGAGTTACATTCAAGCTATTTTAAGGCATGAAGATTTTTTTTTCACTTTTTTTGTAAATGTGTAATTTTGGTGATCAAATATGAGTTTTAAGAGATACAATATTGATTGCTGGGGGACTTTAAATCACCTTTCTTCCCCATCTGATGCTAAGTTTGAACTTCAGCAGATCGTCTTGATCATGTATACATGCCTAAATGCAATGAGTTGCTGCCATGTGATTGAACAAGTGTACCTAATAAAGTGGCCGGTGAATGTGTGTGTGTGTATTTATATATAATGTATATACACATTTCAGTAGGTTTCACTTTTAGTCCTGATTTTGTCTTAAATGTTTAACAGCACAAAATCAGAAGAAAGAGAGAGGGGAAATTCTGCTTTCAAGATTGGTTGTGGGTTTTCCGTGCAGTTTGTCATTGCTGTGTTGTTTTGTTACTAGTAAATGTGTGCGGAAAGAGGGGAGATATGCGTGTATCTATATTTCAGTAGGTTTCTCTTTTAGTCCTGATTTTGTCTTAAATTTTTAACGGCACAAAATCGGAAGAAAGAGAGAAAGGAAATTCTGCTTTCAAGATTGGTAGTGGGTTTTCCCCGCAGTGTTGTCATCGCTGTATTGTTTTGTACTTGTAAATGTGTGAGGAAAGAGGTGAGATATGCGTTTGTTTCGCAAGTATTCTTAGCTCTTGTTCCTGTTTTTGCGTGTGAACCAGCCGGCATCTATATATATATATATACAAACACCATCAGCATTGTGTCACACTTCTGCTTTGGGTATGTATAGAAAGATGACATTTACTTAACTCTGAGAAAATGTGGCACATATCTACAAACAACACGCCTGCTGAGAGCTTAAAGGAGTAGCGCACCCAAAAATTAAAATTCTGTCATCGTTTTCTCATCTTATCTTTTCCAAACCAGTGGAACCCAAAAGGAGACATTTAGGCAGAATGTCTCTTCTGAATGAAAATAGACAGTGTCATATTATGTCAAATATTATTGTTTTTCATTTATCTCTTGACCAATTACTGACTTGTATCTATGGGTTTAAAACAACGAGGGTGATGACAGAATTTCCTTTGAAGCGAACTTAGCATGTAAATCACTATTTAAACTCAGTCAGTAAGAGTTTTTGGAAAGAAAATAATACTACTTTTCAGTAAGGATGCATTAAATTGATCAAACGTGACAGTAAAGACAGTATAATGTTTCAAGATATTCTATTTTAAAGGGGTCATGTGCTGCATTGTTTTATTATTTTATTTTTCCTAGGTTGCACTTATAATGTTAGTATCATTTGTACATCAAAAATTGTCATAATTTAGAAATAAAAGCCATTTTTCCGACCGTGCTTTTAGCCTCTGTTTGAAGGAGCGTGTCTACTGTGAGACTTCAGTGTAAACGCCCACTGCTGTGATTGGCTGACATATTTGCATTGGAAATAGCTACGTATTACATGTTGAACTCTCTCAAAACTTTTATCATGTTTTTACTATTTCAGCTGTCGAGGTTAACTAATAGTGAAAAGGGTAGATTATAGCATACTTTTTAGATCTGTGGCATTATATCTAGATCGTGGCATAAAAAGTTGCAGTGATGAGCATTACAGCCGATCACAGACATGTTGCGCGCATGAATGCAGTGATCTCGTCATATAACTCGCATGAATGCTTTCAGTATAACTAACAGTGCAAACACGATGTAAATAAGAGGGTCGTTAACTTGATTGTAACGAAAGTCACTGATAAACTTGCGCCGTTTGATTGACAGCTCCAGAGATTGTAAAGGGAGCTTTCTTTGACAGTGGTAACGATGTAGAAGTAGGCGTTGATCTTCTTCTGCAGATGAGTTCTTTCAAATCTCTATGAAGTCATAAATCGGCACATTCCAAAATGAGTCATTTTCAGACATTGGTTTCAATAAAATCTGTTTTGGACTAACAAGGACATTTTCAGTTCTGAAACTTATAGGATATTCTTATAGTATGATGACCTCTTATGTCAGAAGCTCAAGCTCAATTCATGACCCCTTTAAATAAATGTAATATATAGAATAAGATCTTGTGACACTGAAGACTGGAGTAATGATGCTGAAATTTCAGCTTTGACATCACAGGAATAAATTACATTTTAAAATATATTACAGTAGAAAAAAGTTATTTTAAATTTGTAATAATATTTCACTATTTTACTCTGTTAAAACATTAAGAAATTCTTACAAAGACCAAACATTTAAACTTAACCGTGTAGTTTTGAAAATTAAATACATCACTTTATAATTAACGATTAATGATTATTATTGATAGTTAATTATTTAATTTAGTTATGTTGATTATTTTCTTGACTTTACACTTCAAATTATAGACTTACTGTAAAATTGTATAAAAAAAACTTTTTGTGAATTTAATAGCCTCCATTCATAGCCAACAGATGGGTTGTGCTAAATGTGCACCACAGGTTCATACCGAATCTTTGTGTGTGTGTGTGTGTGTGTGTGTGTGTGTGTGTGTGTGTGTGTGTGTGTGTGTTGAGTGGTTCATTTATTCCCTCTAGGAGGCATTGGGGTGTAAAGTGAAGCATTTATAATGCAGCAGAAGTGTTTGTTCAGCTGATGCTTGTGTTTGCTTTATGTCTTTTCCTGTGTTGTGTGTCTATGTGTGTGTTTGTGCGTCCGTCCTGGTGTGCTCTTAACCACGGGCCACGTGAATTATGGTTTTCCACGCATAGAGCCACATTTGGGAATGCACAGTCATGACAAAACCAGGAAGCTTAAGATGTCCCACACCTTTGAAAGAATAGGAAATGAATCATTTCGCATTGAGCCAGTGTGGTGGGTGGAGGTGGACGGGACCCTATCAGAAGGAAGCACAGCCTCTCTCTCTCTCTCTCTCCATCTCTCTCATGCATACGACACCCATGTGCTTCCTGACAGTGCCGGTACATGCCGTAACCCAGTGGACCCAGAGTATAATTTCCAGCTCACCCACAGCAAACAGTCGTACAAATCAAAGTCTGTTTTCGAAATGCATTCCATCCCAGTACTGCTGAACATGGAGGGACTGTGAGAGAGAAAGAGGGAGAGACGGAGGGGGAAAGCAGAGGTTTCGAGTTTTGTTTTTGCACGTTGAGGCCTTGGAATCTGAACTGGCTAACCTTTCCCAGCAGCTGCTGCTGTTTGAACAATCTGCTCTGATCCAAGCGTCTCTCAGTCCAGAGAAAACAGGCGTCTGTTCTGAGCTTTGGCCACAAGGGGGCCGAGACAAGAGAGACGTTTGTCCTTCTATCTGTCTTTAATGCAGATGTGTTTGTCTCCAAATGCACCAGTTTCATCTATCTATGATGATATCTATCTATCTGTCTATCTACCTATCTATCTGTCTGTCTGTCTATCAGTCTGTCTGTCTTGTCACTTCATCGGCCTGTTGTTTAATTCTGTCATTCTTTTTGTTGTTCTTTCTATCTGGTTTTGTCTACCACTTTGTCTAAATTCATTCTATCATTTTATTTGTCCGTCATTTTATATATTATTATTTCTATCATTCTGTTGTTTTTCTATTTCGGGCATTCTTATTGATAATTATTTCTGTCGTTTGTCTGTCATTCGATCTGTCGTTCTTTCCATTTCATTCCATGTCATTCTTTTATCATGGTGTTCTGTCTGTCTTCTTTCATTTCATAATTTTATTATATAATTACGTCATTCTGTTGGTTGTTTTGTGTCTTTATTTATCTCTTTCTATCATTCTTAATTCTTTTATCATTCTTCCCATAGTTCTTTTTTCTTATTCCACTATTATCTATCATTAATTCTATCATTCCTTCTCTCTGTAAGTTTATCTGTCATTCTTGGTATCTTTCTTAATTATCTATCTTTCTATCCTTCCATCTGTTGTGCTTTAATCCTTTTTTTCAATCATTCTGTCTGCCTTTCTTTCCCCTTTTTTTCTATTCTGTCTACCGTTCACTCTGTTTGTTGTACTTTCTGTTGTTCATTCTATCATTCTCTCTGTCATTCACATTTCTCTCTTTGGTACCTCAAACCTTTTCTGAAAACACAAGGAGATTTGTTATTCATTCAGTCCAAACACAGAGTGTGTGATCTGTCTGTCTCTGTGTCTCTCTTTAGGGTCTGGAGGGGAACGTATACGACCATGTGAAGGATTATCTGATATCCTTTTGTCGGACCGAGTTGGAAGCGTTTCAAGCAATCCACAGCACCTTCCAGTTCCTCCTGGAGAAGTCCAGCCGAGTGAGTCGCACACGCTCTCTCTCCTCTTACTTAGTTTCATCACTCCCTCAATTTCCCTCTTCGTTCCCAGAAATAGATTCGCTCTGCCAGCTCCTCATTATCGGCTCCCCTATGAAGAAATCCCCTCACACACACATCATTCCTCCACTCTGCTGATAAGCACATCTGGCTGAGCACTATTTCACTAGCCAAGGGGGTCTAATTCTACATACCACTATTGTGACGTGTGTGTGTGTGCACGAGAGAGAGAGTTACGCAAGGATTTTTCCTTCACATGCTCTTAAAGGGATAGTTCATGCAAAAATAATCTTTCTGTCATCATTTACTGAACCTCATGTCGTCCCAAACCTGTGTGACTTTCTTTCTTCTGCGGAACACAATAGAAGATATTTTGTTGAACATTTGGGTCCGAACAACATTGAAACCCCATTGACTTAAAATTATTTTATGTTCCACAGAACTATCTCTTTAAAGGGATATTTTACCTGTCAAATACTCTTGCATCATGTTTGTTAAATAGTTATGTTTTATGTCCAGGTGATGCAGGACTTCAACCAACAGCTGTTCCTGCAGGAGAATCCCGTGTTTCACAAAGCACAGGACTTCCAGTTCCAGCCCAGCGACAGCGATACAGTGAGTTTCATGCATGCAGGTTTATAAACTGCACCTAGACAAATCAAGAACTCCTATATTACAAGTTCATACGTTTGAGTCAGTTCATTTTATTCATTTATTTTTCCAGTTGAAAGAAATTTATCATTTTATTCAGCAAGGATGCATTAAATTGATCAAAAGTGACAGTAAAGACATTTATAATGTTAAGGAAGATTTCTATATCAAATAAATGTTTTTTTTTGTTGTTTTTTTACTTTCTATTCATGAAAGATTCAAGTTTTCCACAGAAATATGAAGCAGCACAACTATTTTGAACATTGATGATAATCAGAAATATTTCTTGAGCAGCAAATTTACATTTATGCATTTGGCAGACGCTTTTATCCAAAGCGACTTACATTGCGTTATCCTATACATTTATACATAGGAATGTGCAATCCCCTGGGATCGAACCCACAACCTTGCGTTGTTAACGCAATGCTCTTACCACTGAGCTACAGGAAAGCTACAAATGATTTTTGAATGATCATGTGACACTGAAAACTGGAGTAATGATGCTGAAAATTCAACTTTGCATCACAGGAATGAATTACATTTAAAAAAATATTCAAATTGAAAACAGTTATTTTAAATTGTAATAATATTTCAAAATATTACAGTTTTTACAGTATTTTTGATCAAATAAATGCAGCCTTGGTGAGCAGAAGAGACTTCTTTCATAAACAAAAAAAATCTCACTAACCCCAAACCTTTCAACAATAATGTATGTGTACTGGAAAATGTGTTTTTCAGTCATATAATCACTTTGGAACATGAATATCACAAATTCATCTCTGAATTTTATTCAGGTTAAACTATCATGGCAGGGAATCCACCTGTGTTAGTTTCATTATTAAGCAAGCCAACTCTCTCTCTCTCCTCCTGTCCTTCTCTTGGTCTACTCCTATATTTAAAAGTTGAAATGGTCTTCAAACGTTTCAGATTTTATTCAGCGTTGACAGCGTCATCGACACATACTTCACAACCACGCCAAAAAAGCTCACAAATTTCATCATCACCTTCTATTTTTAGCCTGGTTCATCTGAGAGTCTCTGGGAACAGAATTTCTTGTTCCTGTGATGATGAAGTAACATCCCGCTGATTAAACTCTCTTCTGTGTCTGCTCAAGCTTTAATCACGACTCATTTTGTGAACGTTCCTCTCGTTAAACTACAGTTCTGCTCGAGTGGGATTGATTTTTAGCCGTTTCAAACTCCTGGTAGCTTATTTTAACCATTCATTAACCTCTTAATATCTCTCTGTATTCTTTTATCCTATTTTAAACTTCAGTTTCAATTTTGAGTGCTTAAATGACATAACTAACTTGAGGACAATTTATCATGCTAATTTAGTACAGTACCCACGATCCATGCTGTAAATTTAGTAAGAAAGAATTATCTTACTGCTCTTTAAGCTTGAAGGAACCTTCTAAATGGTGATCAATCCATCCCAGTCAAATAAATCTACACCAGACAGTCTTTTCTTTTCCAATTAAATGAAATAAAAGATATTGGCTTCTAAAACCACTTTTTTTTCTTTTCTTTTTTTTTTGTCTTGTCTGGCATAATGTTTGTGCTATTTTGGCGACTTTTCTGTTGAAGCAAAGGTTGGGGCGCAAATGTTGATTCGCG
The DNA here is from genome assembly GCF_965113295.1 of Leuciscus leuciscus. NCBI lineage: Eukaryota > Metazoa > Chordata > Actinopteri > Cypriniformes > Leuciscidae > Leuciscus > Leuciscus leuciscus. Next base: position 24,486,358 of record NC_138734.1, on the reverse strand, counting down.
AATTATCGCAAGTGATTTAATTTTGTCATTATTATTTATGTAAAAATTGCATTTATTTTTACAATCCTAGAATTTTCTTTACTGTTAAAATTTAAATAAATTAATTTAATGAATTATCAGTTTTTACCAATTTTCACTATAATTTATGTACAGAATCTTTATGAAATTACAGTATTGGAACTAAAACCTTAGCAATGCTTAGTAACTGCAGTTTCTCTTTATTACTTTATTTTGACTTAATATATTAATATGACTAAAGTAATCTGGATCTAAAACGTGATTTGAATTTATAGAAATGTTTTCCCCTCTAACTGCTAGAATGATTGCGAACCGCAGTACAATATTGATTAATTAACCATCAATAAGCTGAATCAATTAAATTATTAACAATTAATCAATCTGTGTTTAATTATTAAAATAACATCCCAGAACTAACTTTAAGGTTGTATTACCAAAGCATCTGCTCTCTCTCTCTCGCTCTTGCTCTCTTTCTCTCTCTCTCTCTCTCTCTCTCTTCCTCTCTTCCTTATATCTTCTTATAGTTCAGTAGTTAATAGATATCGTGTTTGTTAGCTTTTTCATCTCTGAGCATCTCTCTGACTGCTTTACTGTTTCTAACCCTGTTGTAGTTTTCCTGTCCTCTAACAGTCTGTTTCTAACCCTCTCTTAACCCCACCGTGCACGCGTGTGATGTGTGGTTTGTGTGTGTGTGTGTGTGTGTGTGTGTGTGTGTGTGTGTGTGTGCGCGCGCCCATCTTTCCCTCCTCTCTGGCTCAGACTCTGAGTTCGGTGCAGCAGTTGGTGGACATTGAGCCATCGGCGGTCAGTGTGATGAGAATGACTCTGGCGCAGGTACCACACAGTCTGTTGGACTTGATTTCCCATCATGCATCAGTGTCCTGCAGCCATCATCAACCAGTTGTTGTTGTTTCTTGCATGTTGACATCAGTCTGTGCACCTGTGTGTTTGTTAAACTCACTGTGAGTGGACACATTTAAAGGGGAAATTTCATCATTGAAAACTAGATTTTCACTATTTCTTTTAAAGGTGAAGTGTGTAATTGTTTTGCAGGCCGGGATATATATATATATATATATATATATATATATATATATATATGTGTGTGTGTGTGTGTGTGTGTGTGTGTGTGTGTGTGTGTGTGTGTGTGTATGTATGTATATATATATATATATATATATATATATATATGCTTATCCAACCAATAGCAGATCGAAGGAGTGTTTTAAAAAAAACGTATTACTTATTATATATATATATATATATATATATATATATATATGAAGAGTTCAGATGCAAAAGCCTCTAAGTGCCATCTGAAATTTTCTTCTAGAATGATCATTTTTATAAAGCTTGTATATTTAAGTTAAGTTATTTCACTTAAATGACAATTAATAGGTAATTTGCATTGCCATTTAAGTGAAATTATTGAACTTAAATATACGAGCTTGATAAAAATGATCATTCTAGAAGAAAATTTCAGATGGCACTTAGAGGCTTTTGCATCTGAACTCTTCATATATATATATGAGGTTAGGGCTTTTGACTGTTCAATATATGAATCTATGTAATTTATATGTAGTAATATAATGTGTCGGTTAATAAATAAATAAATATATATGTGTATGTGTATGTGTATAGTAATAGTTAATAGTGTATATCTGTATATGATTTATACTTAAATTATATCTGAGGTATTTATTGCATTCAGTTCCTGTTTTCTTGACTAATTAAACCCATAACCTTGGCATTGCTAGCACTGTGGTACAGTTCTAGGTTAATTTACACACTTCACCTTTGGAATAAGATTGATGTACTATGCATCACTGGAACACTTGATTCTGATTGGTCAGTCTGTGTTTTTCTTTGCTCAGATATTTGTGACTGTATTATTGTTGTCTCAGGCATCAGATTTCCTATACTATGCTAGTTTAAGTGTCTTGTGTCTCTGTTGACTGTTTTCTTATATAACATATCCATTTTTATTTAAATCAGTGTTACTTACCTATTTATTATTTGTTTATTTGTGATTAGCAGGATAATAGTTTCAGTCAGTCCTTAGTAACTTAAATATGGATAGAAAAATGCTACAAAAGTGGCTTTTACACTGTAACGCTGTATTTTGCTTGTCAAATCCTTAGAGCGTAAACTGTTTGACACGTCAAAAACTCTCAGACACCGTCGCTAGGATTGATCAACAGTGCAAACATACACACAGACACAATATTTTCCATCATACAGACACGCAGAAAGCGTCAAAGATGCACGCATTCCATCACGCTCTCCCCAGACGGCATCCGTGTGTGAATTTGAAGCAGAGGCACATGGGATTGATTAGGCATTTGCGAGGGGTTCTGATCCAGATGGAGCCCCTGCAAACTGTCATGTTTCCCAGCAGACTCGGGCAACCCAGCATGCCTCAAACACACACACCACATCTGCTTAGGGTCACGCCGAGAGAAAAAACAGGAAGACGTTAAAAAACAAAAACATCTCAACGGGAGAGTGATGTTTAGATGCATTTTTTTCCCCCCTTTTAAGAAACTCTTTTGTCAGCCGTGGCTAGAGTTGACATCAGATTGATGTGGCAGTATCGAGTGAAGATGTTTGTGTTAAAGTGCTCTGATTGAATTTATATTGATCAGTGTGTTGCCGTCAATTATTCACAAATGCAAGGGTGCGTCGTCAACAATACCGCCAGATATAGTCAATATACGCAAGTCATTCCTTATTATTCTAAACCAGCTGGAGCATCACAAACCCTTGATGTTGTTTGCATTTGTTGTCTCTTATAGCAGGGGGAGAATACGACAGCTATTTCAGAGATTGAGAAAGTTATTACATTTGATGAAAGATTATGAAGACAATTATAATGTGCACTACCATTCAAAAGTAAAAAAACAAAAACAAAAAACACCAAGGCTGCATTTATTTGATAAAAAATACTGTAAAAACAGGAAATAATGTGTGATTGTATTACAATTTAAAAGAAAAGTTTTCTATTTTAATATATTTTTAAGTGTAAATTATTCCTGTGATGTCAAAGCTGAATTTTCAGCATCATTACTCAAGTCTTCAGTCTTGATCCTTCTGAAATTATTCTGATTTGCCGCTCAAGAAGCATTTCTTATTATCATCAATGTTGAAAATAGTTGAGCTGCTTAATATTTCTGTTGAAACCATAATACATTTTTTCGAGGATTCTTAGATGAATAGAACATTCAAAAGAATAGCATTTATTTGAAAAATAACTCTTGCTATTTTTTTTTTTTAATGTCTTTACTGTCACTTTTTATCAAGTGAATGAGTCCTTGCTGAATTGAAGTATTAATCTTACTGACCCCAAACTTTTGAACAGTAGTGTACACTGATTCATTTTTTGCTGTAAGACCAGAAACTTGTATTAAATCAAAAAGATTCCTGGTGATTTTAAGACTCTTAACACTCTTATTGGAGACGTCGGTCTAAATGCATCCTCGGGTTATATTGTGTTCAGGTGTTTAAACTCCGAAATAAACAGATGCTTGGGAGAGACTGGCAATTAGTGGACGACAGCTGGAATGATGCTGTGATGAAGGAATAATAGACAGACTTGAGATTTGAGAAGACTTTGTAACTGTTATGTACTGTGCAATGCACATGTCCCACAATGAGCCTCAACTCACCTCCTAAAAAAGCAATTATGTAGCATCTCATATCCTTAGATTGAAGAATCAAGCATCTTTTTCTTGTGCTATCTTCAGACTTTACCGTCTTTTCCCACTAGTCGACTCAGGTTGGTTCATTTGGATTTAAGTTGATTGATTAATCCATTGTGCTTCAGATCTGATATCAGAGATGGTGAAATGTCCTCAACACTGTTCCTGGATCTGTTCTTTCTGTTTGTAATTGTGAATGTAATGAGTTCACTATTTTACCACTCTGATCTCAAACCTGTGATTCCGACAGGTGTGTGTTGCTGTGTTAACTCTGTGTGTGTGCGTGTGTGTGTTTCAGAGTCGACAGCTGGAATCGGAGACGGGAACCACCGAAGAACACAGTCTCAACAAAGAGGCGAGGAAATGGGCCACACGTGTGGCCCGCGAACACAAAAACATCATCCATTACAAACGGGTAAGAGGCGCTGGATGCACATTCATACTCGAAAACAACATCTATTATAAAGCGCGCGCGCACACACACTTGAACATCTGTAAGTGGCGAATCTTGTAAAAATTTGTTACAAATTCTGTTGAGATGCAAACTAATTATTTAATTAAAAATGACTGAGACAAAAACCTTCCTATTTCATGACAACGTCCATGTCACATGAATCCACAAAATTAAAAGAATAAAAAACACTTAACCCTTAGATCTCTTATTATTTTATTTTATGTGCATTACAATTCAGTGAGTCCAGCCCCAAAATGTTATGTTTTATTAGATTTTAATGACTGTATATGCAGTATTTCGTATCTACAGTACAATATAATATTATATAATATTTTTTTGTATTGCAATATTATTATGTTTAATTATCATGAAATAAAAGCGGTAGAACAGATACTGCCACAAATGATTCTGTTGAATGTTGTGATTGTATCTTGTTTGATTGTTAGATTAGTGGCAGGAAATGTGATTCGATGCCTTGATTTTTTTTTTTTCACGTTGGTTGCTTGCCAATTGAATTGAGCTGATTAACGGTAATTTGCTTTTATGGCAGGCTCTAGAGGAATGTGAGACACTCGGGACTCCGCCCACGGAACAAAGCCGGATCGAGCTGGAATTCCGAATAGAGGAGGCCAAGGAGAACATCCGCAAAGCAGAGGTGATGTGTGCCGCATGTCTGTCACCATTTACTCACTTTTGTGACATTCTGAAACACGTACAGCGTTTTTTCTTCCGAGTAACACCAAAGGAGAAGGATAGCAGGATGTTCACGCCTCTTTTACACTACAGTAAGAGATTGTACATATCGCACAAAGCTATCAGAAGACTTATAGTGCATGAGTTAGATAGTTTACGTTTGTATTTAGAAAAGGGCAGATCAGAGAAAAAGGCAGAAGTACTTAGTAATAATGTCCCAAACGTCTCCCACCAAACCACTCCCTTTCCAGACAGAGATGCATTTTCTCTCTCTCTATTGATCTGTTCAGAGACAGGCTGTCAGTCTCTTTGTCTGATCAATATGTCTTCTCCTCTAAGATGTCCTGCCGTGTCCTTACACATGACTTCCAGCAGCCGTGGCGCCCTCTGCTGGCCCAGCCTGTGACCTCTCTTATATGTTAAAGCAATAGTTCACATAAAAATGATAATTGTGTCATCATGGTTTAATCACCCTCATGTGGCTCTAAACCCAAATGATGACTTTATTCATGACGAAGAAATGGATTTTCCATGCACTGTCAGCATACAATGACCTAGAGATGTCAAACTCAAAAACAGTCAGTAAATGAACCACTAAAAGTCTTCAGAAGTCATATAATTATGCTTTCCAACATCGCTCTAAAGTCTAATGCACACTAGCATTCAAACTTGCCGTTTTATGATGCATCACATCTGGTTTGTCATCATTGACACCAAACAAATTGGTCCTTGCATGTCTTGTAACTGATACAATCCCACCAAATTTGAATATGCATAAGTGCAAATTCCACATTAGTAAATGGGTGTGGAACAATATGAGAGTGAGTAAATGATGACAGAATTTACATTTTTGCATTGGACTAACTCATGACAGTAAAATTGTACTTTACTCATTTGCTGAGAATTTAATAGACAATGTATGTAGTAGATAAAACACCATCTTTGTTTTTCCTCTTGAACTCAGAGCAACTGAAGCCAAATTATCGTTAGTTCTTACAGACCATTAAATATTTAATAACCCCATTAAGAACTAATGGACAAGCACTAACAACACAACAAGCAGAATAAGGAATGAAACAAAGTTTGGAAATGGTAAGCTTTTATTTGGCACCAGGCAATGTGCCAGAGGAGTCTGTGTTTGCTCATTAACAAATATTAAAAGTATAATTGCACTTTAATTATTTCCTTTGAAAATGTTTGTCCCCTCAGAATTACATGAAAATGAAAGTCGTACATAGTATTTCTACTCCGAAGCAGCTTCCAAATGCTGTTTGTCGTCGGTAAATTGAAACTGATGAGTCTTCAGAAAGTTAATTTGCATCTTTGCCTAATAATGAGAAAAGCTGAAGTGCAAGGACAGCTGTACGCTCCTCTGAGATCAGACGCCTCACTTGTCTAATGAGGAGAACTACCCTAGACATTGACTTCTGAGACTTTGGATATCGAGCTTCAGCCACGGGACGCGCTCACTCCCAGCAGTTTTTAATGCATCTGTTTTCCTCTGTCTGACACTATCTGGTCTTTTTTTAAATGCAGCTTTTTATGCTTTTCAAGGCTACTTTCTGACAGCTACTGTTTGTGACAGCCACGTTTAATGATCAAACTGACACCCTTTACATTTCCAGGACACAGAATTGCATTTTGAGAGTGAGTTTGGTAAACCTGGACTGAACCAGTGTTATTTTAGTATTATTTTTATACAATTGTAATTAATATTTTGAATTTACTTTTATTTTTTATTTTCATTTTAGTTTAAGTTTTTGTAATTTTGTTATTTGCCTTTTGTCATTTTAAATTTTATTTAAATTTTTTGTTTTAGTAATTTTAATACTTCAACTTACTTTATTTCTGTTAGCTGCCAAAGCAACATTTCTCGTTTTATTAAAATATTAAACATTTAAATAATTATAAATATATTATTTATTTCAATTAACAAAAATTATTATTTTGAATAGTTTTAATTTTAGTTAACAATATCAACACTTGACTAGACTGAACCACACTGGATAACTAGTTAGTTGTTCAGAAGTTGCTGCTTGAGTACCACAATATATGTAACTGTTGTATGAACAGAAGAGTCTATTTATCTATCTTTTTTAAATTGTTTTCAGTTTAATTTTATTTTAAGTTTTAGTGACTTTCTATGTGCTTTTGTCATTTGAATTTTTTCTATACACTTTTGTTTAGCTTTATTTTTGTCACTTTTTTTTTTGTAATTTCAGTACTTAAACATTAGCATAATAGTTTAATTTAGTTACCAAAGCGAAATTTCACTCTTTTTTTTTTTATGATTTTTAATAGTTAACAATTAATTCATAAGTAGCTGCTTGAATACTACAGTACAGTATGTATGTAAGATATTGTCTAAACAGGACAAACTATCTTTCATTATTTTAAATTAGCTTTTTTTTATTATTTTTTTTATAGATTTCGTAATTTTATGTGCTTTTGACATTTTTATTATTTTTTATATTCCTATTTAGCTTTTCTTTTGTTGTGTTAGTTTTAGTAATTTTAGTACTTCAACTTAGCAGCGTTTCTAATAAAAAAACGTTTTAAGTTTTTCATTTAATATTTATATTTAATGTTAAATTTAATTCCAGATAATCTTCATTTCATCCTGGACTGAACTAAACCACACTGGACGACTAACTAACAAGTTGCTGCCTGAATATTACAGTATATGTAAGCAGTTGTATAAACAGAACAATTTATATATCTTTTACTCTGTTGGTCTTTTTCAGACGATAAAGCTGAAAGCAGAGGCGCGTTTGGACCTTCTGCGGCAGGTGGGCGTCTCTGTGGATACGTGGTTGAAGAGCGCCATGAACCAGGTGATGGAAGAGCTGGAGAATGAGCGCTGGGCGACGCTACCCACCCTCACTACCCATGACCTTTCTATCTCGGTGAGCACTCTCTTTATCAAAAATCAAAGTCCCTATGAAGTGGTTTGACATTCAGATTTTCTCACCTGTGTAATCAGTTCCAATTGAAAGTTAAGGAAGTTGTGGCTTTACAACATCCCTATTATGAATGACACCCCTGGTGCCCAGTAGTTAGTTCGACCTCCCCGACCCGACCCGACCCTTCCTGATTCTGTCAGCGTCATTGTATTCAGACCCTGCTAACTAAACAGTTTAGCCCACATGCCACAGCATCTCCGTCAGTCAGAGAGAAATAATGTTGATAACAGCAGCAAAACATTCCCCTGAACTCAACAGATACAGACACACAGACCCTTTACACATGTGTTTGTGTTATCATAGCAAGAGAGAGAACAATCCCTTTGAGACACTAGAGGATGTGACAGTGAGCTATTAGCACATGGTAGAATAGCCAATTACACAGTCTAAAGCACATTTGATGCATATAATTGTTTCATATTTTGGTGCACACTTTACATATATTCACATCCCCTACTTTAATTATTCACACACACTAGTGCACATTTCAGTAGAAGATCTTCCTCAGAGATGGAGGAAGATCTTGCTGTGGTCTTTGCAGTAATTGGCACATCATAGAAATATGGATGACAGTGGTTGGAGAGACATATATATATATTTGTACAAACAAACACACACACACACACACACAGACATATATATATATATATATATATATATATATATATATATATATATATATATATATAATGTACAAATAAATAAAATATTCATATAATAAATAAATAAGGACACTCTTCCGCAAGCACAAATGATCCATAACCGTAAACAAAGGCACTTCCTATAATAGCTCCTATTCTTAAAAAATTATCTTGTTCTCACTTTTTCTGATTAAAAGCATCTGTTAAAGTCCCCCTGTAGTCAATCATTTCATCCCTTAAAATTCATCTTTAATCACAAAAATGACACATTTAAATGTTTTTTTCCTGTGATAAAAATTATTTCTGCCTTAAAATAGCTTGAATGTAACTCTAAACCCTTGCTTCATTTAGTATTCACGGAGCCATGAATATGCTAATTAGCCCCGCCTCCACTCACTCACACCAGCTCAGAACACCTGATCCACTCTGCAACTTCACTGTAGTAAATGCTGCTCAATGGCAAGTGGAAACACTGGTTTAAATCAGCCATACATGTTTGAACCAGAAACCGATTCAGAAGAAGTGGAAGAGTGACATGGGACATATAATTGTAATAAATATGATTAGCCTTTGGCTTGACTACGTTATCAAACAGCTAATAATGTGTTGCTAACGTTACATAAACCTGTTTGCCATCTCAGAGTCAGAGAGCTGCCTTCTAAAAATCAGTATCCTTAGAAACGCTTTGAACAACTCAACGTCAGTGGAGAAAGCCATATAGTTCATCATAACATCATAATATAAATTATATACATAATTCACCTGCTATAATGCTAAATGTACCTGATTTTTTTCATATCAACAGAAAAAAAATACCAGGATAACCTGGCTTCTCTTGAGACTCTCCTGCTTCTGAGAATAGTTAATGATTTGCTAAAGACCGCCCGCACATTTACTTGATTGGTTGCAAGGTAGTTTGTGAGAAACTTTGAAGAAACTTTGCGTTTGCTTGCAAAACCTTTACGTTCCCTCACAAAAACGTTTGCGTTCCCTGAGAAACTTTGTGTTCTCTCGCAAATAACTTGTTACTTTTCCTCCCATCTCATATTGTTTTCCACCACCAGGTCCCTTTAGGGGCTCCATGGTTTTGCACACTACGAGCGTCAGTGAACTGCTGCAAGTTGACTAATCTGAAGTGAAATTTGAGCATAACTTTATATATACACCATAGTACTTGAGTAAAGCGTGAGAATACTGCGAGACTAACGTGTGAACATAGCTTATAGAGTAGTACTACAGCAAAGCACCAGTGTAGCGTGGTACTTTAAGGTAATTATAAAGATTGAATGATTTTAGGTAAGACCCAAATGTTAATAATGTGCCAGAGTTTAGCCCACAGCGTAGACCGATTGACCTCTGACTGTGGTTTAATATTGGGCTGGGTGATTAACAATATTATATTGAGATTGTGATCAAATTTATGTTGATAATGACTATAAGTTCTGAACATTTTCAGATATGCCTATATATCAGTCACCGCCCACCACATCACAGGTTACAGGTTACAATGACCTCGTCTGGCCTCATGGGTCAGACTCCCACTGAAAGTTCTCTTGACCTTCACTGAAGGATCAGTTTTCAACCTGTATTGTAACCAGTTAAAACTAGTAATGTGAGATACAGTGAACAACTGAGGAGGTATGAGTGTCCAATGCCTGTGTCTTTTGTTGATTTTTCTGTTGCTACATTTTGTCTCTTGGGGAAAAATGTTCGCCTGATCCCCACAAGGCCAATGAGATTGGTGGGCGGTAACTAGGTAGAGTCCACACCTCTGGAACGCTGGTCTTTTGAGCTGTTTGTTCCATGCAGTTGTACGTTAACCCACAAAGAAAGCCTCAGGCAAACTTTTTAAAGTTTGTTGAATGATATTGAATCAACAAGCGAGCCGTGGTGTTTGTCAGAGTAGTGACACGCTTTGTCATGTTTCTGTAGACCACAGTGGATTTGGACAGAGAGGAAGGAGAAGAATTAGAAGAGAACATGGAGACGTACGACGACAGCAGCTCAAGTCCTTCAGGAACCCTGAGGAACTACCCGCTCACCTGCAAGGTGCTCTACTCGTACAAGGTAAATTCACACGTTTAACTGGGGCTTACGAATGTTCTGAAAACTGTGGCGACCAGTGATTTAATAAAATAAAATAAAATTATGAAAAACTGAAACTTACTGAATCATAAATATTTATGTATAATCAAAATTATAATGTTTTAATATACATTTATTTCAAATACAATTTAATAAATTGGTTTTAAATGGATGTTTTTTTTAATTAGGCATTTTACATAAAATTTAAAACAAAAAACTTGCTTGGAAAAATGTAAGAATTTATAATAAATAGACACAAGCACTTAACTAATCCACAACCATAAACAAAAGCACTTTCTATAATAGCTCTTCTTTTTTAAAAAAACAATCTTATTTCACTTTTTGCGTTTATTAAATTAAACAAGGAATGTAAAAATACCTTTATTTATTTAAAAACATATTTAACTGGGGCTTAGGAACAGTCTGAAATGTGTGTTATTTGTAACTAAAACAAACTTGTTTTAATGGAAATAAAGCTGAAATAAAATAAAATGTAAATATTAGATGAAAAACCTAAACTTAAAAAATTTCGAAAATTAGAAATGTTTCCTTGGCAACCAACTGAAGATAAGTTGAAGTTGAAGTACTAAAATGACTAAATCTGAAATAAAAGCTAAATAGAACTATTTAAAATAATAATAATAATATCAGTGACAGAAGCACATAACAAAATTACTAAAACTTTAAATAAAATGAAAGCTAAATATATAAAAATAAAAGTCAACAAATGAAAAATATTGATAAATGCTATAATAGTATTAATAGTACTAAAATAACATGTAATAAACCTCATCAAAGTCACAGATATGACATTGTTTGTTTAAAATACCTAGTTTGCACATATCATCTGAAAATCAAACTTTGAAGAAATGTCAGTCACTCTGGCATTAATTAAATTTGAATTTGAATTGAGTTTTGTTATAACACACATGACACTGTTGAAATAAGTCTCAAATGTCTGTCCCTATTGTTTATTATTCTAACAACTAAAAGCTAGTCAATTCTCAAATATATTTAGAAACATTAGCTTAGCAATAACATTAGTCAAAGATGGCATCTCTGTTGTTAACATCTTTTCTCCTCAGGGAGTTTATTGCTCAGCAGCTTGGCTCATGAATATTAATTATGTTATTTAGGATTCACATAACATGATGTCCTAACCGATCTGCTGAAAATGCTGACGGTGGTCAGTAATAGGGCTGCAGTTTACCGCTTTCACATTTATTCTTTCGATGCAGCCAGTTCAGGCTGGCATTTTATAATGCATGTTGGAATTTTTTTCTTCACACTGCAGCCAAAATAAATATTTTAAAAATGCCCCTGCACTTTACTGTCTTCCAGGATCCGTTCTCTTATTTGTTATGGTTGTGTCTGGGAAACTGCTAAAATGTCTGCTGGTTTCTGGAAAAATATTAACCCACACAGTTGGCCTTGTATTGCTCAATAGTCTTTTCACCTCTCTCTTTCTCCCAGGCCTCTCAACCCGATGAACTAACGATCGATGAGCATGAGATGTTGGAGGTTATAGAAGACGGGGACATGGAGGACTGGGTGAAGGTGAACCAATCATACCATTGGTTATTTTAGCAGTTTAACACCACCTGCTGAAGTTTATTTTTTTGTCCCAAATCAATCAGACTGTTTTTCTAGAAGATGTAAAGAAGAAAATAATGTTTGTTTTAGATCTCAAGACAAGATTTCCACAGAACCCCTACAACTGTTCTTCTGAAAGTTCTACACTCCAGCTTTTTGAATGACAGTTTGTTTGAATTCTGTGGAAAGTTCTGAGTGGGCGCTGATTCCATGTGGGCCTGTTTATGAGTTTGATTACTACATTTTTGGGTTTAGAATATTTTTATAAATAATTGTATTCTTTTAGCTCTATATTTAAAGTCAATGAAATGAAATTAGCAACATCTTTTTTTATATATATTGTGGCGTATATCCAAGTGTAATGGATTATTGAAAAAAAAAAAATATGTAGCTTGCATTACTTTTTACATTTAATCATTTAGCAGACACTTTTATCCAAAGCGACTTCAAAATGAGGGCAACAATATGCAAGTCATGTGACAAGTCCCAGCTAGTCTGACACAGTACATGTAGCGAAGGGTGTTTTCTTAAATAGATGGATGAGAAATAGAATAGTAAGTGTTAGTATTAATGGGTCAAGTGTTGAAAATGGGAAATGGGATTCAAGTCTGCAGATTCTGTTTGGCCCTGGTCATAAATGACTTGATGCTTAATGATGTAAATGTTGGTTCCAGGCGCGAAATAAGTCCGGCCATGTGGGCTATGTTCCAGAGAAGTACCTGCAGTTCCCCACGTCCAACAGCGTGCTGAGCATGCTCCAGTCGCTCGCTGCTCTGGACGCACGTTCACACTCCTCCAGCAACTCCACCGAGCCTGAGCTGGCATCAGGCAGCTTCAACGGAGACAGCAGCAGTGAGTCAAACACACACACGAGACAGATGAATTCATCTAAACAATTACACTATTTTCTTTTAGAGCTGCTGTACAGCCGAAATTAACTCATTGCATCATTGAATTATTTTCCTGTTATCACTGTAAAGCCGCTTTGAAACAACCTGTATTGTATAAAGCGCTTTATTAAAAGTCTAAAAATAGTCAATATACACTACAGTTCAAACTTTTGGGATCAGTAAGAAGTAAATTCATTATTTTATTCATCAAGGATGCTGTCGTCAGATGTGACAGTAAAGACATTTAAAATATTACAAAAGATTTCAATTCCAAATAAAAGTCATTAAAGAATCATGAAATAATTTTTCACTGTTTCCACAAAAATATAAAGCACAACTGTTTTCAACATCGATAATAAGAAGCTTCTTGAGCAGCAAATCAGCATATTAGAATGATTTCTGAAGGATCATGTGACACTGAAGACCAGATTAATGATGCTGAGAATTCAGCTTTGCATCACAGGATTTAGAGAGTTATTGTAATAATATCTCACAGTATTACTGTTTTTACTGTATTTTGTATCAAATAAATGTAGCCTTGGTGAGCAGAAGAGACTTCTTTCAAAAACAATACAAATCTTACCACCCAAAACTTTTGAACAGTGGTGTTTTTGTTTTTAAATGGATAAAGTCCCTAACTAGTGAGCTTGTGCCTTTAAGATGTCTCCAACATATTTAAAATAACTCAAAAGAGCTTGCTATCTTCTCACCTATTAATAACCCCTTTCTTTTCTTCTTTTTCTCTCCCAGTGAGTTTTGTGAAGGCCATGTACGACTACGAGGGTCAGACGGATGACGAGTTGTCATTCCCTGAGGGAGCCATCATCCGCATCCTCAACAAGGACAACCAGGAGGACGACGGCTTCTGGGAGGGAGAGTTTAACGGTCGAGTGGGCGTCTTTCCGTCCGTGCTGGTGGAGGACCTGACAGCCTCAGAAAACGGAGACACTCACTGGGGAACAGACACACAGGTAAGACATCCGAAACTCACTCTGACCTGTAAATGACAATGAGACTCTGTGTCCATACTTATTGTGTGTTTCTGAATGGGTTTGATGTCTGAGTCCTGCCGTTGATTACAGGCGTGGACACTTCCTTCCTGTAATCAATGCCATCCGGGGTAGTGCCAGATCAAAGCCTTTCTTATTACCCTAATCATGTGAACACAGTCATAATAAAACTATACTTTAATGTGGATAATATAGCATTATAGAATTACACGATTCTCTGGAATACTTGATTCTGAATTTTGCTGTCAGATGTTTTTGTATAAGGATGTTAAGCTATTTTGCTAGTTGGTATGTCTAAGATAATCATAAATGTGTGTTCTTTGACAATTAAATACCTCTTTATGATTCTGAGTTTTATATAATTCAATAAAACAGAGTACACTACCAGTCCATTCAAAAGACTGGCTCTGTAATTTTGTTTTAAATGTTTTTAAAAGAAGTCTCTTCTGCTCACCAAGGCTGCATTTATTTGATCAAAAATACAGTAAAAATGCCAATATTGTGAAATAATATTACAGTTTAAAATAACTGTTTTCTATTGTAAAATGTAATTTATTCCTGTGATGCAAAGCTGTATTTGAATTTTTTCAGGGTTTTTTGTGAATAGAAATTGAAATTGAAATTGAAATCTTTTGTAACATCATAAATGACTTTACTGTCACTTTTGATCAATTTAATGCATCTTTGCTGAATAAAAGTATTAATTTAAAAATAAATCTTACTCAAACTTTTGAATGGTAGTCTATATATTATCAATATCTGACTCTGAAAGGTTTGTATACGTTAGCTTAGCATGTAACATGTGTTGTCCTCCCCAGGTGTCCCCGTGCCAAAGGCTTCATTCATCACTTCCTCCTCTGCCGCTGTACGACCAGCCGCCCTGCAGTCCGTACACGAGCCCGGAGACCAGCAGTGGTCCCTCACTGCCCCGCTCACCGTCTGTCAATGGGGAACACAAACTGCCCATCCCGCAGAAAGCCGCTGTTCATAGTAAGACACTAGTCGTGTTCAGGAAACCTCTTGTGTTACTCTTTATATTCATGTCTGTTAAGATTTTCATTCGAGAATGTTCTGCATTTGGTTTAGATCACAATTCCAGCTTAAGTCCAGAGAGCCCAGGCTTCTCTCAGCCGTTGAGACTCACTCCAGATGGATCCGGACCTGGAAAACTCAGACCTGTATGTGAACCAATCTGTTTTTGGCTGTTTTATGAACATCCTGCTCTAATGTCTCAATATTACATTTTAAAACCGTTATGTGTAAGATTGTGTAGTTTCTTACATTTAGAAAAATATAGTTTTAAAAAAACTAGATTGCTAAGTGATTGCTTACTTTGTTTTCAGATCACTAGAGCTTTAAAGTCCAGAGAAATATATAATTTAATATTTTATAAATGTAATGTATTTTTAAAGTTGTATAGTTTTAAAGATTATTATGTGTGAATCTCATTAAACCTGACAGTTAACATATACAAACCATATTTCATCCCCTAAATATAACAAATTATATTTATCATCAATAAAATTTAAGAAATAACATTTAAAATAATTTTTTTTTTTTTTTTTATTCAACTAATCGCACATTTTTCTGTAGTTAATTGTGACCTCGAACCTAACATTAAAATTTGTAATAGATTTTTTATGTTGTAACTTGTAATACATATTTTCACATTAAATATCCAAATTAATGTAGAAACAACATAAAGACAGTTTATTTTAAATATTTGTTTAATGGCATCTTTTCACCTATACCAATACTGCTACTGATGTCTCTATTAAATAAGTTTTTTCTCAGGATGAAATGAGTAATTATAGCCATTCAGTGTTACAGTATAAAGGAAAGCCATAATTATTTACATTTAATAGGCTTCAAAAATATATTATAACAATTTTCAACTTTTAAGTGAACCTGTTATAATAAATGACAATCATGTATATATATTTCACCATATGTGACCCTTGATCTCAAAACCAGTCACAAGTAGCACGGGTATTTGTGGCAATAACCAACAACACATTAAATGGGTAAAAATTATCGATTTTTCTTTTATGCCAAAAATCATTAGGATATTCAGTGAAGATCATGTTCCATGAAGATATTTTGTAAATTTCCAACCGTAAATATATAAAACATTTATTTTTGTGAGTGAATGCGGCACAATCTCGAACATTAAAGGCGATTTTTCTCAATGTTTCGATTTTTTTTGCACCCTCAGATTCCAGATTCTCAAATAGTTGTATCTCTGCCAAATATTGTCCTCAATGTCAAAACATTTACCCATGTGACTGGTTTTGTGGTCCAGGGTCACATATAGGCTATATATCATTTATTTTTCCTAACTTTTATTTTATTTTATGACCTACACATTTTTTAAGCTAGCTGTTCTGTATTAATCTTGTTTATTTTGTGTTTCTTTAGGTTCGGGCGGCACCACCTCCTCCAAAGCAGCACGCTCGCAGACAGGTGGAGAAAACCGAAGAAGTGGAGATCACGCTGGTGTAGAGCGCCGCCCTAGTGGACTGACAACAAACCCCATCTGACCTCTGACCCCTCCCACTCCTTATGGAAGGGGCGGGGTGTGCGTTAACCTGCCCTATGAGCATCCTTAAACACCCGAGTGGGCGGAGAACAGCGTCTCAAAGACATCACCACTCTTTTTCATAAAAACAAACACCTCTTTTGGCGTCACGGACTGTTTGGTGCCTTAAACCGCTTTCATGCCAAACTCTAATCCTTGTATTCGTAATTACCTAATTGTGCAACGGGAACTTGTTTAAAACTTGGTTTATCCACTCAATGCCAGTAAATGATTAGGTTTGCATCTAAAAACACAGAAAGGAATCAAATACAGGGGTTTAGCAGGTGCTAAAAGAGTTTAAAAGAGGCTTCACTTGCACATCCATCTCTTCAGCGGGCTTTTGAAGAGCCGAACATGCAATACAAAGAATTATTGGAGGATACAGGAGGCCTGCGTTGTCGTGCAAAAGGGGTCAGCCACGAATAGTCCTATTTACGCATTTCATATGTAATAGCACAGTACATTACTGTCATCATAGGAATGTTATAATCACGTTAAACATCACAGATCATATGGACTTCAAGGAGAAAGGGAACTGTACATGAAAAGCATCAAGGAAAAAAATGCGGAAGAGGAGAATGAGAAAGACGAGGGTTAAAAAGAGAGGAAGGCTGGTTACTTTGCTCTTTTTTCCCCCATCAGTTTAGCTTGCTCTTCTGTCTTGTGTTGATCTGAAAAAGTACTAACTACATAGCTATATCCTTTTTTCTCAACTTTTCATTATGAAGACCAGTGTTTGTATGTATTACTAATATTTAGTCCTCAAAAATATGCGCGAGACCGATCTAAAGATGTCGTGGTGTCTCTGAGCGTGTTTCTGCAACGTTCGCCTCCGCATTACCGGGATGTGTGCGTCTGTTCGGGCGGAACATAATCATGGAAATATACGGATCAATATACAAGTATCAGTTAAAGTGCTTTTCCAGCCTAACGCATTTCTTATTCTCATGCCGTCGGCACTGTAGAGTTCCAGACGGCATGCGTTTTGTTTTTCTTTTATCGAGTGTCATGGCAGTATTTGAGATTGTGATGAATTTTCTTCAGATGTGATGGGATAGATTCCCTCCAACAAGCACAGAAAAGGTGGACTGAAAGATGGATAATCATGGAGATGTTTTGTTTTAATTACTGCCGATGAAAGCTAACCTATTACAGTGTCCTAAGTGCATTTCCTCCGTACAAGGGGCAGCTATGTTTTTTTATTTTTTTACTTCTTTTTTTATTTTAAGAAACATTTCATCTTAAATGAGGAATGCCTGTTATTTAGATTTATCACCATCATCATTATTATTTCACAGTATCTTCATGCATATCTTGATATGTCCCAGCACTTTTCTGGAATTTCAGTGCTTTGACCCCTTCATTTTATCATCTTTTTTTAAATGTGTTTGCGTCCCAGCTGCCTCTTTTCGATGATAAAGCTGCCCAGCGTCATGTGTTATTGATCTCGTGAGAGTGACTGATTGTAGTTTTCCCATAATATTTGAAAGAGAACAGAGTTATTATGTTGATTCCATAATATAAACAGTGGAAAGAAATTAAAAAAAAGATCCATTTTGTGAAATGGTACCATAGTTCTGTTAAGCAAGAACAGGGTCGTTACGAAAAGAACGTGTGTGAGAGTGAGACGTGGGAGGAAACAAAAAAAAACGTTTGTTTAGTAGCCTTTTTTTATCAGAGAGGAAGATGTTTGAGTATCTTCCCTTTGTTTCTATTTTCCTGTCACAACCTATTTTCTTGTTGATCTCGTTGAGATCTTTTGAATGTTATCAAACTTGTTTTGAAGTTTATGGTTAGAGGTTAAAGCCCATTGTGTCAAATACCGTTCTCACCTATGAAACGAACGCAAAATTTTTGATATTTTCATTTCCATTTTTTTTTTTATTGCGCTCCCAGTTCTCTTGGCCAGATTCAACTCTTTGGGGCTTCTTCAATAGCATTAGCTGAATATTCTAGTTGTTTTTATTTCTAAAGTGATTTTATTTGCATTTATTAAAATTTGAAGGTGATTCCGAGCTGCTAAACAAAACAAAAAAACAGATGGAATAACAACAATTGACTGTTGCTGCAGTGACAATATCAGAGAACAGGTGAAAAATATTCTTTCTGCATATTAGCTGTAAAATTATTTGTATTTATTGTGTACAAATGTTAAATAAAAAATTGGGGAAAGTGCTTCTGCTTTGATGGTTTTTTTTATGGACGTGGTTGCATGTAAATGTAATGTAAACTTAAAAACATAAGTCACAAATCTTTTTATTTCTTTCATTTCTAAATTGTGTTTATTTCATGTTTGTTTCATGTTTATTTCATAGAAAATAGTGAAATCACACAAATCAGATTTTTCATGTTATCTATAATATTCAGACGTTTCCCACATTGTAGTAAAAGGGGTTGCAAAAAAAGCAAACATACAATAAATTTAAAAAATAACATCACATGTATTATATTTAGTAAGTGGATGAAGAAAATTTGAACAAGGCTAATCATCTCCTTTCACCCTTTCTTTATGAATATGAGTTTTTAGTAACACTTTAAAATAGGGTTTCATTTGTTAACAATTAACAATACTTCTACAGCATTTATTAATCTTAGTTCATTTAAATCTCAAAATTTAGCAACACATTTTCGATTACACTTTACAATAAAGTCTCATTTGTTAACATTAGTTAATTATACTAACATGTACTAACTATGATCAATAAATCTTACAGTATTTATTAATCTTTGTTAATGTTAGTTAATAAATACCCAGTTGTTCATTGTTTGTTAATGTTATTCACACTATTTTAATGTTAAAGGGATAGTTCACCCAAAAATGAAAATTCTATCATTGTTTACTCACCCTCAAGTTGTTCCAAACCTGTATGAGTTTATTTGTTCTGCTGAACACAAAGGAAGATATTTGGAAGAATGTTTGTAATCAACAGATCTCGGTCCCCATTGACTTCCATAGTAGGAAAAAAATATACTATGGTAGTCAATGGGGACCGAGATCTGTTTGGTTACAAACATTCTTCCAAATATCTTCCTTTGTGTTCAGCAGAACAAATAAACTCATACAGGTTTGGAACAACTTGAGGGTGAGTAAACAATGATAGAATTTTCATTTTTGGGTGAACTATCCCTTTAACAAATACTACTTTTGATTTTAATAATGTATTAGTAAATGTTGAAATGAACATTTAATAAGATTAATAAATGCTGTAGAAGTATAATTCTTAGTTCATGTTATTCACAGTATTTTAACTAATGTTAACTAATGAAACCTTATTGTGTTACCACATTTTCAAGGCCAAATGTTATACTGTTAACATTAGTAAATGCACCATAAACGTGAACATTGTTATTGACTAGCATTTAACAAAGGTTAATAAATGGTGTAAAAAATATTTCTCATTGTTAGTTCATGTTAGTTAATGCATTAAAAAATAATTTTAAGCTTTTTTTGCTATAGGTGTGTGAATGTTTTCACAAGTTGTTTAAAATCTAGAGTGTGTTTTTGTTGGATGATATCAGACTAGTTTATCAAATCATGCCGCTTGTCTGTCAGTTCTCAAAAGAGTGGGCGGTTCTCCTAGAGTTCCATGTACATAACAGAGACATGTTTCCTGCTGGGAAATGAGATACCAGGCAAAACATGCAGTCACCCTCCTCGCCTCCATCCACAGGCTAATGAGTGTGGATTTTTCACATATTTCTAGAAGAACAAAATGCTTCATGTTAATTTTATGCTGCCACATGGAATGAATAAGAAACTCTCACTCTGAAGAAAATTGGATGGCTTGTGTTCAAGTTTATCTGTGCTCCAACCCCGAAGGTATGTATCACAGTTTGTATTAGTCAAATTTGAAATGTTTAGATAAATCTACACATGAACGAATAAATGTTTCAATTGCTGTAGTTATCCATTTACTTAGTTATTTTACAAATGTTCTTGAAAGGAATAAAAGCAAGTTGTAACTACATAATATTACTAATATAGTTAATAAATTGTGCAAATTGTGTTGCAGAATCTTTGGTTGAGAGGAGGTTACTAAGGCAGAGAGTTTTCCCCAGACTGAGAGAATATTGCAGATGCACACATGGAGTTGAGTTCAGAGTGAGTAAACATTCGTCATTCTCTTTTCTGTCTTCTGTCAATTGACCAGTTTGGAAACAATCTAATTCTAAAGAACATTATAGTTGTGTTGCTTCCCTTCCAGTTGACAGTAACAAATGATTTTTACCACGAGCTCAATTGTGTTTAAATCCAGTGACATGAATAAATAATGTTAATTTCTTTCATTGGAACATTGAGCATTTACCAGCAATCCTACTGTCTCACTAGTAGCTAAACATCATGTATTTTTAATTATGCAAATGACAAAAGACTGGCTGGAATTGTATTGAACTTCTCTTGTTAACACTATTTCTATACTGCTCTTTAAAAGCATGTCAATAGACAATTTACTGTGTAAACACTGTGGTTGTTTTGGCTAATAGTTTGGGATATAATAGGCTGCTAACACAAAGTCTTTTTCCAATCATTTGGTAGATCGTAGATTAATAACTGTCTATGGATCCAACCTCTCTGCAGGTTATTGACCCGTATGAAGCAGCAGATCCCCAAAACTGGCCTGCAGAAAAGGAACGACTGCAGATGCTGGAGGACTGCAGGAAGAATTCTCTGGGCCCTTTCTTTGTGGTAACAAACTTTTGGTTCAATACAGCATGATTTAAGATTGGGGACATCTGTTCCTAATGTACAGTGATGTTACCATGGTTAGTTTCTCACTGTAAAAAAATTATTTGTTTACTTAACAAACAAAATTTTAATAAAGTAAGTTACCTGGTTGCCTTCAAATGTTGAGTTCATTGAAATTAAAAAATTAAAAAATTGTATTGAGGTAATACAATGAAGGAGATTGGTTTAATCAACAGAAACTCAAAATATTATGTTATCTGAACCACATTAATTATCTAAGTTGATTTGACAAAAGACAAAAGTGATAAATCATTTTTCTTTTTTACAGTGTAGGTGCTTAAAGGTGCTCTAAGTGATGTCACAAGTTTTTTAGGCCAAAACATTTTTTGTCACATACAGCAAACATCTCCTCACTATCCGCTAGCTGCCTGTCCCCTGAACACACTGTAAAAAACGCGATCTCTGTAGACAGCCCAGGCTCCACAAACGGCAAGAAAAACAAACTGGCCCAGTCTGGACCACGAAACATAACAAACAGTGTTCCAGCCAATAACCGACAAGAATGATTTGGGGGTGGGGGTTGGGGGGTTAGTGCGCGTGCACATGAAGGGGGGTGTGGGGAGTGGAGGAGAGAGAAGCATGAAGAGGGAAGTTAGCTAGAGGAGAGATGTCCTAGACAACGACAACGACTAACGTTAAAAATGTATATTCTTGAGAATTTTTATATGGCCGACACACGACCAAAGAGACGACGTTCTGATGAACAAATAAAAAAGAAGAGGGGAAAGAAGAAGGAACGCGTAAAGTTCCGAATTTACATCGGAAAAGCGTTCAAAAGGTGGCGAGAACTCCGCCGGCAGAAGGGCTTCCAATCCGACATTCAGGTGGCTCTGTTTTTGCTGGACAGGTGGGTAAATCCAGTTTGGTTTTTCTATATGGTTCATGACTGTTTCAGGAAGCACGGAAGGGATGAGGAGGAGGGAGGGTCGAGCTAGCCTCCGTTTTGTTTGACAATACTTTGAACGTCAACAAGAAGTGACTTCACCCAACATCGCTTAGAGCACCTTTAACAATAGAGCATCTCTTTTTGTATTTAATGCAGAGTTTGTTAATAAATGTATGAAAATGTACATTTTAGTGAAGTGATATTTGTGACGTGGGAAAATAATGTCTACCATCTCTCTGGAGGAAAAAAACGTACCAAATTATCTAATTTTAGTTTTTGTTTCTCGTCTCAGGGGTTTGTGGGTGAACAATATGGAGATGCAAATTTACCTGAGCAGATAGAAGCCTCAGAGTTCCAGTGTGTTCTTCAGGTATGCCAACGCATGGGCCTCAGGACCGACATACTGGAGAGATGCTACCACAGAGATGAGAATGCCATTCCTCCTTCGTTCTGTATGCTCAATCCGACAGGAAATTTTGATCAACCTGGTGTCCAGGCAAGTAATATTTTTGCACTATTGGTGCACAGCACCAGATCATTTACTCCTTAATCTTTTGTCATCAGCGAGAGAATCCAAGTGAAGAGAACAACTGGTGCAAGGTACTTCCAGAGGTGAGGAGAATCCTTCATGATGTTGTGAACCAATGTGTTCAGGAGGGGACTATGACACATGACAAAGCTCAGAAATATTTCCGGTCAGGTAAGTCAGTGTCTGTTTAATTGCGCATAACTACTACATAATCAAAAGTGTCTCATTTATGTTTATTTTTAAACCAGCTCTTGAAAATGACATCCACTATGCCTACGAAAACCATTCCATTGAAGAGATCCAAAGATGTATTTGCTATGTTCATAAAATAACTATCCCATTGAAACCAAATGGAGTGCCCCCAGAGCAACAAACCCAGTTTCACCGGCTGTCCCAGCTCCGAGATCACTTCCTGCCGAGTTTGGTCGCCTCCCACAAAGCCCTGGTGTACTGCACCACCACAAAGTGCAATCGTTTTCAAGGTTACACTCCCGAGAAGAGGCTCAACTTTGCTGTTGGTCTGAGTGAGCAGCTACATACTGATCTCAAGAGACTCATTGACCGTGCTGTCTCAAAGGAAAGGGCTGTTACAGTTGATGAATCTGGCCAGAAAAGCCTGTGCCACATATTTTCCTCTCTTTACAGAATTGAACGGGCAGAAGTCGAACATGTTAAATCCTACCTAAGGGGAAAAAATACAATATTTCCTTTCATACTCAACGGTGGACCATGCTCAGGCAAAACTGTACTTCTGGCTCACTGTGCAAGTCAGGTATCTCTCAGAAAATGTTTTGTAATCCTTCAATTTGATAAATAAGCAATAATTTGATATTGTATATGTTTAGAAATATACAGTAGTCAACATATGAAGTGGATCAAAAAAGTTCATCAGCGTTGTCCTAATGCTGGGTACACACCACAAGATAATCGGGCTGATTTTGGGCCGATTTCTCCCCTTCCGACAATCCTAGGTAATTTCCCGATTACCTTGATGGTTCTACAGATTATTTTATAAGATTTTCACTCAGTGTGAGGTGTGTTAAGAGTGACTGAATCTGCTCAGAAGAACATCGGAGCCGCCCCGATCGCGAATCGTAAATATTCAACATGTTCAACATAAGAGCAAAATGGTTAAATCTAGGATTTTTTTGTCCTCATGTTTGTGGTCTCTCATATTTTTTTTATCTTTTAAGATTAGAAAAATCTTTTAGTGTGTACCCAGCATAAGACAGGAATCATTCAAAATTCATGTATAACATTGATGAAAGGTTTTGATCCACTTCAAATGTTGACTACTGTAGTATAAATATGACACTCATGAGGCCTTTTGTGTTTGTAGGCATCCGTATGGTTGAAGAACCTGGATCCTGAGATTATTGTGTACTTCATAGATGTCAACAACTCTCTGAGACAGCTTCTCAAAGATTTTTGTGAAAGGGTTGATTCAAGTAGTACCTCTGTCAACAACATCTTTCAACTAAAAGAAAACTTTAAAAGGCTCCTGACCTCAAGATCACCATCCAAGAATCCTCTGGTGCTCATCATAGATGGTCTTGACCAACTGCCAAAGACGGATGTACAACTGGACTTGACATTCCTTCCCGAATCAATAGCTTCAAATGTAAAGCTTCTCATTTCCATAACTGCAAACAGGCGTGCCATCCTTGCTACCCTGAAGATGTTTTACCCAGATTCAACCCTGTTCTTTGAGTTGCAACCAGTAGAGAGTAAAAGCTGCAGCCAGCTGCTGACAACACGTCTTCAGGAGTCCAACAGAAAGATCACCTCAGGCCAACAGATGTATGTGAATCAGGCTTTTAAAAAATGCTCTGTCCTGCTATACATGGAACTCATTCATAGACAGGCAATCCACTGGAACTCAGAGTTTGAGATTACAGAGAACACTCTGGTCCAAGAGGTCCATAATAACATTGTTCTGATGTTTGATCATCTGGAGAGGAAGCATGGGAAAGCTTTAGTCTCCAAAGCTTTAAGCTATCTTACCATGGCCAGGTATGGCATAACCGCAGTTGAGTTGACGGATGTTCTTTCTTGTGATGATGAAGTTCTAGCATGTTTTCTTCCACCAGGCGATGACGTACCACTTATTTTGAGGGTACCTGAAGTTTTTGTGGAAACTCTTCTTTCAGACCTGAAGGGGTTTCTGGTCCTGAGGAACATTTTAGGTACCCAAACTCTTTTCTGGGTCAGCAGACACTTCCCCTTGGTCATATGTAAGAGGTACCTGTGTTTAGAAGAAACATGTCAGAAGATAAATCATGTGCTGTCCGATTATTTCAGTGGCTTTTGGGCAAATGGCACAGCAAAGCCTTTGATCAACAAAGGCATGGAAATCCCAACCTCTTCAGATGTCCCACAGAATATTTACATTGACAGACAAGTACCAAGTCAACCTTGGATCTTTTCTCCTCCTTTCTATATTTCTACTGCTGTGAGTCCATCAACAAGAACATATCCCAATTTGAGAAAACTCTACGTACTCTCTTTCCATTTGTTGAAAAGTGGAAGAATTGACGAACTTGGTAACCAAATGATTTCTCAAGAATACCTCCAGGCAATGCTGCAAGCAGCACTGACTGATGAACTGTTTCTGTGGCTTGAGAGGACATCTCAGTTGGTTTTTCCCAGGGAACTTCAGCTCCTCCACATCATCTTGAGATCTTCAGCATGTCTACTGAGGAACAAACCAGCCTATCTCCCAACTGTACTGCAAGCCAAACTCCTTCCTTTTCTGAGTGTTTTTCCTACATTGGAGGAATGTGTTAATTCAGCAAGGTCTAAAGGTATGATCCCACAAAATGAAGTGTATACTGTGTTGCCTCCAATTCCTTCAGTCCCTTATACCCACTGTACACTACAAGGGTCAACAGCTTCCCAGATCATGCAGTCAGCTGGATCTCAAGGTGGTACTGTGGTGGTTGTACTGGAAAATGGCACTGCTTGGATTTGTAATGGAGGTATATTTGAAGGCTTCAAACTTACCAAATCCTCGAATCTGCAGTTCACAAGTGTCAGTAGTTCTGAAAACATATTCCTTCTCAGCACCCATTGCGGTAAACTTGTCTTGTTGGATGCAGGTGTTAATGCACAGCCTCAAGAAATTGAAACCCAACACAGAGAAAACAGGGAAAACGCCATTCTTGAGGGTGTCTTGGTGTCCGCTGACAAAATGTTTGTGTGGTGGAGAGGACAAAACATTGTTAGTGTATTTGTTGATAGGGAGGAACATACCCAACTGCACTGTGCTTATGAGATAACCTGTGTGTCATGTTCTGAGGATGCAGATATCATTTACTGTGGACAGAATGAAAGTTCTGTGACATTATTTGATTGGCCCAATGGCAAGCTTCTAGCCACCTTCACTTGTCCAAAAGATATACCATTAATTGAGATTATTCACTCTGAGGGTGATGGGATGGTTACATGTGTAGATCAAGCAGGAAATGTATTTGCTTGGAATCTTGAGATTATAACAGAACCAGTTCTGATTGGTGAGAACCATTGCACAACCAAGGATGAGGTTTTAAACACAGACCAGAACGGAGACAACATTCTCCTAATATGCAAAAAGCAACAAATACAACTTATTGACATACATCAAATTAATGTACTTGATCACTTCAATCCCCCGAGAGGAAAAACATTTAAGCAAGCCATAATGGATCAAAATTCACGATTCATCCTTGCTTTACTGTGCAATTGCCCGTTTCTTCTAGTCTGGAATTGCTCCTCCGGACAGTGTGTGTTGAGTCTGGACACTGCTAACTGTCAAGCTAGTAAACTTCTGAAATGTGGAGCCACTTACTTGGCAGCAATAACAAGTGTAAGTGTTCTTATTTGGGACATGGATCTCATTACAGCTTCAGCATTGGGCCCAAAATCTGGAAAGAGGGTGAAGATGGTGGCTGTCGGATCTAATGGTGGAAGCTGTTACTCAGCAGATGGCTCAGAACTTGTGTGGAAGTGGGCAATATCAAGTGGCAAAGTAGAAGCCCGCTTCCTTCACCAAGGTTATTTGGAGTCTATGTCCGTCTCTGGAGATGGCAACTACCTTGTGAGTATTGCAACAGGAGACATATATGTCTGGGACACCAACAGTGGGGAAAATATTCACAGAATCTCTGGTAGTCAAGCATACAAGGTTTTAATAACTCCCAAGGGCAACTGTGGAGTTGCCCTGTCAGAGACAAGTCCATCAAGGGTGTGGAAGTTGCAGAGTGGACACATGATTTGCAGCATTCATCATCTTCTCAGAAATGCTGCAATTTCACCAGAAAGCACCTTCCTTTTAGGTCTTAACAATGGGAATCTCTTGGCTGTCAGCCTCTGGTCTGGTAATGTTAGCAAATGCTTCTCGTGCTCCAACAGGTCAGATGTTGTTGCTTTCCATTCTCTGCATGGCCATCCAGATTATGTGATTGTTGCTTCAGCCTCAGGCACCGTGTACTCCTGGAGGTTAACAGAGGATACTATTTGTCATCAATTCAAGTTGCCAGACTCTTCCTTGTGTCAACCTGAGATTTTTAGCCTATCATCAGATGGGGGGTATGCCATCCTTTCTATATCTGAATCCACTATTAACATCTTAGACTTCTCCAACAGTAAACTTTGCTCTTTGAGAACCGAAGGACCAGTTCAGCAACCATATGTGACTGTAGGTGTTTCTGGTCAATATGTGGTCTATATATGTTTCTCCTCTCTGGTGTGCCACAACAAATCCTGTGATCTCCATGAAAAACCGATGCTGGTAGTCATACGTCTGACTGATGGGGAGACCGTAGGTAGGTTCTATTTGTGCAAGAATCCCTCTACTTTCACTGTGTCAGAGGATTTGTTTGTGTATGTAGGGTATGAGGACGGTTCTGTTGGGGTTTATGCTGTTATTGACACCAAGATGAGGAAAAGCTGGAAGGAGGATGGTCAAAGCCCAACACTTTTGTGTCCATTGGATGAGCAATTGATTTGGTCGCCTTTGGTCAATCCTAACCTTACTTGGGTTGAATTACCACTGCAATTGTTTTAAATAGTTCCAGTGTGAACAATTCTGCTTTTGGCACTGAGGTCCAAAAGGAATGTATATATGTAAAAATGTAGTTTTACATTATGTCGTATTGTTTTGACATGAAGATAAAAAATATATATATTCACAATTTTCCAGAATGCCAAGACTGTGTTTGTGATATGTGATATACATGTTTATCATACAAAATATATATGTTAGTTCACCTCACGTAAGTCAGAATTCAAGAAGAAATCAGGTGTGAAAATGTATACATAGCCAGTTACTAAAAATAACAAAGAATTTAAGGCTTACAGAGGATAATATACCATTTTCTGTATTATATTTTCTTTTTACTTATCTATGATACATGTTTTGTATTGATGATTGCTTCATAGCCATGCATGATTTTGATCACTTTGTATTAGAATGAGTTTTGTATTAAAGCTGGAAAATAGCTATATAAAAATCGTTTCATTTTATTAATGTTAATAATAATGTGACATTGTGGTTCAACTTACAAAAGACAATAAAAATAATAATAAAGAAAAAGTTACATTTATTTGTTATTTTGATGTGTTTTTATTGTAGTGCAGAGTGAAAAGAATGAAAAATATGTATCAAAAATAACTTTATTTAAACACGTTTACATTATTAAACAATCTTTTATTAATTTTGGGGTAATAGTGGTCTCTGATGTGTTTATATTTTAGGCATTCTCTCTCTCTCTCTCTCTCTCTCTCTCTCTCTCTCTCTCTCTCTCTCTCTCTCTCTCTCTCTCTCTCTCTCTCTCTCTCTCTCTCTCTCTCTCTCTCTCTCCCCTCACACATACATTAGCCTATTCAACTTTTTATTAAATAAATCATTACAAGTGTTTGATCCGGAAAATAATAGAAGAGCGGCAATTACATGTCGCAGGTCATACATTTTTACAATTTAAAAACAAAATGCGGTTATGACCATAGAGATTACCGCGTGTAACGTAAGGACTACAATTCCCATCACCACATCCATTCATACGGAAGTAATCCTTTGCCATAAGTGCACTTCCGCTCCAATGCCAATTCCTTTTCCTGTCCGCGGCCTCCGACAAGATGGCGGTGCAAATCTCGAAGAAGAGAAAGGTTGGTACGAATTTCACCGCAAATATATGTAATTAAAGCACATGGGTGCGAAATAAGAGTTGTACATTATTACTATGGTACTTAATTATAATTAAAGAGGTTCAGATGAGGATTTTAAAAGGCTGTATATGTGGATTGAGCTGGATGATGTCGGCACTGAATCTGATGTGAAACATGGCAGATATACGCAGCGCTGCGTTCAGTCTACTTTAAAATTTGTGCGGTTCAAACATGTATATTACAATACAGAAGGGATGTTTAAGCACTTTATATAAATCCGGAAACTTCTGTTAGTATGACTGCAAGAACTTGACACTTCATTCGGGTATGGACTGTATGGAGAGATACATATATCAGCAGTTGTACATGCAACACATATTACTAGTGTCGAACAGCATATAGTTTGTCTTTTACCTTTGTGTAACATTTGTCATGGGGTTTAATACAAAACAATGCAAGTAAGATGTAATTGTTTATGATCATACAAGACTGTCACTTGTCTGCAATTTTATTTCCGCTTTAGGAATGTTAATAATTTGAATGTTTATCTGTCAGTTCGTGTCAGATGGCATCTTCAAAGCTGAACTGAATGAGTTCCTGACCCGAGAGCTCGCCGAGGATGGGTACTCCGGTGTGGAGGTCCGTGTCACGCCAACAAGAACAGAAATCATCATCCTAGCCACCAGGTGTGGGCTATATCCACTTGTTTAGTTGCATGACTACACGTGTTTAAAAGCATTGATATAGTTTTAACTCGAGCATAAAGTGCAATAACTTCATCCGTTTGTCATTCTTAGGACCCAGAATGTCCTGGGAGAGAAAGGCCGCCGCATTCGTGAACTGACTGCTGTCGTTCAGAAACGATTTGGGTTCCCTGAGGGCAGTGTGGAGGTAAGATTAGTGAAGTTATAAATGGGGTCCAAAACTAGTTTGGGATGGGTAGTTCTGATGTTTTGGGTCTTGTTACATTGTAGCTGTACCTATGCAATGCGATCCCAGCACACCATGCACACTTGCTGACTGAAATTCCCTTCAGTGATGATACGATGACGAGTCGGAAAAGGGCCCGTTCTGTTTGAGGATTCTGGGTCAGGTTCACGTTCTGTGCGTCTGACTTCAGGTCCTCAAAGCAGCGAGTCCAATCGCTTGAAGACATATGAGGCATTTGTCTGAGAAGGGTGGATGGATGGAAAGCAGGCAGTGTGTTTTAATTGTACTCCAGATAATTTTTTTCTTTCTATATCCTGTTTATATTTCTATATCACGTTTGTTGTCCTCAGGGCCTGCTACGGTGTGCTGCGCTAGGTTATTAAAATGAGTGAATGCAGTACTATAACAGTACAGTACTGAGGAAAAAGAATTGTAATTGACTAAATATTTCAAACGGATTCATGAGTACTAAGTTTTAACTTCTCAAATCTTTAAGGAATTGTGGTGCATTATTTTCTAGGGGTCAGTAGAATTATTTAAATATGAGAACCCCCCAAAAATTTGATTGAGTAGATATAGTATTCTATCAGTACAACGCTATGAGTAGAAACAAAGTGTAATGTAACGTCATTGAAACTAAATATTTTAGATTTGTTACTAATTTCTCATTGTAAATTGGGTTTTAATACAAGAAACATTTACATTTGAGGGGCAGAATCTCACAAGGATGAACAAGTTTGGGGTCCATGGCATCTGATTTAATCACTACCGCGATCAGGTGATTGCGTAGTTGTAACAGACCTGCTTCATTGGTTCTGACGTATTGGGTCTTGTTTCATTGTAGCTGTACGCTGAGAAGGTCGCCACCCGGGGTCTCTGCGCCATTGCTCAGGCAGAGTCTCTGCGCTACAAGCTGCTCGGAGGACTGGCTGTCCGTAGGTAAGCGTTTACTTACTAGCACGCCATGCAACTTTACCAACTGATATTCCCTTCAGTGAGGATACGATGACGAGTCGGAAAAGGGCCCGTTCTGTCTGAGGATTCTGGGTCAGGTTCACGTTCTGTGCGTCTGACTTCAGGTCCTCAAAGCAGTGAGTCCAATCGCTTGAAGACATATGAGGCATTTGTCTGAGAAGGATGGATAGAAAGCAGGCAGCTTGTTTTAATTGGAGTCCAGATTATTTTTCCTTTCATATCCTGTGTTTTATATTTCCATATGTTGTTTGTCCTCAGGGCCTGTTACGGTGTGCTGCGCTTCATCATGGAGAGCGGGGCCAAGGGTTGTGAGGTGGTCGTCTCTGGTAAACTGAGAGGTCAGAGAGCCAAATCCATGAAGTTTGTGGATGGCTTGATGATCCACAGTGGAGACCCCGTTAACTACTACGTTGACACTGCTGTCCGCCACGTCCTGCTCAGACAGGGTGAGGAAGATTCATTTAACTGATGGCTCTCTTGAAGTTTTGTTTTTGCCAAAAGTCATTTTAATGGGAAGTTCACTTCCTAACACACCATGCACACTTGCCGACTGAGATTCCCTTCAGTGATGATACGATGACGAGTCGGAAAAGGGCCCGTTCTGTTTGAGGATTCTGGGTCAGGTTCACGTTCTGTGCGTCTGACTTCAGGTCCTCAAAGCAGCGAGTCCAATCGCTTGAAGACATATGAGGCATTTGTCTGAGAAGGATGGATAGAAAGCAGGCAGTGTGTTTTAATTGGACTCCAGATTATTTATACTCCAGTTTATATTTCTATAACATGTTTGTTGTCTTCAGGGCCTGCTACGGTGTGCTGCGCTAAGTTATTAAAATGATTGAAAGCAGTGCTATAACAGTACAGTACTGAGGAAAAAAATGCAATGTAACCAAATGGAAACTAAATTTTATCCGTAGAATATTTCAAACAGATTCATGAGTACTGAGTTTTACCTTCTCAAATCTTTAGCAAATTGTGGTGCATTTAATTTTTTTCTAGGGGTCAGTGAAATTTAAAAATATGTATAAATACAATTTTAAATTAACTGAATTGATTCTAAATATTTGCTAATTTCTTGTCAATTGGGTCTTGATACAAGAAACATTTACATTTGAGAGTGGCAGAACCTCACAAGGATGAACATTTGGGGTCCGTGGCATCTGATTTAATCCCTATCGCGATCAGGTGATTTAGTTGCGACACCCATTTCAATGAATCTATTGCATTGAGAGCTTGTGATTCAAATCAGCAAGTCTGAGCTGATGCACATCTCTGTTAAGTACATGGACATTAATGTGCGAAGCTTTTGCCATTTAAAGCCGTTTGGTTTAGCATGGCACCACTAATGTCTTTCATATTGAGTAACTAATCAATGTTCCAAATGGAATCTCTGAACCGAATGATCTTTCCTTCGGTGATGTAATGAACCAGAATTGCATTGTTTTGTACGTTTTCAGAGCAGTGTGACGATTTAGAGGCGTTAGTCTGAGAAGGTTCTGAATGCTTTGAAGCTTATGGTAAAGATCAAATGGGTTGGAATTATATTTCTAAATATTTCTCTCTAAATCTGTATGTTCATATAGGTGTGCTTGGAATCAAGGTGAAAATCATGCTTCCTTGGGATCCCAGTGGTAAGATCGGCCCCAAGAAGCCCCTGCCTGACCACGTCAGCATCGTGGAGCCCAAAGATGAGGTCCTCCCCACCACCCCAGTGTCCGAACAGAAGGGGGCCGGGGCCAAGGCTGAGGCCCCAGTCATGCCACCGGGAACCCCAGTGCCGACTGCATAAAGGGGTAAGACCTTAAAACCCCAGTTTTAGTGTCAAGTACCCTTCAGTGATGATTCGATGACGAGTCGGATTGAGGCCGCCCTCTGAGGATTCTGGGTCAAGCTCACGTTCTGTGCGTCTGACTTCAGGTCCTCAGAGATCGTGTGTCTTCTTAGATTGAAGATTTTGAGGCATTTGTCTGAGAAGGGATTTTCCTTGTTTGACTACTTGTTTTTGAAATGCTTTTTTAAATTATTATTCTAACAGATGTTTCTGTCTCTTCCAGGTTGACTGATCATTGATGGAAGGCCTACACTTTTCTGTATAATAAAATGAAAGAATAAATGGGGAAAGTGTTGTCTGTTTTCATTTGATTTAAATGTGTTTCAAAGCTGTTACGAATGGTCCCAGTACTTTTAGAAGCTTTTAACATTTTACTGGCCGATGGTGTCCCAGAATGTAAATACCCACTCGTAAGGCATGTTATCCATAAAAGGTGCATCATGCATGTTAGTGATGTGAATTTTTCTTTGCCGCATTTACTGATTTTATATAAATGGAAGTGTGTTGCATATGAAGGTATGCAGAATGTTTTTACCCTACTGGTATGCTCATGTGATAATCGCTATACACTTAGAGATTTATTTAATTACAGCTTTATTTTTAGATGAAAGGCTGCTGGTTTTCATTTACTGTTAGTTCCTGAACCTCAGGTTATGGCACAAAACATTTGGGGATTTTGAATTTTCCAACCTGAATAGATGTGCTGTGAAGGTGTCAGATGACTGTTATTTGGTATTCTATACAAATGCATCAAACAAAAGCATTAACCATGGTACTTTTGTTAGTGGACTAAACTATTTTAGTTTTATTTGATTTTTTAAGAGAAAAATAGTTGCTTGTCTATTCATGAAGGCAGCGTATGATCTAGCAGTGCAGGTCTGCTGTACCTGTGTGTGTCATGGGTGGATCTTATAAAGTTACACACACGCACACCTGATTCTCACAGCTTGATTGTTGCTGACTGCTTGAAGAACTCGAGCTTTGACTGAAGACAATGAGTTTACCGGACTACAAATCTCCTGGAAAACAATCCTCAGCACCTGTACAGTCGGTAAGACATTAAACATTTACATTTGAAAATGAATAGTCACATTGTAACATTTTCAGCGTTGTATTTCATGTAACAGCTGTTCTGTGTTTCAGTGCTTTCGATCGTGTGATGTGTAATTTTGTAAAATTCATTTAATTTTGACACGTTATAACGTTGTCTCTGTCTGAGTGCTATTAAAGTTCACGGTATATTTTCACAGCACTACCTGTAAAGCAAATACACGCGAGTTGTGCGTACTCTGTACACGATACTTGGTAACAAGAAAGTAGTTATTCCCAACAGTATTGTATGCTTAAGGCGGAAGCAGGTGAAAGATTAAACAACGTCTGTCTTTTCGACATGAATTTTGCATTTTATTTTGATTACAAAGTTTACTTAGTCTACCAAAAACTTAAACGTTTTTTAAATTCCAAATACTGAGCAATGAGCATGTAACATTTATGGCAATAAATGCCAGTAAATCTGCTACTGTGCATCCTTCAACTAGTTCACTTTTCTATTTTATTTTTTGACAGTATACTAAAATAGCCTACATGGCGTTATTTTATATATTTATGACGTACTACACTACCATGTTTTTAGCAATTCTCTAAAAATACTTTTACCATGTAAATACCATGTTATGTCAATATGAAAATCTGCTATCATTTTAGTGTTTTTGCAATTTTTATGCACATTTTACAAATCTGATTAAAATTAATATTGTGAGGTTTCCCCCTTTTTTTTCTAATTACCAATTATTCAGGGAGTCTTATTTTGATGCTTTGATTGATTCCTCAAAACTTGCTTAATGTTAGTATTTAATTATGCCTTATGTCATTTCACCATAGAGAAAATATGACCTCCTTATTTGCTTGTTTTCTCTGTCCACAGAAATCCCAAGTTGTGCAGCTGAATATCGGAGGTCATGTCTTCAGCACATCCCTGGGGACCATCCGGAAATTCCCAAACTCCACACTGGCAGACCTGTTTAACGGATCCACCAAACGGATGGACCCCGAGGGTCGTTACTTCGTAGACCGTGATGGGACTCATTTTGCATACATCCTTGAGTACCTCAGAACAGAGAAAGTTCCTACTGATAACCTGCAGGAAGTGCACAAGGAGGCGCTTTACTATGACATCAAACCTCTGGTCAAAGCCATTGAGGAGACGCCTCAGTTCTTTGGAGAGACGGTCGGAAGACAGCAGTTTTTGGCCCGTGTGCCGAATTACCGTGAAAACCTGGAGGTGATTGTCCGGGTGGCCAGAGCGGAGGCCATCGCCTCACGCTACTCCAACATAATCGTGTGTGTTGTGAGGACAGAAGATGATTTAGCCAGATACAATGATGCTATTGACAGTCTCGGCACCCCAAAAGAGTCTGTGGTGAGCTTTGGTCCGTGGAAAGCTCCAGCATCAGTGGATGACTTGTTAGATTGCGTCAAAACGGACATAGAGGCCAAAGGATATAAAGTAAAGATACAACCACACAGCATAGACAAAGGGTTTCTCTTTAAGAGCTACAACTTCTTCTACAAATTGGTTTTCACCTGGTGGTAAAGAGTGTGAGGCTCAACATTTTAGGCCTTTCATGACCTGGAAATAGGGGTATACAAAATGAAGGAATGTTTTATACATGATTAACTTATCACACAAATCCGATTTATCAAACATCTGTTCCTTTAGCAGACCCACCTATATGACAGACAGCTGCTAATGATGTATAATGAAGATCTTATCTGACAGTATCTGTTCAACCCTTGTTTAATATTGACTCAAGTCATGCTATCCTGGCCTTTGGCTGAAAATAGCTTCTGCATGGACGTCTCTTGTCATGTTTCACAGACGCGTCTTAAATTAAGCCAGGATTAGGTTAGGGTTAGGAAATGTAAGATTTTTAGGTTAGAAAGTTTAATTAGTTCAATTAGGATTTAAAGTCCCCCTGTAGTCAATTTTGACTAAAAATTCATACATCTTTGATGACATGGGCCTATTTTAAAGTTTTTTTCATTGGGGAAAATAAATCTTCATGCCTTAAAATAGCTTATAACTCTACACTCTTGCCTCATTTAGTATATACACAGTTCTATGAATATGCAAATTAGCCCCGCCTCCACTCACTCACACCAGCTCAGACGATCACGTTGACGTAATTGGTTACAAGGTAGTTTGTGATGTCAGAAACACCAGCGATTTCAAACCGTGTTTTTGAGACTGTCTTTGGTTCACTGCAGTTTTAAGGAGAAAATACTCAGCAATGTTATTGACTTGTTAATTTGCACATGGTTTGTCTTAAAGCATTTTAAAAACACCACATAGACATATAAACAACATTAAAAGCTGGATTTGCACCACAGGGGGACTTTTATAAACGTGCCATAGAAAAATATTACTGGTGTGCATCTTGAGACAAAACAATGGCACTGACATATTTTAAGATATACCAGTGCAAATGTATTTTAGTTACAACAGCTCAAACATGAGTTTTAGTCTAGGGCTTAAGCCTAGCCTGTGCGGCTAAAGTTTTGAAGGAATATTCTGGTTCAATACAAGTTAAGTTTTATCAGCAGCATTTATGGCATGCTGTGGATTCAAACAGAATATTATTTTGACTAAAGTGTGTGTGTATGTGCAGAAATGCACTTAAAATAGAAGTCTGGGTAAAACATACAACATACACTTCATGCTGTTTGTTTTAAGTCTTAAGTGCAAGTGTTTGCCACATGATGCTGGTAAAAGGCTTTACATCAATATTTGGTCTTATGGTATCATATTGGGCTGTTAATTTGTCCATATCTGCGAACTGCACCATTTTATAACTTTTAACATTTATGCATTTGCCTGATGCTTTTATCCAGAGTGACTTGCATTGCATTCAGTGTATACCTTTTCAATCAGCTCATGCATTCCCAATGCATACTTTAAGAATGAAAATTTTTCGTCCACAAACAGGTCCACTTGTCTTCATATACCAATATTACCTTAATTTGTGCTATGTATATACAATATGTCTGTTTTAACTACTGTAGTTGTCTAATATCTGTTCCATTTTTTCACTGCCAAGACACTTGGAAAGAACCCTTTCCTTGTGGAGATCGTTAAAAAAAAAGTGCAAAATAATATGTGACCCTGGATCACAAAACCAGTCTTATGTTGCACGGGTATATTTGTGGCAATAGCCAACAAAACATTGTATGGGTCAAAATTATAGATTTTTCTTTTATGCCAAAAATCATTAGGATATTAAGTAAAGATCATGTTCCATGAAGATATTTTGTAAATTTCCCACCTTAAATATATAAAACATTTATTTTTGTGAATGGATGCAGCACTATCGCCAATAGAAATGGACAACTTAAAAGGCGATTTTCTCAATATTTAGATTTTTCTGTACCATCAGATTCCATATTTTCAAATAGTTGTATCTCGGCCAAATATTGTCCTATCCTAACAAAGCATACATCAATGGAAAGATTATGTATTCAGCTTTCAGATGGTGTGTAAATCTCAATTAAAAAAAAATTACCCATAAGACTGGTTTTGTGGTCCAGGGTCACATATTAGGAAAAAGCAGAATGCCTGTTGTAGTATCTTATTACTTCATGTGAAAGAAAAGAAAGAAAAGCTGAATGATTTCAATGATACCTTAGTGGGTTCATGAAATTGTTGTTCACAGAGATGTTGTGCCACCCTTTAAAGTTTTAAATCTGTATACTATAGCTGTGGTTTTAGTTCAAAATGTTTGAAAATAAATGTAATTACTTAAAATGTGTTATTTTGACTTATATTTGTCTAATATTTACTGATTTCTATGCTATCTTGTTTTATTATTCTCTGTTGTTATTATAGCCTCTTATATGTTACGTTATATATTATACTTTTTAAAAACAGACAGGCCTAGGCCTATTTAAATCTTGAATCAGTCTCTATATGAAGTTTTAATGCATAATTGAAAAAATAAATATAATGAGTATGTACATTGTTGTAATTTTACTTCATTAAAAATCTGAATATGAACTTTCTAATATGATGGCGTTAACTGTATTACGCATGAGGAATTGAATGCATTCAAAGTAAGCCATCGATCCCAGAACTGTCCTAGTGTGATTTATGAAGACCTCCGTCCACGTGGCGTCGCTGTTTCGCCGAAAGGTTCTGACGCCACTGAACAGCGCGTGCTCGAAGAAGTGCAGGAGCGGATAAACACAGCTATGGCAGCTCATCTGAAAAAACGAGTTTATGAGGAATTCTCTAAAGTTTCTCAGGTGAACACGTAAATCATATATATAGATCATACACTATCATAAAATATGTGTTGGTTACAGAATATAATGATATATGAAGATGTTAGAACAAATGCAAAGCAGATGTACTGTAGCCTTTAGCATTAGTGTGTATTCATTATTATTCTAATGCCACCGGCATTTATTCATGTTATTTGGGTGAGATTGTTTTATATGTCAGCTGGAACACTATTTATACATTTTTATATGCACATATCGTTTTCTCGTCCCACTGTAACTTCCCACTCAACATTTCCCTGTCAATTTTTATCTTAATATTTGATTTGTGTGTAATTGGTGATGCCGAAGATAATACATAGGCTAATAAATAAATAAATAACAGAATGAATGTGCAAATCCTCCATGGTTGTGTCTGAGAATACCAGGACTGAAATATCAGAACTAAAATAATAAGTTATATAATTATTTTTCTCAGTTATTATATCAGGGCTTTTTTAAACGAGTTAGGAGACGCTTGACAATAAGGTTTCAATTGTTAACATTAGTTAATGTATCAACTAACATTAACTATCTATGAGAAATACATATGTTACTGCATTTTTTAGTTAATAAAAATACAGCTGTTCATGTTACTACATACAGAGTGCATTAATTTATGTTAACAAATGCAACTTTTGATTTTTAATAATATATTAGTAAATGTTGACTAATGTAGTTAACTAATTTTATCTAATGAAACCTTATTGTGCAGTATTACCATGAATTAATACAAATGAGATTTCTTTTATCTTGTTGTTGTCGTCTCTTTGCAGCAGGTGATTTTAGAGGAGGCTCCTGCCAAGAAACTTCGACTGACCAAACCCAGTAAATCCGCCGCTCTTCACATTGACCTGTGTAAAGCCAGCAGCCCCACAGACGCTCTGCAGTACCTGCTGAGTTTTGCACGAAAACCCGTGGAGGCCGAGAGTGTGGAAGGGGTCGTGCGCATTCTGCTCGAGCATTATTACAAGGTGTCAGAAACAGATGCTTCATGAAACACACTAATACACATTCCTTGATACTGACATCAAATATTTACCTCCCTCACTTTAAAAAAGTTATGCACTTGCACATTTCAGTTTATATGTTTGGAATAAAAAGTACGATTATTTATTACTTTTAATAACTGTGTCTTTAAATGTATATGCGGTGATGTGGTCTACAGGAGTCCGATAACTCAGTCAGGCTGAAGATCGCCTCTCTGCTGGGCTTATTATCAAAGACACAGGGCTTCACTCCAGACAGCATAGTAGACGATGCTATTAACATTCTCAACAATGAAAGTAAGTATAAAATCATGAGGTTCTGTTCAAAAATTAATTTGATTCTTAATATAAATGTCTTGATTGAATTAGTTGCACTTAATTAAATATAATGTACATTGTCATATAAATAAATATAAGGATATGCTGGGCAGAGCTAGTATTGTTTATTCAAACTATTAAAAAAATTCTGTTAATTGAAATAAAGCTCAAATAAAATATACGGTAAATGTTAGTAAAAAAATCTAAATTAGAACAAAATTTGTACATGTTGCTTTGATGGTAAACTGAAATAAGTTGAAGTTGAAGCACTAAAATGATTAACTGAAAATGACAAAAGCAGATTTTTTTAGATGCTATCTAAAATTAACATGAAAACTACAGATAATTCAAAATATGAATAACATAAAATTAAAAAAGCACTGGTGCTGGGGACAGAATTTTTGAAACAGGAAAACATTTAATGAAAGTTAAAGCAGCTGTTTCTGACACATATAAAATGCATTATTAAAAATAATCAAATATATCATGTTTTATTGTGTTTAATTAGGCCAGCAGAGAAGGAAAAAAACCTTACATTTAAATCCTGAATATAATGCAATGTGGTGTGAATATACTTTTCTAGTCAGCATAGATTAGTTTGTGTGGAAATGGGATTTTTCTAATAATTTGATCTGTGTTTTAGAGTCTCATCAGGTTCTGGCGCAGCTGCTGGATACACTCCTGATCATCGGTACTCAACTCCCAGACAAAACCGCTGTCATTCAGAGACTTATAGATGTGGCCTGCAAGGTGACTGCAATAACTAAGATTTCATCCTTTCTTATAATACTGCAGTCATACTTGATCAATTATTAATACTGATTTCACTAGCTTTTATATTACTCTGAATCTGAATTATTATTATTTTTAATATTTTATGTTCATGCCATATTTTTCGTCAGCATCTCTCAAGCACTTATTTTGGGGTGAGGAATAAGTGTCTCCAGCTCTTGGGCTGCCTGGGGACGGTTGATATGCCTCTCGGTAAAGAGACTGATGCGGGACCTGGAGCACAAACGTCACCCGTACGGGATGTACAGAGTTTGATCAGCGACTATTTTCAGGACCAGGACCCTCGAGTCCGCACCGCTGCCATCAAAGCCATGGTACATGAGCTCTGTAGAACAATGTGGTGTTAAAACTGCATTTATTGACACTTTCTTTAAATGACTTGTGTTTTCCTTTCTCCCATCAGCTGCAGCTACACGAAAGAGAGATGAAAATTCAACAGATTATTTATAACCAGGTCAAGACTAACAATAATAAACTCGCACTACCATTTAAGTTTGGGGTTGGTAAGATTTTTGGTGTTTCTGAAATAAGTATCTTCTGCTCACCAAGGCTGCGTTTATTTGATCAAAAAATACAGTAAGACTTATTATCATTTAAAATAAGAATTTTCTATTAAAATGTATTCAAAAATGTAATTTATTCCTGTGATGCAAAGCTGAATTTTCAGCATCATTACTCCAGTCTTCAGTGTCACATGATTCTTCAGTAATTCTAATTCTAAAATGCTGATTTGCTGCTAAAAAAAAAGTATTATTATCATTGCTGAAAACAGTTATGCTGCTCTATATTTTTATGGAAAGCATGATAAAAAAATGCAGGATTCTTTATGAATAGAAAGTTCAAAAGAACAGCATTTAATTGAAATAGAAATATTTTGTAACATAAATCAATGTATTGCATCCTTGCTGAATAAAAGTATTCATTTCTTTAAAAAAAAAATCGTACTGACCCCAAACCTTTGAACTATAGTGTATGCTTTAAATCTTTCGTTCTACTGAGCATGAGATTACAAAAGTAATCTCCAATAACTAACTTATGAATGTCTCATTTCTCGGACAGGCCTGTAAGCTCTTGAGTGATGATTATGAGCAGGTTCGTTCAGCAGCGGTACAGATGGTTTGGGTTCTGAGCCAGCTTTATCCTGAGAGGTAGAGCGTCCATTTTTACAAGCTTTTCTGTGTTTTGGACAACGTTATATGTGTTTACTTTTCTGTTATATTGTTCATTTAAAGCTACAGTCCGTAACTTTAGGCACTCTAGCGGTTAATAAACAGAACTGCATGTGTCTTGCGGAAGAACATAGTAGCTGGAGCTTCTTCTCTCTTGAGTCACACAGGGACTGGGCCTCTCCGCAGTGGTACGACCCGAACCAGTCTAAAGTAGTCCCAATATAAACACTTATTATAGGTGTACCGTAGTGATTCAGGATAGGACAAAAACACGGTTTGGAAAATGGATTCATGATGTACTTGCTCATTATATTATTATTTTACATTTTTAGCACAAAACTTGCAGCTTTAAGCATGCACTTTTTTAAATTATATTTTTTATTTATTTATCCAAAACATATAGGGAGATGCGAACATTGCAAAATGTGTTACTTAATCACATGACATAACACATATTTTCCACTCATAACAAATGGACATATTTTTATTCCCTTAGCAGAGAGATAACCTACACATTTCCTTTAAAAACAACCCAAGCTAAACTAACAAACAAACCAGCAACCAAAAACATTATTTTCCCAACATTCGGAAGATTCTCCAAGCCACCTATTAGTATTTGTTGCTAAACAAAATCTGGTTATATAGGGTTACATACTCCTACTACATATCCAAACTCTTCATTCTAGTGCAAAAAATTTGAATCTTAAGCGTAGATGAATTTCTCCATCACAAATTATAATGTGGTATGTCCATCCAGTCTTTAACTGTAAATAATGCTGACAACAGCCATCGTTGTAATTTATCATTTCAATTCATGAAATTGAAGAATGAAGCATTTTAAGATGGATTTGAACACTGTCTTGTGCATTAACAGTATCGTTCCAATCCCCTCCTCCAATGAGGAGATCCGACTGGTGGACGACTCCTTCGGGAAGATCTGTCACATGGTCAGTGATGGCTCATGGGTAGTCAGAGTGCAAGCTGCAAAACTGCTGGTGAGTTATGAGCGTGATTGTAGCATATCCGCATAACCACATGAATAATATCACTTTTCCATCTAACTGTTGCACTCTCTCTCTCAGGGCTCAATGCACCAAGTCAGCCCTCATTTTCTGGAGCAGACTTTGGACAAGAAGCTGATGTCAGATCTCAGGGTATTTACACACAACAAATGAAGGGGGAAAAAAATGCAATAAACAGACTCTCAAGAAATATTTAAAAGATGGTGTTCTCATTGTTTCTCAGAGGAAACGCACTGCTCATGAGCGAGCAAAAGAGCTGTACGCTTCTGGAGAGTTCTCGTCTGGACGGCGATGGGCCGACGACGCTCCCAAAGAGAAAGTCGACACTACCGGTGTAAACCTCATCGACTCTGGGGCCTGTGGGGCGTTTGTTCACGGCCTGGAAGATGAGATGTACGGTATGTATTTCAAAACACAGCCATTATCTTCTTTGAGGACGTTTTTAGCACTTTAACAAGATTTGTACCAGAGTCCTGTTTATTAATTTGGTATGGTTTTTCACAGAGGTGCGTATCGCTGCGGTGGAGGCGCTCTGTTCCCTCGCCCAGTCGTCATCCAGCTTTGCTGAAAAATGTCTTGACTTCCTGGTGGACATGTTTAATGATGAAATCGAGGAGGTGCGGCTTCAGTCCATCCATGTGTTACGGCAGATCTCGATTCACATCACCCTCAGAGAAGACCAGCTGGATACTGTCCTCGCAGTGCTGGAGGTGCTTAAAAAATAAAGAAAAATAAAACTTAAATCACAATATGGCTTAGTGCCATTATCAAATTGCGTTTGTATAATTTTAATAATTAAATAAATATATGCACTGCATGTTTCAAGAGTAAAGCGCAGCGCTGTGTTTCAGTGTTGTCAGTGTTTCGGAGTGGCTCGGCTCGCAGAAAAAATTAGTTTAGGTCGCTTATAAGGTGCATTTGAGAATGCAACATGCGCCGATCATCATCCCATGTAATGAGCAGCAAATATTTTTTGTATTTTACATTGAAATATCATAATAGTAATGTTTCTTATAAATAATAATCATTTATAATTTTATATAATTATTCTATAATTAATAATTCTTATTTTATAGTCATTTTAATATAATTACACTTTTGGCCTATTTTGCAGCCCTACAAACAACAACAACACAACAAACTTGGCACTTTTTCGTTTTGATCGAAATCGAATTAGATTTACCCGCAAATGCAGCCCTAATATCATGCCAATTAACTGACCATTCATTGCAGGACTCATCACGGGACATTCGCGAGGCCCTGCATGAGTTGCTGTGTTACACCAACGTGTCCACTAAAGAGTGCATCCAGCTGGCCCTCCTGGAACTCCTGAAGAACCTCACCAAGTACCCAACCGACCGCAACTCAGTCTGGAAGTGAGTTCCAGTGACTGTTCCTGTCTGTTCCTCACTGGCATTCGGTCCCGTTCTCTGACTTATTTATTTTTCCCCCCCTTTAATCCAGATGTTTGAAGTTTCTCGGTGCTCGACACCCAACCCTAGTGCTGCCGATTGTCCCTGAGCTGCTGAGCACACATCCGTATTTCGACACTCCAGAACCAGACATGGACGACCCTGCTTGTATCCTCCACATCTAACATGACAACGTCAATGCATATTACTATTTACAGACTTTGGTTTTGTCAACAATGTCTTAAAAGTAATGAATAATACAACATATGTAATTTGAATTGAATCCTAAAACATAGAAATGAATCTGAATCTGAATATTAAGGCTTAGACGCATTTCCAGACATTTGATTTCATGTGTTTATTTGCTGTTCACACTTTTCAAACATGTCAAATAATTGAACTAAGCTGGATACATTTCTGTTGCCTGTTCGTTCAGAGATGTTTCTGTTCAAATTTTCCTAAACTGGGTTTGTTCAGACATCGCTGTTTTAGTTCTGGTCTTCAACGCAGCCCAGACCTGTCCCACCATGCCAGCGCTGTTCTCAGACCACACGTTTCGGCACTACGCCTACCTGCGTGACAGCTTGTCCCACCTGGTACCACACCTCCGAGTGAGAAACCTGCTTGCAGCCTTTTTATTTAAATATAATATACACTACTGTTCACAAATTTGGGGTCAGTAAGATAAAAAAAAAAATATATATATATAAATGTATTCTGCAAAGATGCATTAAATTGATTAAAAGGAATAGAAAACACATTAATGATGCAAAATATTTCAGTTTGAAATAAATGTTGTTCTTATGAACTTTCTATTCATCAAGGAAACCTAAAAAAAACTGAAGCAGCAAAAAACATATGAAGCAGCACAACTTTTTTCAACACTGATAATAATAATAAATGTTTCTTGA
The DNA here is from genome assembly GCF_965113295.1 of Leuciscus leuciscus. Lineage (NCBI taxonomy): Eukaryota > Metazoa > Chordata > Actinopteri > Cypriniformes > Leuciscidae > Leuciscus > Leuciscus leuciscus. Next base: position 24,441,770 of record NC_138734.1, on the reverse strand, counting down.
GCAGCAAATCTGCAAATTAGTAAGATTTTTGAAGCATGTGACACTGAAGACTGGAGTAATGATGCTGAAAATTCAGCTTTACCATCACAGAAATAAATTGCATTTAAAATATATTCAAATACAAAACAGTTATTTTCTGTATTTTTGATCAAATAAATGGAGCACTGGTGAGAATTAGAGACTTTTAAATTTTTTTTTTACAAAATCTTACCGACCCCAAACTTTTGTGCATGCTATTTTAGTGCTCTAATAAAACCCTATTAAAACTCTTTAAATACTGTTTTATCAATGTATGATTCATCATTAATATCTTGTTTTCTCTTTCAGTTGCCAGGCAGAAAGCAGGCTGCTAGTCTGGAGCCGTCTGGTGTGGGTTCAGGCAGTCTGGATTCGGCACATAACTTCCTTCAGGACAGTCTCATTCGGGTCAGCGCCCTTCAGAACCTGGAAACACCTGGTGCTCAGGATCTGCTGGAGTTTACCATCAGGTTCAAACCTTTAATAAACTACAGCTATATTCTTTCTATATCTCTTCATAAGGTGTTTGTAAAGATGATTTTTATTTCCACATGCAGAGATCTGCAGAGGTTGGGCGAGCTGCAGACTGAGTTGGCCGGTTCTGCAGATTTCTGTGCCACATATTTGCGCTGCCAACTACTGCTTACCAAGGTGAATACAAATATGCTGCAATAATACTTTTATTCAACAAGGCTGCATTAAATTGATCAGATGTGACAGTAAAGACATTTATAACTAAGAATTATTTTTCAAATAAATGCTGTTCTTTTGAATTTTCTGTTCATCAAAGAATCCTGAAAAAATGGATCACAGTTTCCACAAAAATATGAAGCAGCACAACTGTTTTCAACATTGTTGCTTGAGCAGCAAATCAGCATATTATAATGATTTCTGAAGGATCATGTGACACTGAAGACTGGAGTAATGATGCTGAAAATTCACAGAAATTAAAAAACTGTATTTTTTATCAAACTTTGACCAGATTATTTATTTACTTTAGTTTTGAGCGTCGATGAGCATTAAAGACTTCTTTCAAAAACATGAAAAAATCTTACTGACCCCGAACTTTTGTACTATTCAACTGTATTGTATTGTTGTTTTTTTTCAACCCCAGGCACTTCAGGAGAAGTTATGGACCATGGCTGTTCCACTCTGTCTCAAACAGAACGCCAAAGTTTCAACAGCCGCTCGACAGGTACATCCTACCCCAGTTCATTTAAACCACAGCCGTCCCACCAAACTTTTGACTACTGATGTATCATTGTTGTCATTTTGTGATGTGTGACAGATCCTGGATGAGACCTATAAGCTGGAGTTCTTGTACAGTGGTCTGGAGACGCAGCAGATTGCCACAATTCACAACGTGCGACTGCAGGCGAAAGCGTTACAGCTCATCCTTACAGCACGATCCAAACGAGGGTCAGCACTTACCAATAAACTTTCTAAAGCCAAAAAATCTCAAAGATTTGAAACTGATGATCTTTACTCTTCTAAATAACAGGGTTGATCATGTTCTTGGCATTTGTGAGAAGTTCCTGCAGGATGTGGAGTCATTTCAAAGGTAAAAACACTTCATGTTAAAGGGATAGTTCACCCAAAAATGAAAATTCTGTCATGATTTTGATCATGATCTGTCATGATCATGAACTTTCATTTTTGGGTGAACTATCCCTTTAAGGCAAGCAAACACTGGATTTTGATGTCGCACAGATTTGAGCACAGACAAACCCCCGGATCACGGTTAAATTGGTCGCCTATCCTTAAGTATGAGCAGGTTAGAGACGTGATCTGAGCCTGTCTTGAGCAATCACAGTTTCTGCGATATATTCAAACCTGTTTGATATTATTGCCATGTGATCCTGTAGTGTGTGTGCAATGCAACGACTAGATGGAACTAATCCAGCCAATCGCATTGCAGATGGTACGGAGAAATCTCGTAATCATTTGCGTGAATTTCTGGCGTGAATTTATGTGAGGTTTTTCCGCTGTTGTTCAGGACTGCCTCTTGACCAAATGTCATGTAGTTTGTGCACTTCATCAGCATTGTGTTCTGTAGTATGTGCGCTGTTATGACAAGACAACGACAGATGACAAGAAACCTTGTTGTGTAATGTGAGCAACACAGCAATTCAGATAGTCTTACAGTCCTGTGCTGTGAGCTTGCCCTTACTCAAAGATATGGTGTTATAAATGCATCAAATATCAAGTGTAGCGTCAGCTGACTCTCAGCTGATCCACGTCTACCTATAGGAATACGACGCCTATCACTGTATACATATATAAGCTCCTTCAGTATTATCAGCAGCTATCGTGTTTCTCTGGAGCTAATTACACTCCTCCATCCCAAGCTCCTCCTCTCGTCCAGTCAGGATTTGGCAATCTGATTCCCTTGAATCAGAAAAAATTCTTGAATTATGTTGTACTTTAAAAATCCTGAATGAATGATATCTGCAATACATTCATGTTGGTTCTGTTCTGTTTAAGGGGGGTTATTGCTGCTCTCCCTGCTCTTATCCATGCTAGGCTGCATGGATGCGCAGGGTGTTCTTGCCCAGAACAGAACCATACCGCCAGTCCAAACTGTATGCTAATTGTCAATCGTATTCGACGAATAGTGGTCCTGACAGAACTCAATCTATACGTTTACGTGTGAAGAATCACTGAATATTCTTGTCTTTCCATTCTCAGGCTCTTCATGGCAGAGTTGCCCCATTTCCAGGACAGTTTTGTTGAGAAACTCTTGGAGTTGATGCCCAGGCTGACGGCCTGCAAACCTCATGATCTGGTTAAAATCTTTCAGACCACACTGCGGCAAAGCAGATTCATCCATCTCAAACTACCTGAGCAGGTGCGCAGATTCAAGAAGATACAGGAAACAGCTTGTTTGTTCCTAAAAGTGTGTTGAATTATCCCTTTTTTCCCGTTTATTTTGGTTTGTTTAGATCCACAGGGCGTCAGCAACAATTATCGAGCCGACAGGAGAATCAGACAACGCTTTGAGATTCACGTCTGGTCTGGTGGTGGCGTTAGATATAGACGCTACTCTTGAACATGTACAAGACCCACAGACAACAGTCAAAGTGCAGGTTAGATGCTCCAACCTTCACATATAAGCAAAGAAAAACTAACTCTATTTTCATAATGCACATTCATGTTTTGTTTTGTTTTTTATTTATTGAAGAAAAAGGACCTCAGCTTTTCAATCATTCATAGACACATTTCACCATCTAATCAATTCTCAGTGGATGCATTTAAATCCAACCCTACGTATTCCTGTTGCTCAAACAGTAGAGCTATCAACGCCAAAGTCATGGGTTTTACCTGAATTGCAAGTCACTTTGCATAAAAGCATCTGCCCGTTGCATAAATGTCAATACTCTTCCATTGTTTCAGGCATAAAATCCGTTTTATTTAAATCAGTTTAATTCAATTTGTGTACAATTTACACACATTAATCACTTTTTTTCCCATCCTCCCACAGGTGCTGTATCCAGATGGACAGTCTCACATAATCCACCCCAAACCTGGAGATTTTAGGACCCCGGGACCTGGACGTGTGCGACTGATCACGCAGGTTTATCTCTCTCATTCTGCCTGGACAGGTTGGTATCCTTTCTGAAATGTGTGTTTTTCTGCTGATAGTAACAGGCACATGCACATCAAGACATCAGCTGTGTATTTTTGGTCGAGTATCATTATGCTGAAGCTATTCTTTGTGTTTAGTCCTTGAATAAAATAATGATGCAAACACAAAGACAAATCCTTCTCTGCTGGTAGCGAACAGCATGAACCCTTCACAGTTCCACAGATATAAATAGAACTGCATCTAGTCCAACAAGGCAGCATATTGCTCGAGTTATTTTATATCGGTGAGTGTGACCAGAATACTGAGCACCTCAGCTGAAGCTGAATGCATTTCTGCTTTAGCCATGTAGTGTCTATACTGGTGAACGGAAATGTTCCCATTTGCCCCAATAGCAAAGATAAAAATCCACAATAGAGTTTTTATGACTTTCCAAAAGAGTAAAACATTTTTTAGATCGATTGATGTCAAATTTTCAATCACTCTCTCAGACGTTGGTGTTAGAAACTTAGAAAATAGATAATTTTCTTTAGTGTGTAAAAAAGCCTCAACTGTAGTTTTCTTCTGGGAACGAGCACTTCACAATATCCTTCATTTAAATAATTCCAGCTAAAGCAATAAGCATAAAAGGGGGAAGGTTGCATTGCGTTAGTAGCGTGTTGAAACTCACGGTTATGGCAAGGGACATGACATTTCCCAAACTTGCTCGAAGCGGCTGACCAATCACAACACACTGGTCCAGCTGACCAATAAGAGTGCATTGCGCTTTTTGGAAGGAGGGGCTTTATAGAGACCGGAACTAAACAGAGCGTTACTGACAGACTGGGAAAAGAGGTTCTGCAACAGTCAATTATGTGGAAAAATTATGTTTTTTTAACATTCAACCATAAAACCTTATTCTAATAGACCACAAAATCAAAACTCTGAAAAAGGGCATAAAAGGTCCTCTTCAACCATTTTCTGTAATAGCAAGGTATCAAAACACAAAGTATAGTGTTATAAATGTACACGAAACTATAAAAAATGCAAACATGAACTTTTTATGATGTTAATAACTGGAAAATAATTCAAAAGGTCCACTGTACACAACTTATCAGTGCATGTTATTCCAAAGGGAAAAAGTGTTATGATAAGTGTTTTATGCTTACTAACAAATTGCAGAAAGACATTACAACTAAAGTGTTTTGTTATTCTACACTAACAAAAGCACCTTGGATTACCATGTAAATACTGTAGTATTTTAATCTCTGTATATATATATCATACTAGTATAATCTTTTACCATCCCAGTCTTTTTTCAAGAGTACATTCAGTGTAAAGTAGAATGTAATCTGAAGTGCATCTCATGTCTGTGTGTGTTTTTACTCTCAGAGGCCTGTCAGATTGAAGTGCGGTTGCTTCTGGCCTACAGCACCAGCAGCTGTAAACTATATGTCTCTAAACCTGCGTGGAATGAGAGTATGGACGGTCTCCCCACCAACGAGAGCTCAATTGAGGGCACAATCAACCTCAGCAAACCTGTTAAAGTCTTCATTATGCCCAAACCAGCTCGTCGCTAACCCCTGTGTGTGTGTGTGTGTGTGTGTGTGTGTGTGTGTGTGTGTGTGTGTGTGTGTGTGTGTGTGTGTGTGTGTGTGTGTGTGTGTGTGTGTGTGTGTGTGTGTGTGTGTGAAATTAACAGCCAACACAAAATCAAATGTTTTTACAATTATGTTTAATCTTAAATAAATAGTTTTTTGTGCATTTGTATCACTGGTGTGTGTGATAATGGGGTATTTTCATTTGATTTTAAAGCAAATAATATTTTCACCAAAAGTAAGGAATATATTTCCTCCAATAGCCCAGAGAGCAAATTATTAAGCATCTATTAAGAAGACAATGTTAATTTGAAGTGTAAGTCACTTTTAACACAGCATTAAATGAATTAGCTGGTTGTGTTGATGATATCATCAGCAGGTGGAGTGGAAGACCCCGCCCACTTTAGCACCCTGTCCCGCCAGAGCGTTATATTCTTTAACAGCCTGCTCGGTCTGGAACACCCTGACGTCGACACCCTGCTTCTTCACGTAATCTACGGTGGAGGGAGGCACCTGAAACGTAAAAGACAAAAAGATTAGCTTATTTAAGCATTGAAATATTCAGATCATGGACAGTGCTGATCACCAAAATCACAATCCTACCTGTAGAGCTTCACTCATCCCTCTTCCTATGACCAGCGTCTGCACCCCTTTCCTCAGGACCTCTTCCAGATCAGCTGGCTGGACACCGGGATAATGCTAGCAGGAGCATAGATGTACTTAGTTAGACACATCTCTAATAAATAACATTTAAAGCAAACTGGTTGAAATACAAGATAATATTGATATACCGGTATTGAACATTTTTGGTCACTACATAGTTCCCATATATCTATTTGTGTTATTTCATAGAATGCAATGAAATATCCTTGAATAAAATGCAAGTTGCTTTGGATAAAAGCATCTGCCAAATGCATAAATGTAATTATTATAAAAGTACAATGGATACTAAAACAGATTTTACAAAGCATACATTGCTGTTTTTATGAAAATTTCCAATTTTAAGAAGATAATGTAATTCTGTCATGACAACTCTCGGGAGATTGATATGGTCATAGAGATTGGTATGGTAATGGATATGACAATGTTAATGAATTTGGTATTGGCGGAATAGATCTGCTACACTGCTGCTGCTGCAGAGCAAGTATTACTGCGAATACCTTCACAGACATTGATGTGAGCATGTAAGACATGCTGCTGCTGCTGCTGCATATGTAACATACATGATTTAACCCCATAGCAGATCTATACAGGTGGAGCTGGGGAAGGTGGAGGGTTTCTGAAAGCACACTGCAGACTTTTACAATGCCAAGTATTTGACAGAAGACAATGCTGAGTATTTGAATGTTTGAGCAGCAAGCTCATTGGCCGCTGATGCAACCGCAACCAATCAGCTGTGCCATGTAGATACAGCTTACAGACAAGATTACTACCAATAAGTTAAAGACCTATCAGCATGCACCATTCAGAGTTTCATGCCAGAACTATGTAATAAAGATGAGGGTGATTTTACAGTGTGATCTGGTGTTCAACTTACATCTGTGCCAGTTTCACGCCAGTCCCAGGCACGGCTGCCACCTGGCCACACTTTACAGTCTTTATAGGATGCAGAGCAACCTTTGACCTTCATGTGGCCCCAGGATAAGGAAGCAATCTCTGGAGAAGACATGCTCAGCTTTCCTGTAACAGAGTGGAAGACAAATCAGATGCATGTATTAGTCTTTTTCTTGACTTTTTACATCGTATTATACTATATTACTATATTATAATACCATGTTTTCTGTACAAATACCATGCTAGTTCCAAGTGTCATGCAAAATCATTGGTAAATCAATGTTAATCTTTCAGTACCATAGTATTACCATCTTTGTACAGGATGTCACTCTAATAAACCCTGACTGCTTTTTTTAAACACTTAATTAACTTACAAAAAACAATTTACAAATGATAAACCTTAACCTACCCAGCTTATAGCACTTGTACACGAATGCATGTCATAAAACCTGCTTTCTCTGACGAGTTTTTTTATTCAGGCAACTAATCATTTTTATTATACAAACTTTATACACGTGCAACACATGCACTATAAATGTTTTTCATTTATATTATAATATAATCTTGCCTTAGTCTGCAACTCAATCTTGCTTGTGTTGTGCTTTTCTTCTTGTGACGGCAGGCCTACCACCACGTACGTTACTGGCCAGCGTCTATTCAGCGTACGCTTCAGCCCTTTACGCTGATTGGCTGCCGTTCAGTGACGTAGCAAAAGCTGGAGTCAGTCAGTCAACGGAATGGTCCACATCCTCTCAGCAGCCAGTAGGATTGGATAAATCGGATAGTATAGTTATTAATATATGAATTGGATAATATAGTAAATTATGTAATTTAAAGGAATAAATAAAATAACCGTGTTATATTATGTCAGACTGAATCAATATAATTTGTTCTTTTAAGTTTTATTACATTTAAATATTATTTATTTAATTATTCATATATATAAAAATATTTTAATAAACACAAGCACGACAGTTTATAATAGAGGAGTGTCAGCGAAACAAGTGTGACATGTTAAAGCAGCACTTATATATTAGCAGTATGAATAAATGTGATTTTCTGTTCTATTTTTTTATTTTTTATTATTTACATTGACATTTAAATACATATTAATTTATTTAACTATTCATTCCGGTCATGAATAAACACAAACACGACACTCTTTCTATTATCATAGTGTACGTGGAAAAAAAGTGTGGCGTCATCTTCATCACAATAACAATAACATTTTATATATGTTATTATTGTGATGAATATGATGACGACGATGATTGTGGCATTGTGGTGGTCCACAGACACACACACACACAAACACTAGATGCCCCTCTGGATGATGCTCTGGGTGGGTGTCGCGGTGTATTGTGGGCAGTTTTGGGTCTAAGCAGAGCATAGCTCGTCATCTCCAGGAAAGATGGCTGCTCCGGGCACCACAGCAGCTCTTCCTCCAGCGCTCAGTCCCGGGTTTGCGGTGGTCTGCTCTTTTTTGGAGCGCTACGGGCCTGTTCTGGATCTGCCCGAGCTGACGTTCCCTCAGCTGGAGCGATACTTACAAGATACATCAGCGGGTGAGCTGAGGGAGAGGCTGGGTTTGTGTTTATTTGGACAGGCTCCGCATCTTTGCCCATCAGGGGTTTGATCACTTAAAGTTTGGCTTGTTGTACCTTCGTAGTCTTTGTTTGGATGAGAATCGTGTCCCCGATGCTTCAGATGGACTGTGGCGAAGTGTTTTTAAAGCAGTCATGTGTGGTTTTTCCACCCTTTCCCAGTGGAAAAAATCACATTTAAAGATTAATCTCAGTGTATGATTGCCGTCAGAGTGACTATACGCACTGCTAAGGGTGTTATCATGCTGTTGGTGACCATTAAATACAGAGACACTTCAGTTTAGTACGATAAATTGGTCTGAAATACATTTACGTTCAGATTATAAACAACGATGTTACTGTACCCGCACACTGCACATGCGCAGGCCGCTGTCAAACTTCCTATGCTAACTGTAATAATAGAATCGCTGCACAGATTTGTTTACGTTCAGTCCACTTTAAATACTGTATTAATTGTGTACTGCTAGGTTTCTTATAACAGTAGCTGAATGTGAGCTCCACAACACTAATGTTGTCATTTTGGAGAATTGCGTTTGTAAACGTCACTGCATAATTATGTTTTCGCTCTGACATTGCTGCTATCTGATTGGATAAATCGATGATATAGTAATGAGAGATGTTTATAATGCATTTATTTGAAAGAATAAACAAAAGGTATACACAGTAATGAGCAAAATGAAAGAAAAGTGCAAGGGACAGGAAAACAGTTGCTATTATTATATAATATAATATTTTTTGAAAGTTAGCACAAGCATGGTTTTAATTTCTCAAAAAAAAGAAAATAAAAAGAGGTTTTATGGTAATGCGAAGTTTTAAATCTGCTTAAAAATAATCATAATTTTTTGTACAATTTAGTTCCTCGGCCATTGATTGAGCTCCATGTCAAACTACTGCGGAAGATCGGCAAAACAGTCACACCAGACAGATGGGAGAAGTATCTTGTAAAGGTAAGTGTTTTAGATTTAATCATATGCCGTGAAAATGGAAATATCCATGCAAATCTGTCTGTTTGTTTAAATCATTTTTGATGCAGGTGTGCCAGGAATTTAACAGCACCTGGGCATGGGAAATGGAGAGAAAAAGCTACCTAGAAATGACAGTTGAGTGTAAGACAGGCATTTTAAAGGTCAGTATTTCCCAGGGGACTTATTTTCTATACATCAATAATATTTTGACTTGTTTTGATGGAGATATCACTTTATGAAGTTGTATTGCTTCTTATGTAACGTGTCAAGAACATGTCCGGGTCATATTTTACCCCAAAATAAAGTGTGTAAAGTGTGCCCTGAATATGTTTGTTTTTTTAATGAGATTCACCTTTATTTTTTATTTCATTAACAGTACTTGTGTGAGTGCCAGTTTGATGACAATCTCAAGTTTAAGACATTAATCAACGAGGAAGACCCAGACAAGATGCGTCTACAACCCATCGGTAGAGACCAGGAAGGTCTTCTGTACTGGTTCCAGTTAGATCAAGAACAGAATATACGTGTTTATTCTGAAGAACAGGATGATTTAGATGGATCCTCCTGGAAATGCATTGCGAAGTAAGTAATTTGTGGGGAAAATACCAGAATGGTTTGTCAAAATGAAGATACATTTCACTTCAAGTTATGAGAACATAAACTCTTAAGTTAAAGAACACTAACAGCACATTCAAGCTCTACATTTGAGCATTATGTGTTTCCTCAGAATTTTTTTAATAGTATTTTTTAAGTATAATAGTTAAACCTCCTTTGAAGTTTATCAAGGAATAAGAAATGCATTTTACTTTAAACAGGAATAGGAATGATCTTGCAGACACACTAGAACAGCTTAAAGCCAAGATTGAACCACCCGTGACTGACCAAGAGACTCAAGGCTGTCCCACCAGCCCAAATATGGAGACTGAAGGTGTTAAAGGTAAAACTCATTTGAAAATCATTCCCATTTAGGGCTGTAAGCACCACAGACATTGAGAGGAACATGTCTCCTACAATATCCAGACTAGTTGTCAACTACTTTGGGGTTTACTGTATTGTTTTGTATTCAAGGTGAGGCTGAGGACTTGAGAAACCATGTATCGGGACAAGGGGACTCTACCAATACCACCTTCAATTCCAATGAAATTGGGTTAATACCTAAAGACATTAAAAAAGAAACACCAATGGATCCTGTTAAACCAGAGCAAGAGGAGAAAGTTGCTGAAATTTCCAAGCCTAAATTGGTCATCGACAACAGGGTTAGTACGATCAAAACTCTTGTCAAAGAAGAACCAAAAGATTGTCCCAAACCATGGAATGCCATTTCTGTCGTCATGCCTCCTGCTTCCATCAAACACGAACCGGCAAAAAGATCCGAGATGCAGAAAGAGATTATGTTTGGGAATGTGGCTAGAACTGTAAAGAGCGACCAACAGGCTAAAATACCGCTGAAGAAGAGGGAGTTGAAAAGGAGTGGAGGATATGATGTCAGCAATCACTACAGCAACGTCAATCACAGCAACAACAACCTTAACAGCAATGGCAGCATCAGCACAGGAGGTATCATCGTTCGCAATCCTGCCGTCTTGCCACTGAAGGAGCAGCAAATCAAAAGAGAATACCCAACTGATGAGGAAAAAGGACCAACGGCCATCATCCCTGTCCCACAAAAGCTAATTGGGAAGCATTCACCTGTTGATCTTTACCAAACGGTATCACAAGAACAATACGTAGGTGTTGGAGTTATCAAAGGTCCCATTGAGAGAAAGAGGCCTTTGAATGAAAACGATAATTCTTCAAATGGTCATCATGGTAATATGAATGTCTTGAAGACTGAAGTTGGAGGCACAGATAGCGTAAGACAGTCTGTACTTGTTGGGAAATCCATGGTTAAAGCAGACAATGGTCCTCATTCATGCAGTATCCTTGAGGATCTGGTGTCAAAAGATGCTTGCAATAAGAGCCCAGATGTGGAAGCAAAAGTATCAAACCTTGTTGAGGAGTCACCAATGATTGAAGAGATACAAAAGACTTCAGTTGAGGAAAAGGTTGACAAAATTGACAATGAAGAAGATGAAGAAGAACTCAAAAACAGCAAGACGGCAGCTTTGTCAGCCAGAGAAAATACTGATGTTGTGGTTGAGGATGACAGCAAAGACAAACGTCTGAAAAGCCCAAGAAAGCGAAGGTCACAAAAGGCCAAATCCAAGCTCCAAGCAAAAGAAGACAACCAAAACACTGAGCTCTTATCCAGCATTGGTGAGGTTTTGGTGAAGGATGCGGGAGACAGTGAAAAAATTGGACACAACGATAACGAAGAGGTATCGTCGGAGCTTCAGAAGGAAGGGATTCGCCTGAAAATCAAGATCCCGCTTCATAGGCGAACGCCTGAACTCCAGCACAAGGACATCGAAGAGTCGGAAACCAGCAATCGGAGATCCCTACGGAGATCTGCCAGAATCTGCAAGCCCAGCCCCAAAGTGGCAGATTGTCGAGATAAGAAGCAAGATGGGAAACTGAAGGCCTCCTCAGAAGCACAGGATGAAGAGGAACGCATAGTAGACGAAGAGGTGAATGTCGATCCCAAGGAGATGCACAAAAAAGTGGACATGGAAGGACAGCCTAAGTCTTTGAAGGTAGCCCAAAAGCTTTTTATATCCAGTCCAACAAATTGCACAGAAAGCTTTTATTTATGCAAATGTTGTTTTTTACTCTTTTAGGCCAAACGGCGACACAGGCGTACTCGTTGGTCGAAAATTCGTACGAAAAATAGCAAATTCAAAGGAGCTCCGGATCGGGAGGAGGAAGTGGCCGATGACAAAGACACAAACAATGAAGACACCAAATCAGAGAGAAAAGACCACAAGAGTGAGACTGAATCAGACCAATCCAACGAGATTCAACCTGAAGATGCTTGTAAACACTGTGGGCTCGCTAACCACCCAGAACTAGTGAGTTCTCTTTTATCAATTCAGACTACTACTTTAGAATTGAAAATAGATTACACTTTAATGTCCCAATAAGGAAATTTGACTCAATGTACTGTGTACAACCACAGTATCAAATGACAGCAACATGAGTGGTGCTTGCTTATGTAAAACTCGGTACTAGAGCGGTTCTATGTGGTTACTTGTTAGTTTGGTTACTTACTAATCCAAATTTAAAGAGATTGGGTGCTTCTCTTCAGTGCAAGTCACCTAGTTTTGTTATTGTTATGGTTTGTAAAAGCACATCAGAATTACTAAAACTTGAACAAGAATGAAAATGGAAACTGAATATTAAAAAATAAAAGCTAATTCAAAATAATATGTAAATATTGCTAAAATAACATCTGATTTTCACCTGTTTTATTGTCTGTATGGTGAAAAACTTGCCAAATTGCTTAAGCAAAAAAAACAATAGACACAATACAGAATGTGCTTTGGGTAAAATGTTTTGTTCAACTCCAACACATACAGTACGTATAGGGATTTATTCAGACAACATTTCTGAACAAAAACAGTGTAAACAATATAAAGTGTAATTGATGCACAAATGGGTTTCTAAAATGATTTAAGATAGACGATGAGATTGTCTGTCAAATGGCAAAAGATTAGAAGAAACAAAGGTTCTGTTCCCCATGTACTTATTATAGGGAATGCAATAACTGGGTAATATAACCCTGAACCCTTAACCTAACCTTAACCCATGTATTACATTACCTAGTACTTTCTTAGGCACTATTTATTTATTTACTATTCTAATTGAACATAATTTCACGTTTTCTCTCTTGTGTATTTTTGTCCCAGATCCTTCTTTGTGACATGTGTGACAGTGGATATCACACGGCCTGTCTGAGACCTCCTCTAATGATCATTCCTGATGGAGAATGGTTCTGCCCTCCCTGTCAGCATGTAAGGTTTTAAATCCCTGTGTAAATGCCTCGTGTGTGTATGTGAGCTATATTAATCAAGTATATATTCTTGTCATTTACAGAAGCTTCTCTGTCAGAGACTGGAAGAACAGCTTCTGAATCTGGACACTGCATTGAAGAAGAAAGAGAGAGCTGAACGAAGGTATAAATCCACACACAAACACACACACACACACACACGCACACGCACACACCTCATAAACGGTCTCACCAGCTTATCATCATTCCCATGAATCACCATGGATGATGAATAGCCTCATGTGAGTCTGATTCTGAGATTTTTCTTGTTTTCTCTCTTTCAGACGTGAGCGATTAGTGTATGTGGGCATCAGCGTGGAGAACATTATTCCCAATCCAGTAAGTATGCAACCATTATTATATTATATTAATTATATTATATAATATTATATTATATTGCCATACTGTATTGTACCATATGCCATATTATAGTAAATTATGCTAAAGTATGTCCCATAATAAGATGGGATTTAAATGGCCTTAATTACCTTTATTTGGTTTTAAATGTGCACTTCTTCATCATGGCAGGACGGTGATGAAGAAGATGCCATGACAGAGAAGAAAAAGGATGCCAAGAAAAGTAAGAATCTGGGGAGGCGATCGACTAGGATGAAGAAATCCATCAGTTATAGGTAATCAATATTTCTGGTAGCACTTTACAATAAGGTTCCATTTGTTAACATTAGTGAACTGCATTAGTTAACAAACTTAGTTGCATTTTTTAATCTTAGTTGAAGGGGACCTATTATGTCCTATGTTGTTTTGATTTTGTTTTCAGGGTCTACTAGAATAGGTTTTCATGCTTGAATGTTCAAAAAGTACATTGTTACACCTTTCTCCCAGTCTGTCAGTAACGCTCTTTCTAGTTCCTGTCTTTATGAAGCCCCTCCTTCTGAAAAGCACAATATGCTCTGATTGGTCAGCTTGATCAGTGTGTTGTGATTTGTCAACCGCTTCGAGTGTTTTTTAGAAATGTCACAGCCCTTACCATAACCATTTCAACACACTACTAGCACAACTCAACCAGGCCTCGTCCCTTTATTTTGCGTATGCGTTGGGTGGGAATTATTTAAATGAGGAATATTGTGATGTTCATTCCAGGAAGAAACCTCAAGACTACAATCAAGTTGTTTCAGGGAGTTCAGAAACAGTGATTACTGATATAGAGAATATATACTTTGTTCTTTTTTAACGTTGCTGACCTTTTTCAAGCTGAAACCGCAACATTTCACACTAAAGAAAGTTGAACATGTATAAAAGCATAATAGGACACCTTTAATGTTAATTTTAAGATTTACTAATACATTATTAAAATCAAAAGTTGTACCTGTTAATATGTAATGGACCTGAGCTAACATGAACAATGAATAGTTGTTTTTTTATTAACTAACTTTAACAAAGATTAAGAAATCTGTAACAAATGTATTGCCTATTGTTAATTAATGTTAATAAATGCATTAACTAATGGGACCTTATTGTAAAGTTTTACCATATTTCTTGTAGAAATAGACTCTTAGAGAAGATATAAGTCTGACTAATTCTTGATTTTCTTACTACTAACCACCAGATTCGATGATTTTGATGAAGCCATTGATGAAGCAATAGAGGAAGACCTTCAAGATTCAGAAGGAGGAGGTTGGTCATATGAGATATTGTTTCATGCTTTATAATATGTGTGTCTTTGCATATTAAATTCACTGCTTGTGTGTTCTGCAGGTGCTGGTCACGGTAAACCTGTAGTGACTGTCACGAGTCAGCAGCGGAACACGGTGAGCCGAGAGAGTCGGCGGCTTGTGAAACCTCTCGCGCCGCGAAAGAAGCGCCGGCGACTCAATGACCTGGACAGTGACAGTACGGTGGACGAGGAGGAGAGCGAGGACGAATTTCAGCTTAGTGATAGGTGTGTGTTTAAAATATATGAATATTTAGAATACTATGGGTTCAAATTTGGGATTTTGGGGTTCAAATCAGGTGGATTTTATACCGGTGCTTCAAAATATAATGGATCTAGTTCCGAGCTATGGGTGAATCTCAAAAAAGCTGTCAAGAACTTGTCCTGGTCATATTTTACCACACAATCAAAAGAAAAAGACATTATATTTTCCTATTTTTAGGACCATTATAGGTTTTTTTCATGATAATTAAGCACATTTTCCCCCAAAATTTGAATTAGTTTAATGCAAAGTTGTTAGTTATTTATACATCATGGTAGTGTTCACTGCTTAATTTAAATCAACGTCACTTTTGTCACTGTCACTCATAACAGTATTTTGTGCTATAAACTAAAATGACTCTATTACATCTATTGAGGATCACCGTGAGAAATAATGAGAATTACAACAACAACAAAAAAGCCATGAAAGAATTTGGGGGGAAATAGGCTTGATACTTCTGAAAATAATATAAAAAAAAATTAAATCGCATTTGTCCTAAAAATTGGTAGAAATTGGGGTTACATGTTAAGGTAGTTAGATGGTTACTTAAACATTTCATATTCATATTCAGAAGTTTCATATTCATTATAATATGCTGATTTGCTGCTTAAGAAACATTTCTCATCAATATCAATGTTGAGAACATTGTACTGCCTATTTTTGTGGAAATAGTGATGCGTTTGTATTTTCAGAAATTCAATAGATCGGCATTTATATAAATGTTCATGCTAAATAGATTTCCACATAAAATTGGGTCAGAAGCAGCATTAATATGTATGCTTTTGTAATGCTAGCCTGGAGGAGGAGGAATTCGTGGTTTCGGGAGAGGGTGCGTCTGATGGTGATGCGGGGAGTGAATGGGGCAGTGGTGACAGTGGCGCTGAGAATCAACCAGCCTCCAGGAGAACAGGAAGAACCACACTCACCCAGAGAAGCAGGAGGAGCAAACGCAGACCTCCCGCTCGACGAAGAGGCTCCTCAGAGGAGGACCTGTTAGACTCTGAGGAAGAGGAGGAGGAAGAGGAAATGGGTCTGTATGAGTTTTCATATCCAGTCTACTTAAAAGAATAACATATTTACTCCATTTCAAAGCTGTTTCTACTGTATCTTCTAAGACAGAATCCTTAAGTAACTTTAAATTAAACCACAGTTTGAAATGGTCTTCGCAGCCAGCAACTTTTATATGACCGCATAATTTTGCTGCTTCTGTTTTTGGAGGTGGGCTGTCTAGGTAAGCAGTTCACTAGGTTTTGGTAGAGCCCTGTCAAATGATGTCTTTTACTTACAGTTTTTCCTTATGTGTTCGTTTGTCAGAAACAGAAGGCTCTAATGAGTTCAGCGACAGCGACGTGGACGTCAACAGAAGGCGTCCGCGACGGAGACAGAACTCTCAGGTCAACTACTACGAGACGTCAGAGTCTGAGGGATCACGGAAGGTGTCCGATCAGAAACACCCCACTCTTCCTCACCGTCGACGACTGTCCAGCTCCAACAGTGAAGGTGAGAACCACCACACTCCTATTATTATGTTAATATATGTTAATGTCATCTCTTTCATATTTCTCACTTAGGGGTCACACTTGTGATCCTTGGCAGTCAAAACAGGCCCAAGACAATAAGCTTAACATTTTTTAATGATATGAATGTACTATATTTTGTTTCAATAATATTTATTCTTGTATATTTAGTATTTTGAGGGGATTTCATTGTACTAGACAATATTCACCTGTAAATGATGCACCATTTATTTCTAAATAAAATAAAATATATATGGCTGTATATTTCCTAGTTGTTAAAATTTTTTGTGTATACCGGTATATGTATTTCCGATTCATTGCGATTGCTGGTCATTTTTTACCTTGAAGATCAAAAGTGTGTTTTTTTAGACAATTTCATTTTTCTTTGTGTGTGTAATTTTTTTTTTTTTTTTTTTTTTTTAGATTCAAAACATAAAAATTTTCGTTCTAAAATAACCGAAGGCCTTTTTTTTCTTCTTTTTTTTTTTTTTGTATAAGTACTGGTGCTTTAACCCATAGTCGTTTATTTATTTTCAGCATAATTTTTTTTGCATCTCTAAGGACCCTCCGTTTTGCGATTTACATCTTTACATCATCGCACCATTTTGTCACATCATCACACTAAATAATTATTGTTAGCTATACTGTTAATTTGCAACTAAATTGTTTGCGTCTCATCCTATATTTCTAGAGTCCACGCTTTCTAAAGACTTTGAGCCAAAGGATTCACTCAAGAGACCAGAAAGAGGACGGAAGTGCGAGTCGACTAGGGAAGACTCCAAACCCAGGCACAAACTATTAAAACGGACTCAGCAGAAAAGCTCCAGTGAAGACGAAGAGGAGGACAGAGGAGAGACAGAGGACTCTGAGGATGATGAACAGCCCCTCCGCAAAAGGTCGAACCGCATAGAAACGGACGAAGACGAGGAGGAGGAGGAAGAGGAAAACACACGTGGAAATGTCAGGTGGAGGCACACGGCCAGAAACACTGCGGGCCCCCGAGGTCCCGGCCGGCACAACGGCTTGGTCCCGCTGAGGACCGCAGCTCAGGATGACGATGACGAGGAGGACGAGGAAGAGTTCACTGGTGTCACGGACCTTGTTAACTTTGTTTTCGACAGTGAACAGTTGTCATGATGTGCTCTGTAGGTAAAATGCATTTATTTTCTCATAGCCTTTCGACTGAGAGTCACCTGTCACGGGAATGTCCCTCATCAGCCACCGTAGTTTTTGGGTGTAGTGGACCAAAAATGAAGCTTCCAGAGGAATGCCGTATTTGTCCATTTCAGATGTTTGAATCCACTCCGTACATCCGCATGTATCATCCTTCCCAGATTAGAACAGGGTCTCCTTAATACTACAGTAACCATTCCTCAGAGTAAAGCACTTTGTCATTAACGGCCAGTACAGTTTTGTTTGTATAAAGCGGCTTCTGTCGTCCTCCAGAGACACTGGATTGAAGCTTACGTGTTCTGTTAGTTTTAGACTGGAGTTTTAGAGGTTTACATTCTCTGTATTAATGTTTTATTCTTTGTTGTACATGAAAACGTTGTACATTAACCTTTGATGCCGAACTTTGCCTAAATGCTTTCATCCAATTAAAGGCTTAAAGGGATAGCTTACCCAAAAAAGATAATCCTGACATCATATGCTCGCCCTCTTGTCATTGCAAAACCACATGACTTTCTGTGGAGCACAAGAGGAAATTTTCACTTTTGCTGTATGGAAACGAGTAGCGTTGAACCTCTGGGTGAGAATGATGGCAGGATTTTCAATTTTGGGTGGAATTAAACTAGTTAGTAGACCAGCAAAAAAGGACGAAACACATTGGATGATGATCGTAATATTAAAGATCTGTCATTTCGATTCAATCTTTTTAATTTAAAAAGACTAATATACTCTCTTTACTAAAATAACATTGTATGTAATGTTAAAAACAATATTATTTAATTATTTTTAAAATGATGAAATTTCTGCACTTTGAAAGCTGTTGCTGAAATTTTAGGACGTTTACGGAGACATTAAGTCACTTTTAAGTCCCTGTCTGAGCTTCATGTGTCAACTGAATGCACTTGTCGATCAAGCACCTTTGGTGCCGTTTGGAACCGCATTGTTCAACACAGCAGTCTGGATCGCTCTGTCCATAGAGTTGTTTTTAAAGGTTTCTTTGACTCCAAGCGGGTGTCTTTTATGCTGGATTGTTTGAATTAGAACACTATGGAAGTCATTCCAACACAAATCCACCCCAGTACAGAATAAGTACAAAAACAACAACAACAACAAAAACCACAAGCACTAGAATACTTATGGTAAGAATTAAAGAATGTGTTTTTGAGCCTTGTACTACTGGAATTCGTTTTCCTTCTCAGTTTATTTTACTCTTACTTTACAGATGTACGTCTCCATATTTCCAAAAAAAAAAAAAAAAAATTATTCACAAAACAAAAATAAACTTAATGTTGCTGTTAATGTCCCTGGCTTGAAATTTGTGTTTTTTAAGTACCTTCAATGGATTCAAGACACAAGAAGCATTTACTTTTATGGCTAGTTGACCTATAACATGAACATTTCATTTTCAACATTAACATTTTAGGTTTAAATGCATGTACTGTATAAGGGAAAGTATACTAATGTAGTCATGTGGTTGATATTGAGAGTAGAAATACCATGTGAGGTCATAACAACTGCATATAAGAATGATATAATAATGGAAATGTTTATTGGTCAACTGCCTATTTGCAAACAATAAATGAATCTATTTAAATTATGCAATGTACACAAAGGATTATGAACCAAAATATGCAGAGATTACTACTGTTTGTGTTTGCTGTGTTGTAACTTGTATCTCCTCCGATCCTGAGTAGGCGCTACGGTTTTGCTTTGTGGTATGTATGAAACGCACGCGCTCTTTTCTTGCGTCATAAAGTGGCGCGAATGTCGCTGATGAATGGAAATGAATAACTGGTAGAATGGCTTAATGTCTTACAATGGGCGGTACTTAGCGGCCCGGACGTCATTTGTGATTAGTCAGCTAAATTGTGTCTAAATAATTAATACATGTCAATGCATATTAACGTTTCGGTGTTATCTTCCAAGTGTAAACTTATTTACACCGCTGCTGACGTAGCAAACGAACAGCGTTATCATAAGATAGTTGTTACTTTTCTCCGCGTTTTGAGGAGTGGACCAATGAAAATCTGTTATGATTACATACTAATATATTTTGTTTAATCATTTCACAGAGATTGCGCTTGTGAATACTCGTCTGTTTATCTTTGTAATTAATATATTTTAAATACTTGTACTTATTACTGCACAAACATCTCCAATAAGACAAAAAAAAACGTATTTAGACGTCAATGCGAGTCAATGGAGAATCCGTCTTTGTGGGCCACTTAGCGCCCCCTGCAGGAGAGCAGTGTGTCCCACAGGAAACAGTTATTAGAGACAGTCGTCGCACAATGAGTGAGAACTACAGAAGTGACGCATGACAGCGGATCTTTGAACTATAAAACCTATTTGAAAGTTTCTCGCCACGCAAACCGGTCGCATTTTACTTGTACATTAATGAAGTTAAAAGAGAAAGCTTGGTAACGCTTGAATGAGAGTTACTGTTGTTTTTGCAGTGCTTTTTGACAGAGTATTGTCTCACTAGAGCATCAGTTTTAGTGCATTCAGCATCTTCACGGTGATTTAATTCATCAGAATGGTAGTGTTGAAGAGTTTACCTCCACCCAGCGAGGGCGTGCGGCTCCAGCAAGCCGAAACAACCGCGGTTCTGGACGGGAAAAGACTGGGATCTGGAACTCTGTTTGTGGCTGAGGCGTGAGTGTCTGTGCACGTTTTAACTAAAACATAAGTGTTGTGTACACGTGGTATGCGTGTTCTACATCAGGTGACACCTGTGGACACATTTAGTCATTTATTTATGCATAAACTCTAAGAATAAACATATCATGCCTAGCAAGGGTAGTAGACAACTTACGAAAAATACTGTTGTAGAACAATGGTAGAGTGATAGCATCAGTTGGTGTATCTTTCTATCTTTTATTTGTTTTATATTTATATGATTTAGTATTTGATTATGTTATGCATTACCATGTTCTTTAGGGCATTTACCATAGTACACTCATGATGTTTTGGGGACCTATGTTTACTAATGCAGCTGTTCTGTGTCCTTGCAGGCATCTGTCCTGGTTTGATGGTTCAGGGATGGGTTTCTGTCTTGAATACCCTTCCATCAGTCTGCATGCAATCTCGCGAGATCTTAGCTCCTTTCCAGAAGAGCACCTGTATGTGATGGTCAATGCAAAACTGGACGGTGAGGCATCACCTTCCAAATGCCACACAAAATAGAGATGTGCTGCTTTAGACATTTTGGCCAGCGGTTCTTTTCTTTTCTGAGTTCTGAAATTCTGTGTCTTCCAGATGAAGGTGATGCAGAGCAGCAGGATAAAGCTCCAGAGGATGATGAGGAGAGTGACAGCGACAGTGAAGACTCAGAAACCATCACAGAGATCCGCTTTGTGCCCAGTGATAAAGCCGCTTGTGAGTGTGTGGAACGAACACAGATGAGTTCAGTGTGAGCGTCTCTCCTGTAGAGAGTAACAGCGTGTGTTTGTGTGTGCAGTGGAGCCCATGTTCTCCGCCATGTGTGAATGTCAGGCCCTGCATCCGGACCCCGAGGATGCTGACACCGATGATGACGATTATGAGGGAGAGGAGTATGACGTAGAGGAGGCGGGTAAGTGTCATTTGGACCCATAATGCATCTAGTGCAGTGGTTCTCAACCTTTTTGACTCCAAGGTCCCCTGTTGTCCACGGCAATATTCAAAGGCCTTCCATATAGGCAAAGATATTTCTGCTATTAAAACTGCGGTCACACTTTAGATCAGGGTCCAATTCTCACTATTAACTATGACTTTTGCCTCAATAACCTTCTAATGACTGCTTATCAATAGTTAGTAAGGTAGTTGTTAAGTTTAGGAATTGGGTAGTATTATATAGAATTAAGGTATGTTGAATATACGTGCAGAATAATGCATTAATATGTGTTCATTAATATTAATGTACTTTTTAAGTACTAATAAACAGCCAGTAATCCTAGTAATATGCAACTAATTGATAGTGAGAATTGGACCCTAAACTAAAGTGATACCAAAGCTACTGTGACTTTTTTTTTTTTTTTTTTTTTTGCACAAATCAGGAGTTGCAATTTATTAAAGTAAGTGGAATAAACTACTTATAATTAAAATAACTAAATTCCTTAATTAGAAAGAATAATAAAATACCATATTTATAAATAAATAAAATTATAATAATTAAATAAAATATTTTTTAAATAATGATCTCTAATGGCAATTTCTCAGCTTGTTTCTACATGATAAAATATTTTAGAGCTTGAAATAAGTAGAAACATTTACAGTGGGGAGAACAAGTATTTGATACACTGCTGATTTTGCAGGTTTTCCTACTTACAAAGCATGTAGTGGTCTGTAATTTTTATCATAGTTTTATGATAAAACTTGAATTTTTATTCAACTGTGAGAGACAATCTAAAACAAAAATCCAGAAAATCACATTGTATGATTTTTAAATAATTAATTAGCATTTTATTGCATGACATAAGTATTTGATCACCTACCAACCATTAAGAATTCCAGCTCTCACAGACCTGTTAGTTTTTCTTTAAGAAGCCCTCCTGTTCTCCACTCATTTCCTGTATTAACTGCACCGGTTTGAACTCGGCTGCACAAGGCTGGGATGGGCTACAAGACAATAGGCAAGCAGCTTGGTGAGAAGGCAACAACTGTTGGCGCAATTATTAGAAAATGGAAGAAGTTCAAGATTACGGTCAATCTCCCTCGGTCTGGGGCACCATGCAAGATCTCACCTCGTGGGGCATCAATGATCATGAGGAAGGTGAGGGATCAGCCCAGAACTTCACGGCAGGACCTGGTCAATGAGCTGAAACCACAGTTTCAAAGAAAACCATTAGTAACACACTACGCCGACACGGATTAAAATCCTGCAGCGAACGCAAGGTCCCCCTGCTCAAGCCAGCGCATGTCCAGGCCCGTCTGAAGTTTGCCAATGACCATCTGGATGATCCAGAGAAGGAATGGGAGAAGGTCATGTGGTCTGATGAGACAAAAATAGAGCTTTTTGGTCTAAACTCCACTCGCCGTGTTTGGAGGAAGAAGGATGATTACAACCCCAAGAACACCATCCCAACCGTGAAGCATGGAGGTGGAAGCATCATTCTTTGGGGATGCTTTTCTGCAAAGGGGACAGGACGACTGCACCGTATTGAGGGGAGCCAACAACCTCCTTCCCTCAGTAAGAGCATTGAAGATGGGTCGTGGCTGGGTCTTCCAGCATGACAACGACCCGAAACACACAGCCAGGGCAACTAAGGAGTGGCTCCGTAAGAAGCATCTCAAGGTCCTGGAGTGGCCTAGCCAGTCCCCAGACCTGAACCCAATAGAAAATCTTTGGAGAAACCTGAAGGATCTGGAGAAGGTCTGTATGGAGGAGTGGGCCAAAATCCCTGCTGCAGTGTGTGCAAACCTGGTCAAGAACTACAGGAAACGTATGATCTCTGTAATTGCAAACAAAGGTTTCTGTACCAGATATTAAGTTCTGCTTTTCTGATGTATCAAATACTTGTCATCCAATAAAATGCAAATTAATTACTTAAAAATCATACAGTGTGATTTTCTGGATTTTTGTTTTAGATTCCGTCACTCACAGTTGAAGAGTACCTATGATAAAAATTACAGACTTCTACATGCTTTGTAAGTGGGAAAAACTGCAAAATCGGCAGTGTATCAAATACTTGTTCTCCCCACTATATATTCATATAGAATGTATATTCATTTTATTAAAGATTTTACCAATTACCATGACTTTTCAAGGTCTAGAAATATAGAAATATAAAAAAGTGTGTCCAGGGTTCCCAAGACAGTGAGAACCCTTGTTTTTTTGTTTTTTTTTCATTTGGATTTTTTATTTTTATTATTCATTTTAGAAATGTGATGTCAGCTTACACCTGAATTTTTGGCTGATTTAGCTTCTTTTAAATAATTTTGAAGTTCTCCATTGAAGTTTGGTGTCTCTTCTGAAGCTTTCACACACATTGTTTCAATGCTTTTGTATTGTTCCTCTTGCACGCTTTTCTCTTTAGAGCAAGAGCAGGGTCATGGAGACGTTCCCACGTTTTACACCTATGAGGAGGGCTTGTCTCACCTGACGTCAGAGGGTCAGGCCACACTGGACAGACTGGAGGGGATGCTGGCCCAGTCAGTCGCACAGCAGTACCACATGGCCGGAGTCAGAACCGACGAGCCGTCAACAGCATTTGAAGGTCTGTGTGTGTTGAAACTCATTATGCATATGATTTATTTCAGTAGTGATGGTTTATCTGTCCAAGAGAGGGCAGTTTGTTGTATTAGCTCACAAAAATGTAGCAAATGTAACTGTAGTTTACAATAGACTTTATTGAAGGTTAGACAGCATATTGAATTTATCGCGGATGAAAATGAAGTTGTTAGGAAGGAACAGACTTATTCTTTACAATAGCATGCCCATCATAAAGCCGTAGATCACATGATTTTTACATCTCACAACTTTTAAAACTGTTTAATGGAGTTTCATCAGCTGAACAATCGGTATGCTATTGTACATAGCATATGGTACAATCCATTGAACACACTGTGATTCTATCCTTCACAGCATTAAATATAGCGCTACCCTGACTAAGGTCTATGTTATTATAATATTCAAATATATATTATTAAAATAAAGGTAACACTTTACAAAAGGTCTCAATACAGTTGACTTAATGTTGACTAATGTTAACAGATACAACATTTGATTTTTAAAAATGTTTTAGTAAATGTTGAAGTTAATATTAATGAGGATTTTTAAAAACTGTAGAAGTATTGTTCATTGTTAGTTCATGTTAAAGGGATAGTTCGGCCAAAAATGATATTAAACCCATGATTTGCTCACCCTCAAGCCGTTCGAGATGCATATGTCAATCATTTTTCAGACGAACACATTTTCAGTTATTTTAGAAGTGGTTATAATGTCAATTTATGGGGTCCACCTCCTTCAAGTCCCAAAAATGTGCATGCATCCTTCACAAAAGTAATCCATCCGGCTCCAGGGGGATAAACGAAGGCCTTCTGAGGGTAATCCGTGCGGTTTTGTCGTGATATATATATGAAAACATTGCATGTAAAACTGTGGTAACTTGGTCTTCGAAAACACAAATAAAAGAATGTAAGTAAGTTTAAGAGAGCTTCTCACACTGTTTGATGGACATCCCAGGTTAATTTACTCGATTGTAAATGTTATTTATGGAAAAAAAATCATTATGCACATGAACAGCCACAAAATGGCAGAAACAGAGAAAAGTCATGCAACTTTATACCTCACATGATGCTAAAAGAGTCACATTTAGTATGTTTTACATGTATGAATGTTTTATTCAGTGACTCTTGTGTTGGTGTGTGTGTACATATGATTTTATTTCAGTCAGTCGAGGAAGAGTGTGAATTCAAGCATTCTTGGATCCAGATGTTACTGTTTAGCTGATGGGGGTGTGTCTGTAATGAGCAGGATTTCCTGAAAGCTAATGGACCTGTAATGTGTAAAGCCCAGCGGAGCAGTGCAGGGCAGGATGCTCGTAATTTAATACGGTGCTTAAACTTTTTTTGTTCTTTTTTTTTCTTTTCTTTTTTTTCTTCTGCGTTCAGATGGAATGGAAGTCGACTCGAGCTCAATCGCTGGACAGTTTGATGACGCCGATGTGGATCACTGGTAAATATATACCAAATCCATGGAATTGTCCAATTCCATTTCCAGTCCTGGCTAGTGTTATTTTAGTATTGTTTATGTACTCATATTTATTAATATATTGGATTATCTTTTTTTTTTTTATTAAGTTTTAGTAACTTTGTGCTTTTGCCACAAATTTTTTAAGTTTAAGTTACAATTACAGAAAAAGATTTTTAATAGTTTTAGTTTTAGCTAACAAAACAACACAGGACCTGGCCAGAAAATTATAATTGTTCACAGTCAGAATTAGACATTCCTTGAATTGTGTGATGCAAAAGATAATTAATCAGAAAATGTAATTCTATCATTATTTAAACTTTTATGTTATTCCAAACCCGTATGATACTTATCAGAATTCTTATCTTATAATGCTATTGGGTTGATCTGTGTTGAAACTCATGCATGACTTTTCAATCTGTTGACAGATGGACTGTCTCTCTACTGCCGCTTAAAGCACTTCAGTGGGGCATGCTGGGATACTGTCCGAGCCCACCTCTCAAAGCTCTTATAGCATTTCTGTCTCTCCTCGCTTGAATTTAATGGGCTGTTTTACACCACGGCTGTAAATTTACCCTCAGCCACAGCTTTGTGTAGATCCCACTAATGTATTTTGTAGGTTTCCCTGAAGACCATGTTGATGTGTTTGTTAGAGATTTCAATAAATAGTTGTTTTTGTACCAAAGTCTAATATTTTCCCATATTTGGTGTTTTGTTTCTCTTTGAAATATCTTATATCAGGCATTCTTTTTATAATTTGTTGTAATGTTAAAGTGTGCTAAAAATACTCAATTAGCTCATTTTGGGCTGTTCTCAGTTTGTACTAGTCAGATGTCTGAGACATTCCTGTCTAATCTTTTCCTATGTGTTTCCTCACAGGAGATAAAATCATTTTTGGTGAATCAGTCCATCTTTTTGCCATTGAGATGACTGCCCATAAAGGCACAAAAAGTGATTAGTTGTTGAAATGATAAACATTTAAAAATAGCGAATAGTTGATTAAAAAAAAAAAAAAAAGCACAGCAAATGAAGACCAAATGTATAACCTTTACAGACTGTGATTATGAGTTAAATAATAATGTTTACATGAATAGTGTGTGAAGTGCTTAATGTCTAAACAAAACAAAAAATTCACAACATTTGTAAATGTGTAAAAGTGCAAAATATATGAATCAAAGTTTGATAAGATTTGTTAGCTTTTTATTTACATTAAATGTTAATCATGTATTTAATGATTAACAAGCATGTTATCTCATAGCTATTTGAATATACGTTAACTAATGATCCGTTAAGTATTATGTAATGCTTGTTAATTATTTATTTATTTGTATTTTATTAATAACAGTTTTCATACAAACACAAAACAGATCAAAGTCTCACAAAATGTATATAAATAGTATGTTATACATAAAATAAACAAAGGAGAAAAAAAGACCCCCACACCTCAACCCGCACCAGATACAGTGAAAAATATACACCATAAAGCCATACTTAATCGAACTTAAAGTGAGAGTGAAGTTATCCATATTACATTATGTGCCGAAACATATTTCAACTCTTAAAAAGATACCTAAGGAAGGGGCCCCAGATTTTATCAATTTTTTTAGAAGCATCAACTTAAGAAAAACGAATCCTTTCGAGCTTGAGGGAAGCAACCATTTCAGCCAGAGATTTATGAAAGCTGGGTGTTAGAGTGGACTTCCACTCCAAATGTGTCAATGCTAAATATAGGGTCAGAACATCCAAAAGCTAACTCAAAATCTGGACTGATATCTTCTCCAAAAACATTTGAGTACCACAGAAAAATATTCTTCCAAAACTCAGAAATCTCAGGGCAAAACCAAAAAGTATATGAGCATGCGTCCCATCAGAGTCTTGCATCCATCGCATAATGGGGAAACTGAAGGGTACATTTTATTGAGTTTAGATTTGGTATAGTGTAACCTATGCAACACTTTAAATTGAATAAGTTGTAATCTTGCATTAATAGAACAGGTATGAATTCGCTTCAGTCCTTCTTCCCAAATCTCGTTTGAGATATTAATTCCAGTATCATTCTCCCATGCTACTTTGAGGTGATCTAAAGACACTGAAAAATTAGATATCTGTTTGGCCATAGGGGGTTGACTCAAAAGATAATGATCCTGAGGCAGCTGCTGAAACTCAGTAAAAGAATGTTTCATGTAGTGGCGCATCTGTAAATATAGGAAAAATTGTGATTGGGAAATGTCAAAGGTTTTATACAAGTGCTCGAAAGTGGCACATTTTCCATCTATATAGACGTCCTTAACCATGGTCAGTCCTTTGCCTCTCCACAGTGAAAACCTTATCTGACTGGCCAGGCAAAAAATGATTATTATCACAAATGGGCTGGAGCACTGATGGTCGTTTAATATTCAAAACAGTCTTCAATTGATTGAAAATTAGAAATGGATTTGAGCACAACTACATTTTTTTTACATTGTGACTTATTTAAAAATACTGGGTTCGAGAAAAGAATAGCAGCAAGGGAGTTACCAACAACTGACCGAGCCTCCATGTACAGCACTTGGGTTGGGTGTCCATCAAGTTATTATCGGCAGCTTGATCACTAATCCACCAGAACACCAGCCCTGGCATTAGCAGCACAATAATAATAATGACGGAAAACAGTAAGCGCTAGATCACCCAGCTGTTTCAGCTTCTGCAAACGGGCCTTAGAAATTCTATGTGCTTTATAACCCCAAATAAATGGCAAAATGACTGATTCTAATTGTTTAAAAAAAGATTGTGGCAAATATAGGCAGGTTCTGAAAAAGATAAACAAAGCGAGTCAGAGCGACCACATTGACCCGACCAATTAAAGATAACGGAAGCACCCTCCATTTAGCAATAGATATTTTTAACTTATTTATGGCTTCCTTGAAATTTATACTGAAAATTTGTTTAATTTTTTAAAAGAATGACTAACCCTAAATAAGTGAAGTGATCCTGTAATTTTAAAAGGATAGACCTCAGAAACTGAGCATCCAACCCTTCACCCAAGGGCATGAATACACTCTTCTCCCAATTAACAGAATAACCAGAAAAAGAGCCAAAAACCTCAAGTGATTCCGTTAATGATTTATTAATAAAGCTTTTAATCATTGTGAACTATCTGTTAAAATCATTAGATTGTTTAAAAAGTGCATGATCATATGAATTGCAAGTTTAATGACATTTCAATGTACATTAAATCTGTTAATCAGTAATGTTTAATAAGTTCATCAGTAAACATTAACAAGCACATTATCTCATATTTATATCTATGTGTATATATTAACTAATGATCTGTTAAGCATGATATAATGTTTGTTAATGATTAATGAAAGTTAATAAAAAGTGTTACCAAAAAAGCACCTTGCTAGTGTACTAGACTAACTGGGATATGTCACATGACTTACAAAATGTTGCCCTTTTGTTGGTTTGATTGCTTCTATTGTTCTCCTCATTTGTAAGTCACTTGGGATAAAGCGTCTGCTAAATGATTAAATGTAAATGCTTATGCTCAGATAATGATTTCTCTTTTCTTTGCTTGTGCTGATTTCCTTTCACTGTATTTGTGCCAGTTTTGTGTGGTACACAGAATAAGCCATGGCTAAAACTTGAACAAGTGCAACATTTTTGATACAAAGTACCCAGAGTTGTTCTGTCAAACCTTCAGAGGTCTCAGAATCCCCAACACTGGTTTTCAACATTTTCTTTGCAACTGATCTGACTGACCTGCACTTCTTTGAAACCTCACCAGTTCCTTTACACCTTTATCGGTCTTTCTTTTCCACGGTCTAGACATTCTGTAAAATTATTAAAAAGAAAATGTTCTTGTATGTAAGGGGATGGTTGTAGCACTTTTTAAAGATGTGTTACAACCTTATCCCACCCCTGTCAGCCAGTGTTTGGCTAGGCATATTAGCATATTGGTTTGAAATTAGCAAGTTAAAAATGCATCACATTTTGACTGAGAAACAATTTTATCTAATATAAGTTAAATGAACAAAATACAAAAAAAAAAAAAAAATAGCTGTAGTACAAAAAAAAATTACATTCTTACTTAAAAATCTGTTGTTGTTTTTCTGGCATAACTATTTTACAACCATTCATGGGATTTGGGAGGAAGTGGGTAAACATTGAAATAATCATAGGGGTCCTAGCTTATCCCTGATTGGTGGAATTGGTGGTTACAACTTGTTACAACCATACCTGGTCTCCTATCTTAAAATCATATCTATCTGTTGTTCTCTAAATGAACTCCGGATTTATTCTAATTACGAATTATGCTTTACACACACCAACTGAACCGTCCTACTACTCATTTAACAATCAATAATTCTGAAAGAAGCAAACAGTGCAAAAAAAAAAAAACTCAAAAACTTCTATGCTTTTTTGTCGCCTTTTTCCAACTTTGTTGCCATTGGCTTGGCTTGCTTAGTTGGGGACATTAAATGTAACAATTAATTAAATATTCAACAATAATATTGATCTGTCTGCATTGACCCTATTATACAAGAACTGAACTGAGCTGGACGATGACATCACGGTTTACTCCAGAGCGGCTATATACAGTATATATATATATATATAAATGAACCAAATTAATAACTTTTTTAAACAAAAATGAAACATCACTGAACTTAATTAAGCTGAACTATTTTCTTCTGGAAACAAACTTGTTTGCATTATTTTCCTGTTATCTCTGTGAAGCTGCTTTGAAACAATCTGTATTATAAAAAGCGCTATATAAATAAATGTGACTTGACTTTCACTATTCCTTCTCTTGCTGTTCTTGTACTATTCTAAACAATGTCTGAAACTTTGTATTACCTGCAGTTCTTGCGTTTATGACCTCTTTATGATGAATCGCTTGTTGTATTCCTCATTTGTAAGTGGCTTTGTATAAAAGTGTTGGCTAAATGAATCAATGTATATGTCTGTAATTAAAGCACCTCTAATAATGCACCACTACTAAACAAATATGCTGTATACCTGCTTAATACACTTCCCGAATCTAACTATAAATAGACTTCATTAGTGTATTTCACAAAGAATGATTTGCATGTATAACGTGTATGTTCAGTTCTGGTTTGGTTTTGCTTTCCCACTGTTTGCTCTGTTTGCCTGTGTTCATAATTAGTTCATGGTTACTCATTCACTCTCTTGTTGCTGGTTAATCATTGATTATTATAGATCCCTTTGTTTGTTCTTTCCATGTATTTATAGCCCTGTGTTTCAGTCCATTGTTGTCAGTTCTCGTTAACGTTTATGTTAAGTCTGATTAAGTATTATTTCTCCAATAAAAATAATAATAATATGTTTCATTTACTGTATATAGCGCCTCTCCCAAGCTCAAGGACACTTCACAATAACAGTAAGGAACAAACAGTCAGTTCAAACATAATAAATGGAAAGTTATTTACCCAATGCAAGACATGAGCGAATGCAGTTGCATATTGCATTCCAGTCGAATACAAGCAAATATGAATTATATGATCAATAAGTTATGACATGTGGGTAACTCATTAAAATAAGTTAAGCAATTCTGAACTTTTTTTTTTTTAAGTTATACAAGCTTCAACTCATTTTAAATCCGTTTGATGTAATTTAGGTTAGAATGACTTAAACATCCAAGTTGTATTGAACTTAAAAATCTAAGGCAGCAACTCATTTTTACGTATTCCTGTGTTTTGAGTAATTTTGAATTATGAAATAAAGACTATTTGAGTATTCTCCTTCGTCGTGCGATTTGACCAGCCTGTGAAAGTATGTTTCCAGTACTCAGATTAAAGCTGGAATTTGACAGCACATTACAGTCCATTATGTCAACAATTTTTCACGAGTGAACGTCTTATGCAACCAACATCTCACAATATTTCACTTTATTTGCTTGTCTTTTATTGCTTTGGCAGCTTAGTAAAACAAAATGCCATATCACTTTGCTCAACACATCTGAGTTCAAAGGTCAAAGGTCTGCCTGTTTGACCTCTCGGGTTAAATAACCACAGATCCATGTGTTTTTATGTAAAGTTTAATAATAAAAAAACAGACTAATAAATAGGTTTTAGTACTTCTTCATTTAATTTCTTGTAACACAGAATTTGTGTTATGCCATATTTTACATTTTGCATTGTAGACGTGGCATTATATCTGGTCTGGTTCACCCTGGTTATTTTACCCAGGATAATCCAAAGGCACTGCAAAACTGTGCTTAATAATAATACTACTAATAATAATAATAAACATTTATTTGTTTAGCACTTTTCATACATAGAATGCAACTCAAAGTGCTTCACATGCATAAAATCAAACAAAACAATCACACAATGTAAATGTAAAAATATTCGAAAACAACTATAAAGGTTCAGCATGTAAACAAAGTAAATTGGCAATATAGATTTTATTTATTTTATTCTTAAGATTACTCATACTGTAACCTTTACCTATTACTAGGTAAGAATCATCGCTAGTAGAACAAAACACAAAATAGTATCCCAACAGCACAGTTAGAATACTTCCCATGTGTCTTATTCCAGGAATGTCCCATTTGTTAAGATAACAGTTTGTAATGGTCACAATTGCTTCTCGTCACACTATGTGCTGTAAACCTGCAGACATGTGTCATTACATAATCACTGTGTTTCATGAATTTGCATGTTGTCATTAAAAAAAAAAAAGACATTTAAGACATTTTCAAAGCAATGTCAGTAAAACCCTTCTAAAAATGAACATTATGGTCCCTCCAGTTTCATTATTACTTTAAGAGGAGCTGGGAAATTACAGTGTCCTGTATATACACCGTATATAACTACATATGGATGAGTAATTACTATTTATATTTTATAAAACCGTCTTAATTCATCTTTTTCTTCTTGAGTCCATTAGAGTTCGGGTGCTTTTGAATTGTGCTTTTTCCTGAAATGGCTGGGATCACTTTGTCAAAAAGAAGCAGAGAGCCTGTCATACCTGTAATGACACAAAAAGAGTGGAAAACCAGCATGAACCTCTGAATATACTGGTGAAACAGAGAACTGTACATTTCTTGCTGCTATTAACAAATGTACTATATGAGTGAACATCCATGGGCTGTATGAGATCTGTGTGTTGTAGGTTTGGTTTGTGAGTATATAAACATTTAGAAAGTATTCTCAAACCTTCTGCTGCAGTTTTAGTTTTTCATGAGCATCATGCAAATGTGTTTTTATTCTGCCACTAAAAACATTTTGGTAACATTTTACAATAAGGTTCATTAGTTAACATTAGTTAATGTATTAACTAACATGAACTAACAATGAGCATTTGTTAGCATAACATTTGTTACAGTATTTTTTCATCTTTGTTAATGTTAGCTAATAAAAATACAGTTGTTTATTGTTTGTTCAAGTTAGCTTAGAGTGTATTAACTAATGTTAACAAATACAACCTTTGATTTTAATAATGTATTGGTAAATGTTGAAATTAATATTAACTAAGATTAATAAATGCTGAAGTATTGTTCATTCTTAGTTCATGTTAACTAAGGTAGTTAACTAATTAACCTTATTGTAAAGTGTAACACATTTTATTGTTTTGTCTTATTATGTGTTACTTGTGAAGTGTTTGACAGGATACACTTTTTTTCTACAAAATAAAAGCATCAGTTGATCACACAACAGTCTCAAAAGGATTTTTTGTTAATGGATCTGGCATTGATTTTAAAGGGATACTCCACTTTTTTTGGAAATAGGCTCATTTTACAACTCCCTCAGAGTTAAACAGTTGAGTTTTACCGTTTTCGAATCCATTCAGCCGATCTCCGGGTCTGGCGGTACCACTTTTAGCATAGCTTAGCATAGATCATTGAATCGGACAGGACCATTAGCATCTCTCTCAAAAAAATGACCATAGAGTTTCGATATTTTTCCTATTTATAACTTGACTCTTCTGTAGTTACATCGTGTACTAAGACCGACGGAAAATGAAAAGTTGTGATTTTCTAGGCTGATATGGCTAGGAACTATACTCTCATTCCTGCGTAATAATCAAGAAACTTTGCTGCCGTACCATGAGTGCAGCAGGCATAATGATATGACGCAGCGCCTGAAAATAGTCCCCAGGTAACTTCCAACGTGACCGGGACTAAGTTTGTCTAACCAATCCGATTGTTAAGTCTGACGTCACGCGTGACGTTTAGCCTTTTCCGGGTCCTAGCGCTCCTCTCGTCCAGAAATAACAATGGTGGAACCTGTACATTTATTTACGATCACGTCCTTCTTAGTGAGGCACCCTTGGCGGTCAAAAAGGGTTTAAATTCCTTTAACACCAACAGAGTGGTTAGTGTAGCTCATCACTCAGGTGACATAATTAAGGGTAGAGTCCAGGCATCAATGAAAAAGAAGATTTACGAGGTTGAAGTGAGTTAGCTCGGGACACGGGACACAGCACTGCGGCATTGTAAAAACACTCAATAATAACCAAAACACTAGCGAAAGCGGTAGGTAGGTAGAGAGGACCTGGACTTTGGACCCGGAAAGAGTATTATCGGAGAGTGGTTACGTCACGACTTAACCGAATTAGACCTATTTTCAGGCGCTGCGTCATATTATTACTATTATTTTTTGAGAGAGATGCTAATGGTCCTGCCCGATTCAATGATCTATGCTAAGCTATGCTAAAAGTGGTACCGGAGATCGGCTGAATGGATTCGAAAATGGTAAAACTCAACTGTTTAACTCTGGGGGAGTTGTAAAATGAGCCTATTTCCAAAAAAAGTGGAGTATCCCTTTAAAGGTCAAAGTGCATGTTGTAATCATGCTCACCTAGTATTGGCCCCATCCAGTACACAAAACCGTACTCTGCGAAAGTGTTTCCAGGACAGGGGAACTGTATAGAGAATGCCAGTGCTGGGTTGAACACAGCTCCAGTGAGATGTCCACCTTTACAAAACACAGTAGCTTCCTGAACACAGTTGCACTGCAGTTAACAGCATATGAATGATACTGAAATATCAATAGACAAGATCTGCATGAGAAAGAACGAACGGACGGACGGACGGACGGACGGACGGACGGACAGACAGACAGACAGACAGACAGACAGACAGACAGACAGACAGACAGACAGACAGACAAGATAGATAGATGACTTTGATTTGACAATAAAAACACTTGCACTGGTCATACAGTACTGTGGTGGTCCTGAAAAAGTATTATATTTGAACCATGGTACGACCATGGAATTTTAGATTCGTGCACACACCCGCATAGACTAAAGTGGTGATGACAGCCGCTATTGAATGAACCCGATATTTCTCCTCCACTTTATCCAGGTTCGACACCGCAGAGTGCATGACAAACGCGCAGCTCAGCTCCACCGCGGCGGCCTGCAGCAGAGGGACATTAATGGGGCTGTTCGTGCATTTAAAGTCCATCAGTGTATGCTGTTCATGCAGGTCAGAGAGCGCCAGTGACCACAGGCGAGGCATCACTAGCCGTGCCACCACAGCCGCGATCAGCTGGCATGAGATCTGTGCCAATGCGCGTCTGCGGGTGAGAGTCCCGCGGTAGAGCTGCTCCAGAGAGCCGGTGGGGTTACAGATCGCACCGTGGAAAGAAAGCACGTGGATCACCGAGATGAGGTACGTGAGGGTCAGTCCGATATGCGGCTCCAGTCTGCCCACCTCCGCGAGCAGCTTTAACTCGTGCGTGCACGCGCACAACTGAAAAGTGGAAATAAACTCCAGCACATAGGTGATCCAGTTACGATTTGGGAATAGATATGAAGCTGTCCTTCTCGCCACCTCGCTAAAAACTACAATTCCCACCAGTAAGGACAGAGAGACGGTAAGATAGGCCATCTCTGCCAGCTCTTTACGGCCTCGCTACGAATAATCGTTCAAAACTCTAATCCTGTCATGAAACTTTGGTGTAGAGCGGTTCCGCCTTTGCGCCATTTATCCCGCCTACTACAATTCAATCTGTGCAGCTACTATGGCAAAAGACTTGACTCATGAATATTAAATAGTTGCTTCTGGGAGTGCTCAAGCACGTAACCTTATTCATATTAATGATCCAACCTTTATCGTAACAGCGATTCGGATTTCGTCAGCTGACTAGCGCCCACGTCTGGCCTTCAGCCAATCGGGTAGGAGAACGTTTTGTTACGTAAAAATATGCATGACTCAATCCTCTACCGTAGTAGGATTTGTAAAGAACTTCGTCCGGTGTTGCCAGAGGTTACCAGAATAAACATTTATCTGCAAAATAAATAAATCTGACCAGAAATGAACAAATATAGACTCCCCAAATCACTGTATGCCCTTTTAATCTAACAGAATATTATACTGTTGAGACGGGCAGTTTTAACTTAAGCTTCTTTATAATAATATAATAGGCTAAATAATATAGGCAAGGTTGAGGTTAAGAGTGAGGAGGTGCTCTGAGTGGAGTAACCAGCGTATGATCATTGGATCAATAGCGTGTGTAAATAAGGTCCAACTGATTTGTGAGTAGCCGCTATATAATACAATAGGGTAACGTTATAATATAATATTTGTAATAATAATCAGTGCTTGAAGTGGGGAAAAGGTTTCCCCCCCTCCCGGGGATGGTTTGTTGGAGGGACGTAGTTTTGGTTTGAACATTGAAATGTGAACCGTTTAAAAGGGTCCCACCCATGCTCCCTCGTGAGATTGATTTGTTTTTGCAAAAGGGCCTTTTGTGGTATCATCTACTCATGCAAAGTTGGCCAAAGTGCCATGGGAAGTCAAACTATCTTTTTCTTATACTGAAAATGTTAATTTCCTGCATCTCTTGGAATATCTGAATGCCAGGTTCGGAGGTTCCTATATCTCTCATTATTATCAGAACACATTTTACATGGGGAAAACCAGTTGTTTTGGTCTAGCATCTAGGCTAGTTCTTGTAGGCTATTGTTTAACTATTGCATTTGTTACAATAAGGATGTAATTACAGCCCAATTCGACATCGAAAAATGCTACCTATCAGATTGTGCTACCAGCATCATATTCATGTAGTATGAGTCTTTATTAACGTCCATATCTACCCCTACCCCTTTATCCCTCTCTCTGACAGCGAGTTGACTCACAAACCTACCTCCCCTCACTCACTTGTTTAATTTGCTCAGGATGAATATTGTTGCTGTTCCAGGGCTTGAATTTTAGCGTGGGATTGCGCTTATTGCGCATAAATTTACGCATTCACGCAGATTATGAGCTCACAACCAAAGTGCACATAAAGCTCCCTCTTAATTGAGTTTGTTTTTTCGCTGCCTATTGTGCCTAAACAGTCAAATACACATAAATTGCCTTTGGAATTAGAGGCCCGTTTCAAAGAAACAGTTGGAGGCCCCACATGGAGACACTCAATGGCTCTGTGGATTTGTTTCTCTCTATGGCTCTGGCTCTGTGGATTTGTTTGGAACTATTTTTGTTGGTAAAATAGTGCAAAAACAGACAATGTTCTAAGACTAAAATAAAAGTCACCTAACATTAATTTCTTGTTTATTGAACTGTTGAATGAAATCAATAAGCTATCACATTTGCAATTGTGCTATTATTCGGGAAAACAGCACTATATGGCCTGTTCTAAATTAGCTCATACAAGGACATTTTTAACCCATGTCTTGAATTTTGGGGGCATTTTTATTCATTTTAGTGGCATTTTTGCCCCTTGCCCCCATTAATTTTTGTGCTTGCGGGGAGCAGGGCTCTTTTTTGAGAGCAAGGGGAGGCCCCTTCTGTTGTGAGGCCCGTTTCAGGTGAAACGGTTGAAACATAAGGTGTGTTCGACATCGGCTGCGGCTGGATGTAACCGATCGGCGAGAGTAGCCGCATGCAGGCGGGGAGGAGCTGCAAACGGAGACGTGAAGTCGGACACTTTCTGACCGCTCACGTGGTGATTGCATACTTTACCACAGCTGAAGTGAAATAAATGCAATATTTGCCAAATAATACACAGATGTTTCAGAGACATTTTCATTCAATACTTTATGTATTGAATAAAGTTCAACATAAGCTACTATCAATGAAGTGGAGTCTACGTTTTTTTAATCAGTTTTAATTTGATAAACATGACACAATATAACATCGCAACTACATGAAAAGAGTGTTTACTGTTATAAAAAACTGATTTGTGAACTTTAGAGGAACTAAAGGTGTTTGAATAAACACGAAACATATGTGACCGTTGTCATGCGGTGAATCCGGCCAATCGTGGAACAGCTGTGTCGTCATCAGAGCTCATGCAGCCGCTCTTGAGAAGCTGCGCTGGCTGAGTTCTCCGGCTACTCTCGAATCGCTCTCGCGGTACTTTGATGGCATACGTCACAGTCACGTGGCGTCGGCGCTGTATCAAGTCGGACAAAATTTCTAACCGGCATGCACTGCTTCAAGTCAGCCGCCGATCGGTCTGCACAGAGCTGCATGAAGTCGAACAAGCCTATAGTCTCGCGTCGGCAGTAGTGGTCGACCGATATATCGCCAAGGCCGATATATCGGCAGATATTTGGCACTTTTAAAATATCGGCATCGGCCGTTAAGTTTTTCTGATTGGCCGATGTGTTGGAAGCGGGACTTTTATTTTGACGGGCGGCGCTGAGAACACCAGTTGCCTGATCACACACGCTCACTCACATTCTCCGTCTTCATTAGTTTACGATCTCTGTCACAGTCAGTCATATCTAATACTTTGTTAGACAGAACTGGTAAACAAAGAAAGTAAATAGTATGCGAAAAAGTAAAGTGTTGCTTTTATATTATTTGTTACAGAAAAGCCAAACAATTAACGTTAGGCTGAAATACTTTCTCATTTACTGTCAACATTCAGCAAATGCGCATCTAACTTGCATCATTTAAACAAATCTCTGAATATCTAATAAACATTTAATTTCACAAACCTTGCAGATTTAATGGAATCCAGCTGTGATATCTTGTGAAGTGTGCGTCTGTAGCCTGCATAAACTGCGAGTGACGGTCGGTCCGTGCGAAGTGAGTGAATGCAAACAGAAGATCAGCTTCAGGAGACGCGATCGAAAAACTTTAAATCCTTCATTTTAAAATATGCTGTGCTATATCCAGTTGCCCACTGTGTCATATTCATATCGTTTTCACTGTGTGCTGTATGTAATATTAGCGTTACCTTATCTTTATTTGAAAAAATATGATTACCAGTGCGCACAATATTACCATATTACTCAGTGCAATGTTACAGTGTTTACTTCCTTTTTATTCACATATTCATATATATTTTTTAACAATGACTTTATTTGTGAAAAATACTGTAATAGGATTGCAGATTCAAAAAGTTGCCATCTAAAGTATAAGCATGTTTATTTTAAAGATTTGTTTTCTAATTTATTTAAAATGGATAAAATATTGATTAAAATAAATATAAAGTATATCATAAAAATATCGGCTTTATATCGGCCATCGGCCATCCTGCTCTCTAAGATATCGGCATTGGCCATCAGAAAACCAATATCGGTCGACCACTAGTCGGCAGAAGGTCTGGACTCTATCGCAGCTTTTCTTGGCCAAGGACCGCCCAAGAGGACGTTTGACTGACATGTAACGCAAACAATTACAGTTTGTTTTGTTCCACGTCATGTTTAGGGGCGTGAAAATATAATGTCGATGTCGCTACAATAACAGCGTGCATCTAATAAATTATTAATTCAAGAACGTGCAAGTTTACTACAACAATGGAGCCACGAACTTCACATACTTTTGTAAATCCAGCGTTGAGCTGATCCAGGTAAGCGCTCATTGTCAAGTAAACACAATGGCGTTCTTCTTCCACAAGGGGTTTTTGCGTCATGGCATTTGTTTCCAGGCGAACCGATAAAGAACGCGACACACAAGTCTCCCGGAAATCCTGTAGAATTCAAGATCAGATCAGATCAGATCGCGACTTCGAAAATCCTGAAGTGTTTCCAGAAAAGTGTGCCATATGCATCAGACGTTCAGCAAACAGTCCGTGGGCGTGGCTGAGGCTGAGACTAGGTGAAACATTTAGCAACGGCTGTCCACAATAAAAGGCCACTCTAAAATGTGCAGTTTTACTGTATTGGGGGGGTCCGAAAACCAGTCAGTATCTGGTGTGACCACCATTTGACTCACACAGTGCAACACATCTCCTTCGCATTGAGTTGATCAGGTTGTTGATTGTGGCCTGTGGAATGTTGGTCCATTCCTCTTCAATGGCTGTGCGAAGTTGTTGGATATGGGCAGGACCTGGAACCCCGATGAGGACGACAAGCATGCAGATGAGCTTCCCTGAGACGGTTTCTAACAGTTTGTGCAGAAATTCTTTGGTTATGCCAACCGAATGTTGCAGCAGCAGTCCGGGTGGCTGGTCTCAGACGATCTTGGAGGTGAAGATGCTGGATGTGGAGGTCCTGGGCTGGTGTGGTTACACGTGGTCTGTGGTTGTGCGGCCGGTTGGATGTATTTTCAAATTCTCTTAAACGCCTTTAGAGACGGCTTATGGTAGAGAAATGAACATGCTGTGTGATAAAACTGCACATTTTAGAGTGGCCTTTTATTGTGGCCAGCCTAAGGCACACCTGTGCAATAATCATGCTGTCTAATAAGCATATGGATATGCCACACCTGTGAGGTGGATGGATTATCTCGGCAAAGGAGAAGTGCTCACTAACACAGATTTAGACAGATTTGTGAACAATAATTAAGAGAAATAGGCCTTTTGTGTGCATAGAAAAAGTCTTAGATCTTTGAGTTCAGCTCATGAAAAATTGGGGCAAAAACAAAAGTGTTGCGTTTATAATTTTGTTCAGTGTAATTAAGAGAATGTACGCCGCCATCTTACTCCGACGAAAGTGACTTGAACGCACCTGCTGTCGTAAACACTACTTCCCACCTCGTAAATACAAACTTTCCAGGAGGACTTGAACGCACCATTGAAGCTTATGGAGTAGAGTATTGTGAGAGATCGAGTGTACCTGCATTTACAGTAGATATAGCATTTTCCTTCAGGTCAGTCCTATATTCATAATAAA
This sequence comes from Leuciscus leuciscus, assembly GCF_965113295.1. Taxonomy (NCBI): domain Eukaryota; kingdom Metazoa; phylum Chordata; class Actinopteri; order Cypriniformes; family Leuciscidae; genus Leuciscus; species Leuciscus leuciscus. Next base: position 24,401,224 of record NC_138734.1, on the reverse strand, counting down.
AACTCAGCAGCAATAGATTGTCCTCTTAACGGGTTTTCCTTGCCCTTACAGGCTAATCATTTGTCAGTTGCGTCTTGCTTCGTGTTCACAAAAAGTTCAGTCCTTTCAATATAAAAGTCTTCTCTACTGACTGACTCTCATAAAAACCGTCTGTTGCGAAATAATGTAACTTATGTTGCTGTTTACGGTCAGGACATTTCAAGCGGAAGGAAGGCTTTTAGTGATTTAGTCACTTAGGCCTAATGAAAGTGGCATTGATACATATTTTTGGGATATAATATTTGTATTGTGTGGCAACACTTTTATAAAAGCATTAAGGCACTTAGGCTAGTGCTGTATCATGAATAAAGCTTGCACACTGAGTATGAAGGGGTTACAGGCAACTTACGAGTACGGTACAGTATTGTCTATTGTGGTATTATGAGAGAGAGAGAGAGAGAGAGAGAGAGAGAGAGAGAGAGATCGACTAAACGAGTGTATTACCTGCATCTGAAATAGCATTCATTCTTCAGGTCGATGTCCATATTATTATATAAAAAAAATCAGTTTGAATGTCCGGTGAGGAAAGCGATATGTTCGTCTTTGTCCTTCCCATTAAAACAACTGTCTTCCTTATTCTGACTCACTTATAAAGACAGTCTTTGCCGCCATCTAATGGGATAATAATGTAACTTTCACTGAAGTCCAAAACACGACCCTTTCTCAATACCAAATACGGCGTATTATTAATATAATATAATATTGAACAACAATATTTACATTAACAACAATAGCCATTATAAAAGACAATATAAACACAAGCAAACAATTCAATCAAACAGATTGTAAAATAGGCACTATGATTTTATATTAGTCACATATTTGAGGTCTAAATAATTACACAAAAAACTCTTTAAAATTACATTTAGTGACACAATAACAGTAGTATTTTTGAAAATGCAATGACAGTCTGTGAAAGAACTTGTATAAAATATAATATAATGTAATATAATGTAAAATAATGTAAATAAATGTTAAAATATAATATACACATATATAATCTGGCAACATTCTTTATTAGATTTTATTAGATTTAAATAGATTTTTGAAAATCCCAAGCTAATATGTGACTAATAATATAAATGAACATGGCTCTCCAAAGTGATGCTGGTGGAGAGAGTATTAGTAAGTCATATTGGAACATGTTTTTGAGTCTATGAGACCTGATGATCAGGGGCAAAACTGAAAAGGTCTAAGAGACTTTAGCTATATGGCTTTTGTTTGTTATTTATACCTTAAAAGAATTTAAATGAAAACAGTTAAATACACAAATACAGACATATGAAGAACCAAACCAACCAACAGTTTTCATGAAGCATTATTGTTATGGTATTAGGTACTTTGATTATAGTAGCTAATAAATCTAAATAGTTAGTTTGGCTATTTTGATGAGTCTATTTGTATGATATTGCATACATTATCCATAATTTAAAAGAAAATCCTATTTATTAAACATAGGTGCATTGAGTTCACCTTGTTTTGACTAGTAGCCTGTTAACTGTTAATTACCTGCAGAGGGCGCTGAAATACTTAATAATGGGGTTTCGCATGACATCATTGGAGATGAACCTAGTAATTTTATCAGATAAGTGCAAAGCCACCAACAAATTATTTTTCTAGTTTTCTACGTGTACAAGCCAGAATTAACTCATATCCTAGCTTTACATTTAATACTTTGTCTAAACTAGTGCGTACATTTAGACATCCCATAATGCTATCTATCTATCTAGATATCTATCTATCTATCTATAGGCCACATCTTTTCTATTTCTTATCCAAATATCTCGAGTTTGTCTCATGAGATCAGCTCATCCTCCTCAGCACACATGTGGTGTGTTTAATATTGCATGTTCCTCCTCCACTGGTGCAGGTGACGCGTCTCGTGAGCGCAGCGCTGCGTGGGGAACTGATGACCACTGGGATCGCGCGTGGGCGGCGCTTCCCGCAGCAGGTTTGTGTGTGTCTCTACAGCAGTGAGACAGACATTAAAGACAGACAGTGGAAGACTGGAGCAAATGAGCGCGGGGAGACACTGAATGCGTGACAGAGCGAGGGAGAGTCTGCGAGGGGAAAATCACATTCGCGTCTTTGGACAGAGGTGAGTGAAGCCTGCTCTTTACTGCTGTCACGCGAGTCGCGTTCACCGGGATCTTGCGTGACGCGGAGACGCGCTGGCTGGCGTGGGGCGCGTGTCTGTGGAGAACAGACAGAGAAAGCGCTGCTTATTCATTTCAGAGTCAGACAGCACAAGGATGTGGCTTTATCAGCAGGAATTGCTCGGATTATAGTGATTCTTCTCCTCGTTTATGTGGTTTGAGATCAAATAACACCGTCTGATCTCTGCTTTAGTTACATGTGCCTCCAGCAGCAGAAGGTATGCTTGCCTTATATTCAATCTAACAACATCCAAATGTATGCATGTTGGATAATAATTATAATTATAACAATATTTGTGTGATATTTATATTTCTCAACATATTAATTTATAAACAATTACAGTATAAACGTTAAATAAAACAGTAATACATAAATTTATATTTCTATTAATATATAAATGTATCAACATTATATATTTAATATAACTAAATAGTGCTATTAATAATGTCTGTGTAATGTATATCAATGTGTCATTTTTTTTTTTTACATATAATACAATATGTAATAAAACATAAATTAAATATGTACATAATAATGAATAGTAAATATAAATATTACACAATTAATTATTGTTAAAATCATTATTGTCAATGTGTGTTCTCATTTATGGGTTACTTTATGCATTTTATGTAAAACACTATATTGTAGGCTCTTTGATGAATTTCTTATGTTTCTGTATTGTAAATCGCTTTTGATAAAATCGTCTGCTAAATGCATAAATATACATGTAAAGATAAGGGCCTAGTTGTCCAACAGTCTGAATATGCTCATGCACTGTTTACACTGTTGGGCGTGTAAGCAGCACATGACTGTGTTCAGAGACTGGACTAATGAGAAGTCCATCGTCCAAAAATACTACAAGATTGCTGATGGAATGTATATTATATTTTGGAAAATATTCTATAAAGATTTTGGTAAGATCCAAGAATCTGAAAGGATTCAGCTCTACTGGATGAACCAAAATTGGGAATTTCAGGTTCACCAGTGGGTGTTGGATTTGTATTGGATCCCTTGGATTGTTTCCAAACCATTAGCATTCCCTCAGGATTTTTAAAAAGCCATGAACCTTGTCAGTGATCGAACTACGTTGGGTTAGTGAGTTTGGCTTCCTTTGTCATCGGATAAAAATAATATATACAGGCTCTTAATATGCTGAAGCTTTTACAAGTGTGTTTATTTAAAAGCATAAATTCAGAACGAAATCTTTAGGGTCATTTGTGTGGTTTTATTGCAGTGATGTTTCAGTAGTTGGGGGATCTGTCTGACATAATAGTATATGTGTGAGATAAGAGCAATGGATCAGCTCACTTTGGACTGAATGGGGTCACGTATCCGCAAAATCCTTAAACCAGTTAAGTCAAGCGCGTGTTTCTTCCGGGATATTACACCAAGGTCTGATATCTGTAAAAGGCCTGTAGAAGCTCTCCTATACATGCGCTTTAAAGGGAACGAGGAAGTGGCAAACAGCACAAATCCATCATTCCAATGTTTTACTTCTGAACCAAAATGTGAACCAACCAATTGGCTTTTGCAGTATCGCTTCTAGTTTGTGGAGCACTGGGTTTTCATTCTCATAACGTTGTCGTCATCGTTTAATGAGTATTTCTAGCACTGAGATGGCATCATTGTGTTGTATGTTTTGAGTGAGTTGAAATGCTCATCCAGTCTAATTTTGTCTACGTGTGATGTAAGCACTTTTGTGTGTGGGACTCTAATTGCTTGAAAGCACATGCATGAAGCACCAGCGTCCGTCTGCAGATCTGTAGATAGTATCAAACCTATTCATTTATTAGGGTTGGGGAGCTGTCAGTGTGAAGTGGGGGTCGCTGATTCAGAAGTAAGCACACCCTTGGGCCACACGTCACCATATGGTTTCAGTAACACCCTGTTTATCATCCCAAAACATGGGACAAAAAACATCCCAACCACCCCCTCACAGATGTGTATTTGGCCTAGAAGCACTGCAGTGACTTCATACTCATTGTTATGTGAGTGTGTCTGACTGTACTTTTTGATCTGACCAGATTTGCAAAAGCATTTTACAATTAGTTAAAAAAACAAATGATAAGCAAGAGATTTCTATAATCAGTAAATGTGTATTTTCTGTCTTTGGTTTTTAGTGCGCATTAAGCGCATCTTTCTGGGAAACTTGCATTTTATGGTGGAAGGATGATGTAGAAATTTTTCGCATGTTTCACAGCAACTAAGGTCAAATAACACACTTGTGGTGTTGTGGATACAATTTGTGCAATTTAGCTATAATTATGAGATTTATATACCAAATCTGAATCTATGCACGTACGCACAGAAAGTTTCTCTATTTTAAAGTGCAGTATGTAATTTCTACACCACGTGCGAAAACAAACTTGATTTTATATTGTAGACTTCAGCAGAAAATGTAAATGCCGCTTACCAGTGCAAAATTCGTCACCATTATGCTAGGGTATTTTGGATGGTTGTGAAAATCTAAAGCTAATACTTTCAAGTTGCTATAAATGGTTTTAATACCCCTTTTTATTATTAAGGATGTACACTATCTTTCAAAAGTTTGGAGTCGGTACGGTATTTTAATGTTTTTGAAAAGTCTTTATGGAGCCATTTACACGACACCGTTTTAAACTTAAAACGGAAAACTTTTTATGCGTTTTGTCCGTTCATTTACACGACAACGGTGTTTTGGGGGCCTGAAAATGCAAAAATTTAAATAAGGGTTTCAAAGTGCAAGTTTTTGAAAACAATACCATTATTGTTTTGATGTAAACTACAAAAACGCGAATTTGTGAAAACGGTGACGCCATGCTCATGTGTATTACATGTTTAGTCTATAGGGACGTAGTGATTATTTACAAAAGCCCCTTTCACACAGAGATTCCGGAAAATACACGGATAAAGTGACCCGGGATTTGACCCGGGTTCGTTTGATTTTGGTTCATTCACACTGCCAGTGATTTTCCGGAATCAGAGAGTGCGTTCACACACAACCCGTAAAAATGCCGTAAAGACACGTGACATCGATGTGACTTGTAATCTCAGCAGCGTCTTAACCACGCTTGTGCATTTTTTTCTCTGATTCGATCATAAAATTGCGCTTTACGTACCATTTCACAGCTGGCGAACGATCCCGCGCTTCAGCGTCATCACTACGACACGGCATTATTACGGCTTTTGTTCACACAGCGCGCGTTCCTGGACTGAACACGGCAATGTTACTAGGTCCCGACCCGGCATCGATCCCGGCATAAATCCCGGGTCGAGTTTGCGTTCACACAGAAGGCGCTCTGGCAATTTGCCGGCAATTTGCCGGGTTCAAAGCGCTGTGTGAAAGGGGCTAAAGTGATATCGCCAACTACAGGCCTAGCAGCATAATATAGCGTTTTTAGTCCTTTTTGAAAATGTGTGTGAACGGTAATCGATTTGACAATTTTATTGTCTGTACCCAAAAAAAAGCAAAGGAAGAACTTTTCTGTTTTTAGTACGTCATTGTCAAGTAAACGTACCCTTATGCCCACCAAGGCTGCATGTATTTGATCAAATTGAAGTAAAAACTGTAATATTGTGAAATACAACAATTTAAAGTAACTATTTTCTTTTTCGAGTATATTTTAAAGGCCCACTGAAGTGTCTTGAAACGCAGCATTATTCAATGTGATTATGTAATTTCCACTTAAACCGGAAGATAGCGTGTGACATATTGAGCTGCTCCTCCCCTTTTTAAAATAGCCAATAGCATTTAATTTAAATCACAATTTGGCCAGAGCTTTTGAGCACAGTAAAGCTGCATTTGACAGTTTATGACAGCCATAGTCTAATAGATTCCCCTTTTAGATTTAATATGAAACTGTTACTAAAGCAAAACAATGAATGTAATCGTGCTGAGGATGTGTAATTAAAAAAAGTGAGTAATTTATGTTGGTACATAGCATCGGTGTTATCTCTTCTACTTGTCAGTGCTGTTTCTAATGCCAAGTCTGTCTAACCTAATCTCCTCCTAATCTCCTCCATATCGCTTTAAAATGTAGGATTCTGTGTAGAATTCAAATGGATCTGATTCGTTTTGTGGTCTGTGCTGACTCGCGGATATGATGACTCCGCCCTGTGCTATCGTGAAACCAGACTTCATTCGCCCCAATGTAAAGCATACACTGTCTGAATCGTTCCCTGTCCCCTATAGTGCACGATATGCCATTCACCATATAGAAAATAGTAATTGTATAAACAAGTGACCAATTTTAGTCTCAGCTGAGTCAGCTTTATAATGTAGTGGGTGGGATGCTTTAGATTCTAGAGAGCATTTGATTGGACAGAAAATCTGATGAGAAGCTGAAGTGCAGAGTGATGTTATCTAAATTGTTGATCCATATTGGCGGAAGTGAGAGACGTAAACTTTGAGCGCTTATATCTCCTAAATGCGAATCTTGCGAGTTGCCTGACTTTGATATGGCGAACGGGAACTTGTTTTGTGTAACATTAGCAGCACATTATTAGCTGTTTGATAACATAGTCCGACGTTGTAGAGAGTGAAACCATTGTGCAGCGTTTACCTCAGTAAATTGGCCGAGTTGATCTCTGAGCTGGTCTGAGTGAGTGGAGGCGGGGCTAATTTGCATTTTCATGATTCCGCTTATACTAAATGAAGCAAGGGTGTAGAGTTCTTGCTGTTCTTGTGTTCTTGCTGAATAAAAATAACTAATTTCTTTTCAAAAAGAATCTTTCTGAGCTTACATGTGATGATCTTTTTTAATTTGTTTGTAGAAAAAACACTGGAAGATACAAGTTAGAGTAAAAATAAAGAGATTCTGCTGATGGAAGTAGAAGCATGTGTTTTGTAGAATATATATATTTTTTTATCTATTCTGTTACTAACAAAAGCAAGAATGCAGATTGTGTTAGCCAGTTACAGTGGCGGACAGTGCAGCTACTCTGTACCGTTGAAGGGAATAAAAAGGGTTTAATCTTAAGGTCACGTCCATAAAAAAAGAAGAAGCATTGCACAGAAAGAGTGTAGGAGTCAGTAGTGGGCTCGGTCCTTTAGTGTCACTGGTCAGATGCTTGTTTGCCATTGTGATTTTCATGTGACTGCTTAAAAGTGTCATATAATCAGTAGAAAGATTTCCCTTGATCTTTTTAAATAGTTCATTGTATTCTGATTATGAAACTAAGCTGAAATAATGTCTCGTTCCTCCCACATTTAAAGACAAACAATGCCAACTTGGTGCAATGAAACAATACTGCACACCCATTATGTAGTTTGTGTATTCATATTAAGATGGACTTTGCTCAGGAGGTGTATAACAAGAGCTGGATGCCGCATTCAGAATTTTATAACCTAATTTACTTCTGCAAGTACAGTCCCTGCGTACCTTTTGAAGGTTCAGTGAGTTTGTAGCATGCATGCAGGTTTTGAATTTGCGTTCCTGTGGCCCATTTTCCCTGCCTTTTTTATTGTTATGTAATGCCTGTCACTGTACGTTATCATCTCAGCACAAGTCCCCCAAATGAGTTCAGAAGAAATGAGCCACGGCATCTCTGTCCGCTTCTCCTCTTCTAACCCCCTCTATTTAACCCGACTCCAACTCTTCCTCACGTTTTTTCCCGCTCAGCTTGTACTGTATGGCACATTGGTTTTGAATTGTCATGCTCAGGACAGTAAGAAACCACACAGAACACCCTAACAGTGCTTAAAACACCATAGCAACTGGATAGCAAAATGCTAGAAACCGCTCAGAACATCTTAGCAACTGCATAGTGACATGCTAGAAACCCTTTTGGGACACCTTAGCAACTCCATAGCAACGTGCTAGGAACTACTTAAAAAACCTTAGGAACTGGATAGCAACGCTTGCAATGCTCTGGCATTCATCCTACGCCATAGTGTGTTTTACAAAAATCAAAAAAATTTATATTGTTGATATATAAATAGTTACCGTATAACATGCTGCATTCATGTCATGAGCTTTTCCTTGTTAAAAAGAAATGTGCATATGTTATTCCACTTTCATCCTCTTTTGTGTTGTATCTGTATTTGTTAATGCTTCTCATGTTGATCTCGTGATCTGCCAAATTGGATGGCATGGCACCGCACTCCTTGATTCTGATTGGTCAATCGTGCCATCCAGCGGTATGTTGTTCCCCAATAACAACCGGTAAAAACTGATAACACGCTCATCCGTGTAACTGAAGTCAGCAGCGCTTTATGCTTGCTAGGACCGTTTTTTCCTCGTGAAAGTTTTGCAGTTGGTGAGCTATAAAATTACATTTTATTATAAAAAATGAAAATTCAAATCAACATTTTGTGTACAGTTATTTAATTATGTCATTCGGTAACGCAGACTCGATCTCTTGATTCACACAAACGCAGCTGCTGCCATTTTGCGACGATTGTTTTGCACACTGTAATGGATTATAATATAACAAACAGGTATGATTTTAAAATGGTTTAATCTCAAATCAATATCTCTTATCCCCATAATTATTTATGTGGTGAAATGCAGTGTAATAAGTGGTATGACTGTACCGTATCCCTTAAATGTTCGTCTAATTTGAACCTGCCGCTTGCTAGCAACTGCTTTCTTCTCGGAAGCTTTGCATTTAGAGAGCTAATAAAATATTTCGATCAAAATTGATGTCAATTATTGTGGCAAGTAGCCGTGTAATAATAAGCAAGTAACCTCTGCTTCTCGTCGGGGTCCTGATAACCCTGTCAAGGTTTATTCTGCGATAACAACCGGGTGGATGTACATTATCCCTTACATAAAACTGGTTGTTATTTGTGGCTTGCTATTGGTGGATGTTATGTGAGTGACAGGTTGTCCCGCCCTCACGCCAGTAAACACATCATCAGAGAAGAGAGAGATGTCGCTGCAAGAGGGAGGGGAAGTTATTTTGTTTAAAGATTATGAAGGCCCATGAATTAAAAAAAAAAAAATAATGATATGCACTTGATATTATGATATTATAATCATTTATAATAAATACTGCAATATTTCATAAAAAATTGGAATTTACATTTTTATTTTCATGGTGTCTATAGGCAGATTCTATGATACTTGTTGTAGCCAAATTCCCATGCACATGTACTAGAGCTTAATTAATCTAAAAAAATAAATAAATCACCACAATCTCGATTCAAACACCCATGCGAAAAACCTGATATAGTTTTACCATGAATTTTCTGGCCATGAAAAGCCACAGAAGCTGGCATAACGTTAAAAAACAAACAAACAAACAAACAAACACCCAATGCGATCATATTCCAAAATGACAACGATTCGCCTGTGTCTGTTGACAAAATCACAGCGAAACATTGGCGCTGATTTTGAGTCAGAGAGAGCAGATCATGTATGAAACCGCTTCACAGACAGTCTTTTCAAACACACAGTATCGTTATATCTGTGTAACAAATACTCATATTATCACATAAGTACTGGGATAGAAGTTTATAGCTACGATATAAACACTGTCTACGGAAGCGATCAAAATGGAGCAAATCACTTTTTGAAAGCAACTTGATGCTTCAAATAACGATTGGATCAAATATATCGTTACACCAGTAGGTGGCGACAAGTGACTGTTAAAAAAATAATTTTTCATTGAATCATTCATTCAAGAGATTCGTTCAAAAACGCTGATTCATCCAGTAATGAAACAAGTGAAGTATGTATTAGTGAGTCATTGAATCATTCATTCATTCAAGTTAATTAAACATTTTAAATAGACTGTAGCAATTAACATTTTGTCAGATCCTCTAGTCAATTACATACTTTTAGTTGTTCAGAATCGTGATTCTCAATTTATCCAGAATCGTGCTGCTCTATACTGCAATATTCCATAAAAAAATAAGATTTGTCATTTTTTATTTAATGGTGACTTTAAAAGCTATACAACATTGGATGTGGTTGCACCTATTAAATTAAAAAAGGTCAGAGAGAAATATAAAGCACCATGGTATAACAATACTACGCATGTTTTAAAGAGAGAAACCCGTATTTTAGAGCGTAAATGGAAACAAACTAATTTAGAGGTCTTTAGAATCGCGTGGAAAGACAGTATGTCACGTTATAAAAAGGCCCTAAAAGCTGCCAGGGCTGAGCACCTCCGCAAACTAATAGAAAACAACCAAAACAATCCAAGGTTTCTATTTAACACCGTGGCTAGACTAACAAATAAACAGACGTCACCCGAACAAAATATCCCGTTACAGTTCAGTAGTAATGATTTCATGAACTTCTTCACTGAGAAAATAGAAAGCATCAGAACCACAATTATAAACGTTCAATCTTCAATCGCGCCTTACAATTCAGCTTCAATTATCACCCCGAAAGAACAATTACAGTGCTTTACAACTATAGAACAAAAAGAGTTAAATAAACTTATCACTTCATCTAAAACAACAACATGTTTATTAGATCCTATACCAACTAAACTACTGAAAGAAGTGTTATCTGTAGTGGAAGAGCCTCTCCTCAATATTATTAACTCGTCTTTATCTTTAGGTCATGTTCCAAGAACATTTAAACTGGCAGTTATAAAACCTCTCATTAAGAAACCACAATTAGATCATAATAATCTAGCAAATTATAGACCCATTTCAAATCTTCCATTTATGTCTAAAATATTAGAAAAAGTGGTGTCCGCTCAACTGGGCTCTTTCTTGCAACAAAATGATATCTATGAAAAGTTTCAGTCTGGATTCAGACCGCATCATAGCACTGAAACTGCGCTCGTTAAAATCACAAATGATTTACTTTTAGCTTCTGACCAAGGCTGTATCTCAATACTAGTTTTACTTGATCTTAGTGCTGCGTTCGATACTATAGATCACACAATACTCTTAGATCGACTACAAAATTATACTGGTGTTCAAGGACAAGCACTAAGCTGGTTCAAATCATACCTATCTGACCGCTACCATTTTGTCTATTTAAATGGAGAAAAATCGATCATAACTCCAGTAAACTATGGAGTGCCGCAGGGATCTGTATTAGGCCCTCTGTTATTTTCAATATATATGATGCCACTTGGAAATATTATAAGGAAACATGGAATTAGTTTCCATTGTTATGCTGATGACACTCAATTATATATTTCATCACGGCCGGATGAAAACGCTACATTTTCCAAATTGACAGAGTGTGTTAAAGATATAAAAGATTGGATGACGCGTAATTTTCTTTTATTAAATCCAGACAAGACAGAGGTAATACTTATCGGTTCAAAAAACCGCCCAAAAAACCTCGCACAATACAACTTTAACATCATAGGATGTCCTGTTACTTTATCCTCTACAGTAAAAGACCTGGGTGTTATACTCGATTGCAACCTGTCTTTTGAAAATCATATTTCTTATGTTACAAAAACAGCCTTTTTCCACCTTAGAAACATTGCTAAGCTACGTAATATGCTATCAGTTTCTGATGCAGAAAAGTTAGTTCATGCATTCATGACCTCGAGACTGGATTACTGTAATGCTTTATTAGCTGGTTGTCCTGCATCCTCAATAAACAAGCTACAGTTAGTCCAAAATGCCGCCGCTAGAGTTCTTACGAGATCAAGAAAATATGATCATATAACACCGATTTTATCATCACTGCATTGGTTACCTATAAAGTTCCGTATTAATTACAAGGTATTGCTACTGACTTATAAAGCCCTAAACGGCTTAGCTCCAGTCTATTTAACGGATCTTCTATCGCCCTATAATCCATCGCGCTCTTTGAGATCACTAAATTCAAGGCTTTTGGTCATACCTAGGATATCCAGAACCACCAAAGGAGGGAGAGCATTTTCACATTTGGCTCCAAAACTCTGGAATAGTCTTCCTGATACTGTTCGTTGCTCAGACTCGCTCTCCCAGTTTAAAACTAGATTAAAGTCGCATCTCTTCAGCCAGGCATTCATATAATCCTACAGTTCAAACTACAATCCGGCCTCTATCCAATGCCAGAGGAGAACTGGCCCCCGACTGAGCCTGGGTTCTCCCAAGGTTTTTTTTTTTTCTCCATTAAGGCACCTGATGGAGTTTTAGGACACCATTAGGTCACTTGATGGAGTTTTTCGGTTCCTTGCCACTGTTGCCTTTGGCTTGCTCAGTTGGGGATATTTTGGGGATATTTAATTTAATTTTATCAATCAATAAATTCCTCTTGAAACAAACTTTGTTGTATTATTTAAATTTAATACTGTGAAGCTGCTTTGATGCAATCTGTATTGTGAAAAGCGCTATACAAATAAACTTGACTTGACTTGACTATAGCTATAGCTTATTTTAGCCAAATTATCATGCACATTTACTAAATAGTGTGTCAAATCAATCAGAGGTCTTGTTAGGATGCTGCCTTAGACGGTAACGGCCTGTGTGGGGTGAAGATACAGTGTAGCAAGAATGAACTAGTGACTCACGCTTTTACACCTGTTTCACATTGCATAATGTCATCATCACAGAGTTGCTTTGTGTATCAGTCATTGTTTGGAATGGAAATAAATACCTGGATGAGAGTCTCATGAGTGTGATTCACTCTTGACCTCTCAAGCAGCGGTTGACAGACAGGAAGTTCATAAATGTCTTGAGTTCCTCTAAACTGTCTCTGTGTTAAGTTCTAATTCACAGTAGGACCTCATGAGTCCCAAGCCTCTTGTTTCTTATTTTAGAGATGACTGTATTCTGTCATCACTCATATTCCAGCAGAATCCTTTAAATATGAACTTAATTTTTGTTTTTTTATTCCAAAACGCATAAGTAAGCATTCCTCATAACGTTTATTATTAAATGTTTAGGCTCACAGGCATATAGGTGTACTTTGACCTAATGTTGATTAAGTGACATCATAAAGCATCATATTACTGGGATATGAGCACCAGAATGTTTTAAAACCCCATGAACTGGTTTGGCATATTAAGTTGTGGCATAATTACGCTATAAATTTCAAAATTAATGTGATAATGATAATGATCATCACAGAAATCACGATAATGATGATTTTCAGCATCATTACTCCAGTCTTAAGTGTCACATGATCCTTCAGAAGTCATTGTAATAGGCTGATTTGCTGTTTAATATTTTTGTAGAAACCATGATACTTTTTTAAATGGCCAATTTAAAAACCTTTAATGTATCACAGCTCAGGTGGAAAGAAATTACAACTTAAATGAATGCAATGAGGATTCTTTTAAAATGAATAATTTCAAGACTCTTCCTTTGCAAACTTGCAATCAGTTGATGGTTGGGAAGAGAAACAATTATATTTTTATTATTTAATTTCAAGTATTTAGTATTTTTATTACTTATTTGATTTACTTATTAATTACTCTGGCAATTAAAAAGCATTTTAGATGACCTAAGAGATATATTAAACAAGGACTGAGGGCCTCAAAACGTTTGTTTGTAGGGTATTTAAAGATGTTTAAAGATGCCTATTTCAGGACTTTGGAGCGTCTGCTTAAGTAGAATGACAGATGAAGCTGTGTTGCGTGTAAAACAAACCGGGACTGAGGATTTGTCAGATCTCCTGATTAGACTTAAGATGCTGCTTAAAGCTGCAATTATAAAGCGTGAGTGAATGAATAGCTAGAATTGATCAGGAAGACTTCCTTGTTTATTTGAACCTCTGCACCTCAAATGACTTTCATAACAAACATGTTGCTATCAGATGATTGAGCAGGTAACAAGAGCCTATTACTGTAATTCATGCTCATCTTTGATGTATAATAAACTCAATGTCACATTGTCTTGTTTTCAAATAAAAATATATACTTCCTGAGAAACAAAACTGGGATTGTATCTTAAATATAAGTGTATTTTGCTTTGTGGAATTGGCAGATATTCAAGATTTATTATTATTATTATTATTAATGTTTTTACTGGGAAACAAAAAGATACTCATGGATTGGATTTTGAGTTTATATATAATATATATTAGTATATATTAGTGTATACAAGTGTTAATGAAACTTTTTTTTTGTAAAAGAAACTTCTGCGTAAGTGGACTTCAGGGAAAGAATAAACTGCTAGAAATGTGTGAAATAGAGCCCCTTTGAAAAGTGAACTCAAAGGCAGAAGACAGAGAAGTATGTGTGTGCTCCGCTGGAGCGCTTCACTCCCAGCATGCCGTGCAGGCGTGCATTATTCAGCGCGTTGTCATGGTGATGGGCACCTCTGAGTATTGGGCTTCATGAGGGAGGAGCTGGACAGCTGGTGGATGGAGACAGCTGCGTCACGGATTCTCCTCATTTCAGTGTGTGTGAGGGGTGGGATAGCAAATATTGTCCGATTTTGCAGATTTCTTACTGTGGACAATTTTGTCACCAAGGTACAGCTTTTTACCTTACTTTATGAAATATGCTAAATCTGACCAAACTTGCTTTTGGAAACTTCTAGTGACAACCACAAGTGGAGGAAAAATAAAGTTATACTTGGGAATGGAGTAATCAGTAGTGAGTTATTAATTGATTAGGGTTATTTTTAAATATGTAAGTATATATATATATATATATATGTATGTATATGTGTATGTGTATATATATTTATTTATTTATCAAAGTAATGAGTATTACTAGCTTGATTAATATTAAACTGCATTTATATAAATATATACATGAAGAGTTCAGATGCAAACGCCTCTAAGTGCCATCTGAAATTTTCTTCTAGAATGATAATTTTTATCAAGCTCGTATATTTAAGTTCAATAATTTCACTTAAATGACAACTAATAGGTAATCTTCACTGCCATTTAAGTGAAATTACTGAACTTAAATATACGAGCTTGATAAAAATTTTCATTCTAGAAGAAAATTTCAAATGGCACTTAGAGGCTTTTGCATCTGAACTCTTCACATATATATATATATATATATATCATATTCATATAATTATTCTATAAACCGATGATTAATATTAAACTGCATTTACATAAATATATATATATATATATATATATATATATTTATGTAAATGCAGTTTAATATTAATCATCGGTTTATAGAATAATTATATGAATATGATATATATATATATATATATATATATATATATATATATATATATATATAATGTCCTTATAATTATATATTAATTATATAATTAATAATTATATATAATTATAAAACTATAATAAGTTTTATTATAAGCTTTTAAAATGATTAAGCTTACATGTTCTCTTTTGAGCTCTTTGTGAACCAATATAAATTATTATTATTTAAATTCAGTTGATTCACTTGCATTGATATAGTGTAGACATTTTCTTTCAGCTGCCTTCTCAAACTTTCACTGCAGCAGCAGTGTTTGTTCATGCCTTTCAATGCATTTAAATTCACTCTATTTTCATAATCTCTTAATCTTCATCATAGAAGTGAATCGACTGAAAGTGTGACGTGCTGTGAACAGATAATCACACGGAAGATAGATAGATAGACACTTTCATGTGCTCTAGAGTTCATCAAACCATGGGTTGACAGAGAATGGTTATAAAGAGCGTTGTGAGCTGAACCTGATCTAAATCAGGATGGATTTGTATTGTTTTGTCATCTCTAAACCTAATTCGAAACTCAAAGTTTGTTCAGCTAGTTTCATGCAACGGGCCATTGGCTTGTCTGACCCATATCAGTAACTCCCAAAGGAGTTTTCCTTCAACTTTCTTTCTTTTCTTTCTCTCTCTTTCTTTCAGAATGTAAGATCACACCCTGGGTTCTCTGCTCTGTTCTGAAATTATAGTTTGGCTCAAATGTTCATTATTGATGGTCTTTAAGCAGGTAAACGGTTGAGTGTTCTGCTTTATTGCTGTTATTATTGAACAAGTTCCCTTATTTTACCAAATCAAATGCAAGTGCATGTTAGGTTTAGCTGCCAAACAGGTGTGTATCTGGGGCTGGAGATGTTTTGGGACTGACGTGCTGTTCTCAAACTATGATTGCTGGGAAATCTGTTTCTCCGTGCCAGAGCAGACACTGTGCCCTCGCTGTACACATTCATCATTATTCACTCAGACGGCCATCAATCACCCAGCATTCCCTGCATTCTGCACCGTACTCGTACTCTCATGCTTATCCACTTAAAAGTGATGGAGCCTGCCCAGTGCATTGTGGGATAGCCTGTCTGGAGCACTTTATCTGCTTTTCCCCTTGATCTCGGCTCAAGAGTGCTGTAAAATAGTCCATCTGCAGACCTCAGAGGCTGTTTTTACACTCGGTTCGATCGCTCGGTTCGAACCAGAGTTCAAGCCATACTTCATCCTAGAAGTCAATGCACCGGTTATACTCTTGGCTTGTTGCAGGCATGTAATAAAAGTGTTTTCTGTTTTGTTGTGTAGCTAATTTTGATCTAAAATGCAGAGTAATGTGAAATAACCAGTTTATCAGCAGTTGTCTTAGAATGTCACAACATTTCACAGCAATCAAGTGATCCGAAAACCGGTCAGTATCTGGTGTGACCACCATTTGCCGCACGCAGTGCAACACATCTCCTTCGCATAGAATTGATCAGGTTGTTGATTGTGGCTTGTGGAATGTTGGTCCACTCCTCTTCAATGGCTGTGCGAAGTTGCTGGATATTGGCAGGACCTGGAACAGTTGTATGCTGTTGTATACACCGATCCAGAGCATCCCAAACATGCTCAATGGTTGACATGTCCGGTGAGTATGCTGGCCATGCAAGAACTGGGATGTTTTCAGCTTCCAGGAATTGTGTACAGTTCCTTGCAACATGGGTTCGTGCATTATCATGCTGCAACATGAGGTGATGGTCGTGGATGAATAGCACAACAATGGGCCTCAGGATCTCATCACGGTATCTCTGTGCATTCAAAATGCCATCAATAAAATGCTCCTGTGTTCGTTGTCCATAACATACGCCTGCCCATACCATAACCTCACCGCCACCATGGGCCACTCGATCGACATCGTTGACATCAGCAAACCGCAAACCATACACAAAGTGCCATCTGCCTTGTACAGTGAAAACCGGGATTCACCCGTGAAGAGAACACCTCTCCAAAGTGCCAGACACCATAGAATGTGAGCATTTGCCCACTCAAGTTGGTTACGACGACGAACTGCAATCAGGTTGAGACCCCGATGAGGACGACGAGGTGAAGATGCTGGATGTGGAGGTCCTGGGCTGGTGTGGTTACACGTGGTCTGCGGTTGTGAGGCCGGTTGGATGTATTGCCAAATACTCTTAAACGCCTTTGGAGACGGCTTAGGCTATGTTCACACTTAGCGTCTTTTTTCAAACTGCCAGCGTCTGTTCTACATTATAACCCTATGGAGTAAACCGTTTTTTCAAAAAAGTCCTGAGCGCTTTTTTAGACGCCACCGCCGGCGTCTTTTTCTGCAGCTCAGAGCGTCTTTTTAAGTTGAAAAAAGTTCAACTTTTCTGAAAAGAACGCCCTACGTCAAGCGCCTTTTTGACAGCTGACCAATGACAAGCGAGTAGCGAGACCTGTCGTTTCCATAACAACAAGAACAACTGTCTGTCGTGCACCCACAAACGTCTTTGTGAACCGACATTCTCCTCCCCGGTAACTTCAAAAGCCAACGCAAGAGCCAACTTTCTCTTTCTCGACATTTTTTGCATCACACAGCACTAGGCTACTGTTGCAGCTGTTGTTATAGCAACAAAAGATGCGCTCGGCTGCTATTTGTAACCGAACGCTGGCAGCGTTTTTTTTGCAAAAAAAACGCCGTAGTCAACTTTTTCTTGTCAAAAAAGACGCTAAGTGTGAACATAGCCTTATGGTAGAGAAATGAACATGCTGTGTGATAAAACTGCACATTTTAGAGTGGCCTTTTATTGTGGCCAGCCTAAGGCACACCTGTGCAATAATCATGCTGTCTAATCAGCATCTTGATATGCCACACCTGTGAGGTGGATGGATTATCTCGGCAAAGGAGAAGTGCTCACTAACATAGAAAAAGTCTTAGATCTTTGAGTTCAGCTCATGAAAAATGGGGGCAAAAACAAAAGTGTTGCATTTATAATTTTGTTCAGTGTGTGTGTGTGTGTATATATATATATACGGCCAGGGCTGAGCACCTCCGCAAACTAATAGAAAACAACCAAAACAATCCAAGGTTTTTATTTAACACCGTGGCTAGACTAACAAATAAACAGACGTCACCCGAACAAAATATCCCGTTACAGTTCAGTAGTAATGATTTCATGAACTTCTTCACTGAGAAAATAGAAAGCATCAGAACCACAATTGTAAACGTTCAATCTTCAATCGCGCCTTATAATTCAGCTTCAATTATCACCCCGAAAGAACAATTACAGTGCTTTACAACTATAGAACAAAAAGAGTTAAATAAACTTATCACTTCATCTAAAACAACAACATGTTTATTAGATCCTATACCAACTAAACTACTGAAAGAAGTGTTACCTGTAGTGGAAGATCCTCTCCTCAATATTATTAACTCGTCTTTATCTTTAGGTCATGTTCCAAGAACATTTAAACTGGCAGTTATAAAACCTCTCATTAAGAAACCACAATTAGATCATAATAATCTAGCAAATTATAGACCCATTTCAAATCTTCCATTTATGTCTAAAATATTAGAAAAAGTGGTGTCCGCTCAACTGGGCTCTTTCTTGCAACAAAATGAGATCTATGAAAAGTTTCAGTCTGGATTCAGACCGCATCATAGCACTGAAACTGCGCTCGTTAAAATCACAAATGATTTACTTTTAGCTTCTGACCAAGGCTGTATCTCAATACTAGTTTTACTTGATCTTAGTGCTGCGTTCGATACTATAGATCATACATTACTCTTAGATCGACTACAAAATTATACTGGTGTTCAAGGACAAGCACTAAGCTGGTTCAAATCATACCTATCTGACCGCTACCATTTTGTCTATTTAAATGGAGAAAAATCGATCATAACTCCAGTAAACTATGGAGTGCCGCAGGGATCTGTATTAGGCCCTCTGTTATTTTCAATATATATGATGCCACTTGGAAATATTATAAGGAAACATGGAATTAGTTTCCATTGTTATGCTGATGACACTCAAATATATATTTCATCACGGCCGGATGAAAACGCAAAATTTTCCAAATTGACAGAGTGTGTTAAAGATATAAAAGATTGGATGACCCGTAATTTTCTTTTATTAAATCCAGACAAGACAGAGGTAATACTTATCGGTTCAAAAAACCGCCCACAAAACCTCGCACAATACAACTTTAACATCATAGGATGTCCTGTTACTTTATCCTCTACAGTAAAAGACCTGGGTGTTATACTCGATTGCAACCTGTCTTTTGAAAATCATATTTCATATGTTACAAAAACAGCATTTTTCCACCTTAGAAACATTGCTAAGCTACGTAATATGCTATCAGTTTCTGATGGAGAAAAGTTAGTTCATGCATTCATGACCTCGAGACTGGATTACTGTAATGCTTTACTAGCTGGTTGTCCTGCATCCTCAATAAACAAGCTACAGTTAGTCCAAAATGCCGCCGCTAGAGTTCTTACTAGATCAAGAAAATATGATCATATAACACCGATTTTATCATCACTGCATTGGTTACCTATAAAGTTCCGTATTAATTATAAGGTATTGCTACTGACTTATAAAGCCCTAAACGGCTTAGCTCCAGTCTATTTAACGGATCTTTTATCACCCTATAATCCATCGCGCTCTTTAAGATCACTAAATTCAAGGCTTTTGGTCATACCTAGGATATCCAGAACCACCAAAGGAGGGAGAGCATTCTCACATTTGGCTCCAAAACTCTGGAATAGTCTTCCTGATACTGTTCGTTGCTCAGACTCGCTCTCCCAGTTTAAAACTAGATTAAAGTCGCATCTCTTCAGCCAGGCATTCATATAATCCTACAGTTCAAACTACAATCCGGCCTCTAGCTCATAAATGCCAGAGGAGAACTGGCCCCCGACTGAGCCTGGGTTCTCCCAAGGTTTTTTTTTTCTCCATTAGGTCACCTGATGGAGTTTTAGGACACCATTAGGTCACTTGATGAAGTTTTTCGGTTCCTTGCCACTGTTGCCTTTGGCTTGCTCAGTTGGGGATATTTGGGGATATTTAATTTAATTTTATCAATCAATAAATTCCTCTTGAAACAAACTTTGTTGTATTATTTTAATTTAATACTGTGAAGCTGCTTTGATACAATCTGTATTGTGAAAAGCGCTATACAAATAAACTTGACTTGACTTGACTTGACTATATATATATATAAATCAGGCAATGAAAATTACCTATTAATTGTCATTTAAGTGAAATTACAGTACTTAAATATACGAGCTTGATAAACATGATCATTCTAGAAGAAAATTTCAGATTGCACTTAGAGGCTTTTGCATCTGAATTCTATATATATATATATATATATATAAATAAATAAAATGTATATTTAATGTGATGTTAATTGTTGTGGAACTACTTCATTACAGTTTTGAAAAGGGTCCAATAACCTCGTGCATGTCTGAGCAACAAACATACAGCTGGAACTGTGTGTTTTTTTTTTTAGTGTTTTTTTTTAGAATGAATCCATATTTTTTAGCAAATATTTTTAGTGAATAATTCAACTAACTCATGAAGAAAGCCACATGTTTTTGCTCCTGAGTTTAATTCATCAGTGTTTTTGAACAAATCAGTTGAATAAATAAATCAGTGACTCGTCATTAAGACGGTCATTTGTCACCACATACAGGCATGTCAGTGTTTCCTGCAGAAAGAGTCACTGAAAATCTCCAACACTTATGCTCCAGTATAAAATACGAATATTTGCCCATTTATATTTTTATCAAATTTTTTTATTTTAATATTGTAAATTGCTCCCCTCAAACATGCATCATAGTTGGACACAAAACAATTAGTCTTTCTTTCTCTTTCTTTGGTCTCTTTCTCTGGTTTCAGCACTATATACCTGATACCTATGAGGCTTCTGTTATAGCAGCAGAGGTGAGTGAGGTTGGTGGGGGTGGTTTGATGAATAATAGAAAAGATCTATTCCTCCACAGGCTATGCATTGTTCTCATTTCACTCCCAAAATCTCTCCCAAGCTCCCAAACACACCAGAAAGTTCATAGACAGGAGAGAGAGTTTGTTCTACATACATGTTTTTGTTTTCTTAAATATTGATTTATTTACTTTCTTAATTATTGATTTATTTTCTAAAATATTGATTTATTTTTATTTTCTTAAATATTGATTTATTTACATTTTTAAAATTTTTAATTTATTTTTTATATTTAAATGTTTATAGAATTGAGTAAAAATAATTATTAGAGGTGTTTGCAAAGGCAAATATTACTATTACTTTTGCTCATAAGTGTGAGGAGAGGTGTCTATCTGTCTGTCTGTCTGTCTGTCTATCTATCTATCTATCTATCTATCTATCTATCTATCTATCTATCTATCTATCTATCTATCTGTTATGTATGTATGTATATATATCCTGGCAACCACCGAAAATATTTTAGCATCATGTGATGTTTTTCTATGCATCCTGTGTGCATTCACCTCTTGCATTTCTATAAAAATTAAAACAAATCTAGTTTTGATTCCAAAGGAATCCAAGGGTGGGTCAGGGAATGTTTCGCACATGATGTCATGAGATTACAGTACTTTGACGGGCCCTTAGAGAGAAAACAGAGAGTTTTAGTTGGCTTTGAGCAAAAAGTTGAGCGCAATGCAGTCTGGGATACATGCAGCATAACTACAGCAATGGGACTTAAATTGAGCTGATGTGTCTCCCTTAAGCACTAGTAACATGATCATCATTTTGCTGTCTTTGGAATAAGAAGCCGTAAAAGCCATTGTGTGTTTTGTATGTGTGCGTGAGCCGCAGTAATTTTTGTGATCCGGTATTGCCTACGTTGAGAGGACTAAATGTTCCCACAAGAATAGTAAAACCTGAAATCACCTGCATAGTAGTGGGCACTTAACAGTTCCTATGAGATAATGTCTTAATAAACATAAGATATAATGTCTTATTTATAATAGAAAATGCTAAAAGGTTTGTGTACAGGTAGGGTAGGTATAGAAAATACCATTAGCCCAGTATAAAACAATGGAAGTCAATGGGAAAGTCCACACCAACATGTGTATGTGTATCTCTGCATTATAGAAATTTCCTGACATCAGCGGTAGTTGTGATTTATCTTACCACTGTGCTGCTCACTTTATGTTGGGTACGAACATTAAGCGATATTACACCCAATCTGCTCCATCGGCACTGGAGCCAAACCTCCTGCTCTGCTGACATTACTGTCTGAGAGACTGAGAGAGATTTATTTAAGAGGAGGAATGGCAGGAAAATCAAATGCCTGTACTGCACGTGACCGCTGCAGAGTCATTTCTGGCTTTGTGTTTATTAATGTTATTGCTCATCGATATTATGAATAATACAAGACAATGAGGTTAAAGAGAGAGAGAGGGGTGATCACGCGTACTCTGTGTATTGACCTATAATTCGTAGGCATCAGGGTGCCGCTATCTATATATGCGGGGTATTGTTGAAATCGCTTTTGAATGTTTGCTCGCTTTTCACTTTGGGTTTAGAATTCACAATCTCATGTACTCTGTGTGTATAGGGAGCAGCGTTACTGACCACACATTTTACAAGATAAGATATTTTTATTTGTCAGTGATGCTATATAAATATATATAAAATTGTGTTGAGTAAAGGGTTGAAATAGTTTGGACATGATATAAGTGTAAATGACTAAATAAATAAATAAAATGATGATTATTATTCAATACGATATAAAAAAAAATAATTACTAATGTTAATATTTCACTGTAAAATAAAATAAAAATGCGTTCCCAAATGCACAATTTGATAATCACTGTATCAGTTAGTTTTAATTTGATAAATTGTGCGGTCCTTCTTAAAGGTGCTCCCTCTAAGCGATGCCATACGTTTTTTAGGCTGAAACATTTTTTGTCACATACAGCAATCCTCACTATCCGCTAGCTGCCTGTCCCCTGAACACACTGTAAAAGGCTCCACAAATGGCAACAAAAACAAACTGGCCCAGTCTGGACCACGAAACATAACAAACAGTGTTCCAGCCAATAACCAACAAGAATGATTTGGGGGTGGGGGTGGGGGTGGGGGTGGGGGTTGGGGGTTAGTGCGCGTGCACATGAAGGGGGGTGTGGGGAGTGGAGGAGAGAGAAGCATGAAGAGGGAAGTTAGTTAGAGGAGAGATGTCCTAGACAATGACTAACGTTAGAATTATATTTTCTTGAATTTTGATATGGCCGACACACGACCAAAGAGACGACGTTCCGATGAACAAATAGCTAAGAAGAGGGGAAAGGAAGAACGGAAAGGAGGGGTAGGGGACGGGATGAGGAGGAGGGAGGGTCAAGCTAGCCTCCGGTTTGTTTGACAATACTTCGAACGTCAACAAGAAGTGACGTCACCCAACATCGCTTAGAGCACCTTTAAAGGTAGGTTAGGCATTTTTTTAATAAACACTTTTTTGTTATACTGGATGAAACTCTCTTTTCAAATCCTGATAGCAAGCAATAATGGAAGTGGTCTAAATATAAAAAAATTTACCCAAAAAATAACGAAATGTTCATCCAATCATTGGATAGAAAATGCTTGCGCAGACATCACCCGTCATCAGCACTTACCATGCTATGCAGAGTTGTCAACAAACACCAGCCACCTTTTACAGTTTCTCTTGAGCCAAAACAACAAGCTTATGCTGCGTTCTAGGGATGGGACGGTATGAAAATTTAATATCACGATAATAGTGACCAAAATTATCGCGATTATCAATATTATCACGGTTTTGTTAAAACGAGATGAAAGTGTTCAAAAAGAGTTGATGCTCACACTGAAGACATTTCAACAAGTTTTATATTTGAAAATCAACAAACAAAAAATAAAACAAGCAGCTCTATGCACTTTTTAAAGCATTTCCTTCCTTATAATGACGGTCGTCAATAGCAACGCATTATAAGACCGCGCACATGCATTGTAATGGCCACCTAGTGTTAAGTAGTGTTCATGACATGAATGTGGATGTGCCTTTAAGATAACTTCTTCTATGGTGTACGTTATTGTATGCATGCTGTTTTTATGTGAGCGCGCACGCACAGTGAGAGTGAGATTGATCACGCAAAGAGGAAGATGACTGCTCTACTACTGACCGTTGTTTTATTATAATGTGTTTACTTTGATTTGTAGCATGTTTTAGAGTTTTCTTTTCCCTTTTAACATTCGCTCTTCGACATGTATGTGAAGAGTGTGCTTAACTGAGAGAAAACATCTATAAAAGTCTCATGGAACTACCAGTTCATTTGCACTGTCTTGTCTTGTATTCTTCATCTGGGCAGACTTCAAACTCTCTGACAGACGTTACACCATGTATCACAATGGACGCGCTCGCTCGTTTCATTCAAATACAACTTGCCGTCTTGTGTCTCCGTTTTTAATTGTATTGAAAATTAATAAATCAGAGTTGATTTATTGTTTACAGAGTTTGATAATATTGTTGTGATCATCTTGTCTGAACGATTGTTTTGTACGCTGTACATGATTTATAAAAAGGTAAGAAAACATTAATCCCAATTCAATGTCCCCGTAATTAGCCTATGCGGTAAAAAAAAAAAATCGGTGTAATAAGTGTATAATGAATATAAATTAGTATCCCTTAAATGTCACTCTTAATAGTCTTGTTTGAACTTGTTCGTTCGTTCGTCTTTGGCTAAGCCACTTGCTGCGAACTTTTCTTTGCGGAAGCTTCACGTTTATTGATATAAAATAGTTCAACTTAAAACAACATTTCATGCCCAATTATTTCCCAGACGTAGTTTTGGTATTGAGGTCAAAGTTAACTTGCCTTGCGTTCGCTATACAACAGTCGGTGATGGTCACACAAGACGACTCGGCAGATCTGAAGTTTCCCCCTATTGCAGCGACTTTTTCTTGTGCATGTTCTGCTGACAGGGTGACCATCCTCGATTAAGTTTCCCTCGGGACTTTTGTTAAAGCCAAAATATGACCACACATCAGAATTGGTTCTTTTAAAAGGCTGAACAATCTCCCGAGCACGGTCACTGCCTTCCGCAATTCCTTCTTGAATAAAAAAAAAAACATTGCGCGCTGCGCCTGCGTCAGACTGTTGCTGGCTGAACAGGATCTAAAATCGCGATAATCAAACACGGTTTTAATGATAATTAAATTTTAAACGATATTACTAACCGTCAGTACATTTTATCGTGGTTTATCGTGAAACCGGTAATCGTCCCATCCCTACTGCGTTCACATCATTACATAACCGTAATTACAAGATGGCAACCCGTGAAGTTCTACTCGGAGTTGTTCTTCCTCATGCCTTTCACTGGTAACACTATCAATGCTGAAACTAATCTAATCAGGTTGTACAAGAGCTCTGTAAGTTGTTTATGTTAATTATTATTGTCATTTTATGTGCTTTGAGTCATGAGGTAATAACGTCGTCTCACGTGACACTTTGCAGACTCTGCTCTAGCTGTTCGTTCATGTGTTTTGGAGGAGGCGTGGCTTTGGAGATGCTTCGAAGGGAGGGTGGGATCTTATGCTTTCAAAGCTAGCTTGCTATTGCTAGCCTCTGAAATTGCCTACCCTTCCTTTAAGTGTATTAATATTGTCGTGAACTGCATAAACCAAACAATATGCAAAACTTTTTTAATAAGAATTTTAGATCACAATCCACCATGTGACAACCACGCGGCTCCAATCCGTCCCCGACGGCTGCATTTTAACCAGATAAACATATCATTACCAAAAATAACATGGGAAACAGGAAGTACACACTTTCAGGGGAGCCATAAAACTTCAATTTATGTCCCATCATTTGTCCAGCAACAGACGGGGCTCATCCCTGATGCTTGGAGGGACGGCAGACCTCAAATGCACTGGCATAATCTATGAGACACATCTCAGCGTGAAGCTCCAGTCTAGATCTATGTGTGTCGCTCACTCAGAGGGGCATTATTAATGAGACCCCCCGTGAAATGTTAGTTTAAGGAACATACGGCCATCTTGCTTGCAGAGTCCTTTGGGAGACGAAAAAGAGAGACAATAGCATCTATTTTTTGGGGGTGGAAGGGAGGGTCTCTATGGGACTCTAAACTCAAGGGGGAAGGGATAATATCCAGGTTCGCTGCGCAGGACAAGAGAGCGGATCTGTGATGGCACATTAGGAGTTTGACTAACAGAATTGCCTGTAAGAAACTCTAAAGACAGTGTCTGTGAGGTCGATTTCATTGATCTGCTTCTGGCTCAAGGTTTTTCCTTAGCTCGGTACTGCTGAGTGCTGTAAGATGGGCTCTGGATCTCGGATCAATACTGTGACTCATGGGTAATTCTTCCTTGTCAGACTACAGTGAGACTCAGGATAGAGGAATCCAAACATAGCATGTCTATGTTTAACCGTATGATCTCTCTTTATGACTAAAGCAATGTGAGATTTATTTGAAAAGCATCTGATGGAACATTTATACAAAGTGTTTAAATTTAAGTATGTGAGAGTTATCACAAAATCGTTGACCAAATTGTGCATCCCTAAAAATAAACTTGTTTTTGCCATGTTCAATTAGATTTTTCCCAAATTATCCATCCCTACATTTAAGTATTGATTTTACAATATTTTTATACGATAAACAATTTTGGCACTGTGTTCAGTCTCCACTTGATGTCCAATCTGTGCCTAAAGCCCAAAGCCAGCCGAGAACAAGAATTTCTTGTATTTGTGTTTGTCTGTAACTACTTAGTACAAATTTATCGCCCAAAGTCAGCTAAAATTGACAAATAAAATCCTTTCAGGGGATATCTGGGAATGTCCTCATTTGAAAAAACAATATATAAATAGTTGGGGTTTTTTTAATGCAGAAAGTTTTGCGTTACGGTTAGGTTGTAGTACAGAGATGTGATTTTTGGGTCCGTGGCTCTACCATTGGAGAAAGTGTAATGGCTAACTTGGATCACGTGTGCCTTGATAACCAATCACACTACAGCCTTGACGTCATTGAATTTCATTCAGAGTTGTGCGACAGTCAATCACTGTTTGTGGATACTATAGAAATTAATGAGAAGTGCTGTAAACTGAATCATACCTGTCGTAATGCGCAATTGTCTGTGACTTCTCTTACAAAAAACTGAATTTTCTTCAGTGTAAACTCTAAAAATAGATAAATCCAGAACTAATGTTTAAGTGCAAACTTGTTGAAGATAAGCCTATGGGCTCTTGATTCATTAAATTATAAGCTATTTCCTCACAAAAGCGTAGTGAAGCCTCTCCTCCATTGACATCCATTAAAAAAAAATGCCTCGTCTCCTTCCCTGCAGCATAAGCAGGTATTACACTTTTTTGGCTAAGGTTGCAGGCTTGCCTTCAAGTGGCTGTGGTATTTATTATTAGCTTTATTTTGAAACTGTAGACGTTTAAGGAAAGTAAACGTGTTTGTGTTTGAGAGAGACAGACGTGATGAAGTCTCCCTCCATCCTCCATGAGGTTTTGCCATGCTACCAGTACAAAATGATGGTCTGGACAGTTCACTTGTGTTAATTTGTGTGTTTGCATGTTATGCTCAAGTTTATCCAACACTAATCCAAGTATCCAAGACTAATCCAAGAGCTAAGCCAATTTGAACCAGTCTGACAAATGTTGAGTTCGAGTATTGTTATGGTCACTGATGAAATCTTGTGTTGTAGGTCGTCATTTCATTCTCTGTCTGTTGATTTCTATGTAAATTGGCCATGTTTCTTCAGTACCATCTGCTCTAGTTGGGCTGTGGCCGTGGCAGCATCACGATTCCAGATATTGGATGATCTCTGTAGTTCCGCCACACACACACACACACACACACACACACACACACACACACACACACACACACACACACACACACACACACACACACACACACACACACACACACACACACACACACACACACACACACACTAAACTAGCTTTGTTCTATTAACATTAACCCCAAAATGTTATTTTGTTCGAATAACAAACAGCATTATTTACTTAATTTCGAAGTTGTTTTTAAATTGTGCACATCCCCAGATGTCCCCAAGGCCAGGTTTTGTCACATTTAGCCCACTTAGGCCAAGTTTGTCCCCTAAATATGGCTAATCAAACCACACACACATACTGTATCTAGTTGTTGCACCATGGTAATCATTGAAGTACCCTAAGGTATGATGTAAATATAGTGGTATTAGTGGATCATCATTAAATATGGTTATCTTTCAGTATTAACATCTGATTCCAATATCATACATACTACATATTTACTTTACATTATACTGTAAGTTACATTATACTAATTGCAGGCATAATAATGTGGTGCTTTTTTTCTCACAGGTTTGTATACCATTTGCACAATCTAGATGTTATCTTTTTAAAAAGAAAATGCCTTTTGTTTTTATTTATTTGACGACATAAATATTTTCATGTCATATATGTAAATATGTTTTGGAATATATTTACACAAGTCATCCTATTTAAAACTTTAACCAACTCTTTTAAATTTTGTGTCTATGTGATGTTAAGATCCAGCTTTACTTCTCAGGAAGGGCTTAAACATTATCACAAATATTAATGCCTGGAGGAGCAACACGTGATTTTAAGTACCAGGATGTAAATTAATGAACGAGATAATGTGTGTGAATCCAGTTATAATTTGTTTTGTGGATTAAATATGAATATTTGTTGTGCGGATTTTTCAGGGCAGGAGTTAATAATAATAATAATAATAATAATAATAATGTTTTCAGAACGTTCATAATGTGCTGTTTGCCTGATAAGAATTACCAGCAAATTAAACTTCAAATCTGTGAGTTCAATATTCCTTCGTGTCTTGGAAAAATTGAGGAGCTCTGCTTTTTTAATATATGATAAAATATACACTAAAAGTGTCTGCCTGCACCCCACCCTGTGTAGATCATTAGCATGTACATAAAGCTGCGACACGGTTCCGTCTGTAACACAGACCGCTGGCGCTGTTGTGATCATCTCTCTTGGTTTGAATAGATGCCAGGCTATGCACACACACACACACACACACACACACACACACACACACGCATTGCTCATTCTCACATCATCCGTCTTTGAACATCAGAATATTTAAGTATTTTGTCTGGAGGGTGTGTGTGTGGGTGGGTGTGTGTGTGTGTGCGTGTTTTACCGCCTGCTACCCAGTTTAACCCTGGAAGAGCACGTCCTCCTGGGGAGATGTGAGCGTGTTTAAAAAAAAAAGCTGGATCTCCAGGGAACGACAGAGGTTTGACGCCACTGAACGCAGAGTTTGATCGCCCATGTGATATATTCTGTGCATGATGGCGCTGTCATACAGTTTTCAGAAAGTTATGAATATTCAACTGTTCCAATATCACATAGTTTAACTTTTGAGTTGGAATGATAAATGCATTGATTAGTACCACTGTCTTTACAGGCATCATCAACTATAATTTTCAATGCGAATATTTATCGGGAAATATTGTATAACTTGTTCTTTCCAAGAGGATTTGAATACTTTTAACACATTCTAATACATCAGCATAAAAGTCATTTTAGACATTTTCACATTTTGATAAAAGACTGTGAAAACAAACTTATTCAATTATTTTATTTCCTTTTACAATAATGTTTAGTGATGAATCATGCATATTATGACCAGGAACATTTATTAGGAAAGCAAAAAATAATTTAATGTTGACTTAAAAAGGCCACTGTGAATGTCTCTCCCCGTCCAGAGTCGAATGGATCGTCGAGAGACTCTGATGTGCAGTTAGGTCTCAGTGGTCTTGTTATGAAACGGATCAGTCATGTCTGTGAGCCCATCACTGTGTCATAAAGTGTTTGGACAGCACACAGAAGTTCAAACGAGGTCTAACAGAAAGACGAGTGTAAATGTATCCTCTGGAGGAGAGAGACAGGTTAATTTCATTTATATGCAATGTCTTCACTGGAAGAGAGCTGCAAAAAAAGCAGTCAGCCTCGGGACTGAACGCCTATACACCTTGTATATTCATTAAAATTATAAATGCATATTGGTCACAGATATCACATTGTCATGCACAAGATACAGATATGGTTGATGCATTTCGTTTTTTGAGAACTAACTACAGCAATTTTGCAAGATTAGTTCCATGATTTTTGTATGAGGCTTTGTTTTCTGAAATATGTCTATGAAATTTTCTTTAACGTGTGTACAGACAGAAATTATGGTTACAAACTCTACACACATTCTGTTATTTACTTGATTTTTTTTCAGCCATTTAAAGCTACACTGTCATTTTTTTTAGTTGATTCTTAGCAAAAAACACTTAGTTCTTTCAAAAATATATGTGCTCATTAATGTATTTACTTCTTTCAAGTAATAAAGTATTCTCGTAAGTTTATAATCTGCCATTGAAAGTACGTACGGGTGAGGGGTTCGAATGCCGGTCGCCATATTGCCCCTCCATCTTGAAACTACATTAGCCAAAGAGGGACATACCTGTAAATTCAAGCTTCGCCTTTCGCGCTTTACACTCAGTGACACAGAGACGAATGCGAGGGGGAGATTACTCGCGACCGGCAGATTTGAAAGATTGCTGATGGAGGATCACGCCTATTCTCGAGGACATGTAGCAGAGTCGCCAAGGAAGCGAAAGAGAGAATTAAAACGTCAACGCGACAGGCAAATCAGCAAGACCAAAGTCAATACTGGAGTAACTTTTCCCAGATGGAAAGAGCTCATGAGGAGCAAATATTTTAAAATGGACGCCGAAGTTGCCTGCTTTCCTCTCGACAGGTAATCCAGCCTATTTGTGTAAATTCGAAGTTTGATAGTTGCTTGTCTAACCATAGCATGGTTGTGCATAACGCCAGAGCGACCTCTAGTGTTACTTTTCCTCACGTCAATGGTGAAAAAGTATTGTTTACCTTGTAACATAAATCTGTGCTGCGGCGGATCACAGGTGATAGTTTTAAAGGCGCAATTGGACGAAGTCGAACTGGAAGCCATGTTAATCTTGGAATAATACGGCCACCGTAGGAGTTAAAACGCCCTCGAAATTGAAAGGAACAGAAACTAATATTCACTGGGTAGTCATATACAATTTCACCGCTAGATGGGGGAAAATATCACACAGTGTAGCTTTAAAAAAACAACTTTTTTTGTTAATTAAAATAAAGCTGAAACAAAATGTAAACATTAGATGAAAACCTAAACTTGAAACACTAAAGTTACAACAACAAAAAAGGAAATAAAATAGAAATATTACCCCCAAAACACACAATTATTTTTTGGGACAAAAGCACATTGAAATGACTAAAACTTAAACTAAAATTAAAGTGAAAACTGAAAATATAAAAATAAAAGCTAATTCAAAATATGATTTTGTGATGTATTTCTGACTTGTGAATATTTTAATATGCTTTCAATGCAATTTTACTCTAAGGAAGAGACATCTTGTGTATATACACGTTCTCTCACGTGTCTCTGTTTAGTATAATTTTCTTAACACCAGCTTGAACACGAGATTAAACCGCATGTGTGCCAGTTCTGTCTCTGCATGGCTTCACAAAGGTAATGAAAATCTGTTTCTGGCCTTGCGTTGCAGGTCTCATAAAGGCTGTTTCTCGCAACCCGAGGCAAATTAACCACATGTCAGAGAAATGACTTCAGGAAACATTTACTAAAACCTGTCGGGTGACTTGAAAGAATGCCACAACAGAGATTAGCATGTGCGAGGAGTAATCAGAAACCCCGCTTATATGCTGTCCAGAACTAAATTTTTCTTACACGTACAAACTGGCCTGCTTAACAAGGCAACCCATAAATTCACAGAATTCCTACATTTATAGCAATGGCTATTTAAATAGCTGAAGAAGTGTGTGCTTCCGTCACACCTCGCTCTGTTACACCTCTAGAGAGATCAGAGCTATTCTTATCCTGATGAATGATGTGTCTTTATTCATCTCACATGTGCTAAGAAAACCCCATCTGATCTCTGTCAGGAGTCAGGACCTCCGCATGCATTGTCATTTTAGTATTAGTTATAGTTGTATTATTAATAAAGAGAACCTAATTTGCCTTGATTTAGTGTTTGGGGTCTACTAAACACCTACATTAAAGGAGAACTTGGTAACTTTTTTAACTTAATAAAACTGTCTAGAAATCATTTGGATGGTTAAACAACCTGTTCTGGTGATATTGGTGACTTTCCCCGCTCCCCCCAGCGTTCCCAGGCGGAAAACCAACCTTGCAACTTGCGCACTGCCGTCCCGGCAAAGTGAAATTGGAAGTCTCGTGAGAAGCGAGAACTAGAACGAGAACGAGCGCGAAACACAAATTGCTTTACGGCAATTCGACATAAACACACACTCATGTATGATGTATTACCAGATTACCCACCTCGGTAGACATAGCTCCACGCGATACAGTTGGCTTGCTCCGATCAAAACAAACGCACATGAGCAGCGGTAGAGAGGGGGAGGAGGCCGCCGCAAGTGAGTTTTTTACGACTGTGTTGTGAAATATACGCCCCCCCACAGCTGTAGGGGGAGCTCGTGGGGAAAACATGCGACAACAAAAGGGAAAATCAGCGAAGAAGTGACTAGAGTTCGCTAGAGTTACAGAGTTCTCCTTTAACACCTTATTTTTCACATATTT
This sequence comes from Leuciscus leuciscus, assembly GCF_965113295.1. Lineage (NCBI taxonomy): Eukaryota > Metazoa > Chordata > Actinopteri > Cypriniformes > Leuciscidae > Leuciscus > Leuciscus leuciscus. Next base: position 24,368,382 of record NC_138734.1, on the reverse strand, counting down.
GACATTGTTGCAGCACCTCTTTTTCCACTCTGTCAGTAATGCTCTGTTTAGTTCACGTCTCTATGAAGCCCCTCCTTCCGAAAAGTGCAATGTGTTCTGATTGGTCAGCTGGACCAGTGTGTTGTGATTTGCTTCGAGCGTGTTTGGGAAATGTCACGCCCATTACCATAACCATTACATTTTAATTCATTTTTAGCTGTAGTTAAAAATAACGACACTCCACACGGTATTCTGGCTGGCTAACATTCCAGTTTATTTGTTGAGACACATTGCTAATTGAGTTTTAGTTGTTAATTTTAACTGGTGTTGTGTTTTATTAAATGAAGAGAATCACAGATCTATAGTTTGAACCATATTAACACCACCATGTTGGTCTTAGAAGTTCCTTGAAGTACCATGAATATGTAAAGTACCACGGTTTTCCACCTCATCTTTCCGTAACTTTTGACGCTCTAGAAGTTAATAAACAGAACTTCATGCGTCTTGCGGAAGAACATTGTAGCCGGAGCTTCTTCTCTCTGTTTGTGTCTATGACAAGTCACACAGGGACTGGGCTACTCCGCAATGGGACGACCCAAACCAGTCTAAAATAGTTTGAATATAAACATTTATTATAGGTGTACTGTATTGATTCAGGATAAGACAAAAACACGGTTTGGAAGATGGATTCATGATGTACTCGCTTATTTTATAATTTTTGTAAATTTTGAGCACAAAACTTACGGACTGCAGCTTTAAGGCTGAAGCAGGTGGGATTTGTGCATCAGCATCATTTAGCCTGTTTCCAGTCAGTATTTCAATTGAAATCAATGGGATTTTGAGTGAATGTTTTTTGAATCAGAACCCATTGATTGTAGCTGAAGACATGGAAATTGAAGTAATTCTGCTGATGTTTGAAGGAAAATCAGGGGAGCTGAATGCAGCAGGTGAGGATGAAGAAGTGAAATACTGTAAGCGATCAGTAATGGTACCTGACAAACACATGACTAAACACAGGCCGAACCACATGTTCGATGTCTCGCCAGTACGTCACGCGGTAAAGCAGCACAGGAAAAATTATCTGGTGTTATCATGTAATTTAAGTGTGGACGACCTTGACCTAATAGTCACAGTTACGCACTAGAACATCTTCCTCTTACGGTATATGATGGTTTTCATGCCTCAGAACTTGGTTCTTATTTTTGCATGTTCTCTTTGAGACAATGATGAAGGGGAACACTCAAGTTCAACCGTGAATGAAGCCCTTTGTTTACTTGAATGAAATGCACCTGAGGTTTGTTAGATGGTTGTGTGTGTGTGTGTGTAACAGCACTGAGGTTAATTTAATTACCAGAGACCAGACCAAAGTCCCTGAGACTTACTCACTTCCTCATTCCTGCTGTTTCACTGGTCTTTGTCTTTAAAACCAGTGCACTTGTGTTTAAAATTGTGACTTTGTGGATCTAAATCTTGTAATGGAAACTTTGTTTCTCATAATTGCAACTTTATATCAGTGACTTTTATTTGTAATTTTCAACGTTTGTTCAGATCAAACAACAAACGTTGTTTTTTTTTCTGTATTATTATTATTATTATTATTATTATTTGTATCACTATTTATTTACCTATTTATCTATGTAACTTTTTTTATGTATTTGTAATTTTTAAAAATTTGTATATTATGTATTCGATAGGACAGTATAGAATAGACAGGAAGCGAAATGGGAGAGAGAGGGGGACGGGATCGGGATGGGTCCATGAGGCGGACTCGAACTCGGGTCACCCGAAACGCATTTGTGCTATTTGTCAGCATGCTGCCCACGAGGCTTCAAGCTCCAACATGTATTTAGTTATCTAATTTTTTTTTTAAATGTCATTATCCAATCACTTTTTCTCTCAGATTTGTTTGTATTTAACTATTTATTTACCAATTTATCCATGTAATTTTTTTAATTTATGTATTTGGTTATCAAATTATTTTATTATTAATTTCATCATGCTTTGTCTCTCCAGTTTATTTTTATTTATTTAATTTTAAATCATTTTAATTTTTAAATAGATGTGTGCAAGTATTTTTGAGACATTTGACTTCGTCTTAAAGATTTTAAGACCTCCAATCTGTGTTTAGTTTAACTAAGGTGTGTGTGTGTGTGTGTGTGTGTGTGTGTGTGTGTGTGTGTGTGTGTGTGTGTGTGTGTGTGTGTGTGTGTGTGTGTGTGTGTGTGTGTGTGTGTGTGAGAGAGATAAAAGAGACCACAGTGATGACAGGCCTCTGCTAAATGTGACAGTGCTGTCTGAAATCTGAGTCCACATGGGTGTTGTTAGTCTGTCTGTATGTGTGTGTGTGTTTTGTGGGTCAGGTCTATTGTGTCTATTGTGAGGACTAAATGTCTCCACAAGGATAGTTCAACCTAGAATCAGCTATAGGCCAGTCAGCAATCTAAAAGTGGAAAATGGCTGAATAAACGCATAAATAAACATTTTCACAAAAATATAAAAATGCAAAAACATTTGTGTAAGGGGGTTAGATTTAGGGTTAGTCTATTTAAAATATCATTAGCTCAGCTATAAACAATAGAGGTCAATTGAAAGTCCCCCACCATGATAGAAAAGCAAACATGAAAGTGTAAAGGGTTTCACACGTCCACATGGACCCTGTCTGTCTCAAACAGTCATTCACCAGCTGTGTGTGCACGCGTTTAGTGTTTCTGTGACTTTAACACAACCGTGTTGTTTTTGATTGAGTGTTTTTTTGCCCTGCTGCCTTTTCGATGTCTGTTTGCTTGTGGCTAAAGTGTGTTTACAGGTAGTACAGTTTCCTATTTGTATTGTCTGTGTGTTTTTCTCAATCTCTGCTATCATGTTACACCATTCATGGCGAGTCAGTCACAGATCAAACTCATAGTTTTTTTTGTTCACCTGTGACATCACATCAGGCAAGGCACACAACCTCTTAAAGCCGACACACACACACACACACACAGTCTCTCTCACACACTCTCTCAGCGTCCAGCGGGATCTGGAGGTGCTTTTTTTTATGGGAATACTGGTGGGATTCCTTGTCGGTATGCCGAGAGGTTTTTGGTAAGGTGAAGTTTTACAGACTATTCAGATTCAGCTTTTTTATTGTTGTCAACTAGTCGTTAGTGATAGACTTATATTTGGTCATTTTGAGTAAATGTTGTGTGAAAGCAATTTTCTCAAAATTCTAAAAAGATGTCGTGAAATTGTATTGTGTGTGTGTGTATATTATAGTGTATATATAGCACTGTGCTCTCTAGATATCTCTGTTGGCATTGATTAACACATATCATATTACTACTACTGCTGGCAGTGTGTATGTGTTTTCGATGAATATTGTTTGTTTTGTCAATGTCCAGCTTGGTTTGTGTATTTTTTAAAAGCACAAATATTCCATGTAGTCTCTGTATAAGCATTAGTATGAGCACATAGAAGTAAAACCTATACATGATAATAATAGTTTTAAATAGAGAATAACAAGTCAAACTGCAGGACATGTCAGCTTCCCAAAAGCATTTTATGTTAACCAGCCACAAACCAAAAATAATGCTGTCTGTCCAATATTACATAACCCTGGTTTGAGTCGAGGTGTCAGGACTGATGTCAGATTCACTGCAATGAGTTATGTGTGGGGGGTTTTACAGCAAAGATGGGGCTGCTTTTGGACTGTTTGCTCCTTTCAGAAAAGATTAATAAATGAAAACTCTGTAACACTTTAGTTTGGGGAACACATATTCACTATTAACTAGGAGTTTTCCCTCAATAAACTCCTAATCACTGCTTATTGATAGTTAGTAAGATGGTTGTTGTGGATACATTTAGGTGTGGGGTAAGATTAAGGGATCAAGGAAGTGGTCATGTAGAATAAGGCATTAATATGTGCTTTATAAGTACTAATAAACAACCAATATGCTAGTAAATATGCAAGCTAATAAGCAACCAGCCTAGTTAATATTGAATAGTGTTCCCTAATCTAAAGTGTTACCGAAAACTCAATTACATTCATTTATGCTTTAGTTTGTTGTGATTTATAACGGATATTACTATTAATATTACTCATATTAGGGTTAGTGATTTGAATAAACACACACACACACATGCATACACACACACATTTTTTAAACAAGTCTCTTAGGCTAACCAAGGCTGCATTTATTTGATTAAAATACAGTAAAACAGTAATATTGTGAAATGTATTACAATTTAAAATAACAATTAAACCAATTTTTTTTCTATTCAAATACTTTTGAACATATAATTTATTCCTGTGATTTTCAGCATAATTACTCCAGTCTTCAGTGTCACATGATCCTTCAGAAATCCTTCTAATATGCTGATTTGCTGCTCAAGAAATATTTCATATTATTATAAATGTTGAAATCATTTGAACTGCTTAATACTTTTGTGGAAACCGTGATGCTTCAGTGGGTGTTTCCCTCCTCTCTTAGCTTGTTTTTTCCCCCCTGCTGTGTCCTAGTTTAATCTAAATACTAAATGCTATTAAAAGAAGATTGGTGGTAATTTGGTAAATCTAATTATGTCTCCAGTTTCATTCCAGCAACCCATGTTGTTGATTTACTTAAGCCCCTCCCCTTTTCACTAACTCTAGCTCTAAATGGTTGTTTCAGATTTTGCCACGCCCACAGCTGAAGATGTCAGACAATGGGGAAGTAGAAGACAAGCCGCCAGCTCCGCCCATGAGAAACACCAGCACAATGATTGGCTCGTCCAGTAAAGACTCAGGCCCCCTGAATCACGGCTCCAAACCTCTGCCGCCCAACCCAGAGGACAAGAGGAGAAAAGAAGGCTTCATCCGATCCATACTCACCGGAGGAGGAGACAAGAGTGAGTGACAATTATTTCCACTTGCTAGTTATGTTTTCTACAAGGAAACAAAAAATCTTCCTCAACAGGCCTTTTGACAGCTCAGAAAAATAATTATTTAAATGAGGAATTTCTATTGGCAATCATTCAGGGTTGGCTTCAGGGTCAAAGGTCACGATGAGCACAAGCAGTTTATTAGACATCTGTTTAGCAAACAGCAACTTTATGGCCATAAACCTTTGATCTTTGATGTTTAATTTATTCAGAATAATGAACACAGTTCTGTTGGGTAATTTCTCCTAATTTGGGACGTCAGATTTTCACACTTTCTCAATTGATAACATGCGTCCACTCATGTCTCCGTGTCAATCGTTCGTCTCGCTCTTGCACTCCTGCGTCCTGAGCGGCTCGTGTTTCAGGAAGCCTGTTTTGTGTTAATTACCAGCCCGTTAACACATCATTAATATTAAAGACCCTGCCTGGCTTCAGCGTCGAGCAGATGAGGATGAGATCCAGCCGTTGTTTAATAGGCATTAGCAGCATCCGCTCAGATCCGACACACAGGAACTGGAGCAGAACGCAATAGCTACGTTGCGACTGTGCCAGACCGTGTTTATATTGTAATATTGTCTTTATGAAAATCAGCACTGATTCAAAAAACGAATGAGCCTAAAATGGCGGACTAGTGTTAAATATTTACTAAAAGGAGATTTCTCCAAAACTAGGGGTTGATGTGATCCTTTAGAGAATATTCCAGAAGTATCAATAAATAAATGTACAATAAGAACAATCGAAATGTGCGTCAAGTTCAAGGGTTACTCTTTTGCCGTAAATCGATGCGTACGGCCATCTGCTGGAAGCTAGTTATTTTAGTCGATAAAGTTTTAAATATTGATATTTTTCTTACACGAGCGCATCGCTTCACTTCAGAAGGCCTTTATTAACCCCCGCAGATCCATGTCATGCACTTTAATCATGAATAGATTTGCTTTAATGGACTTCCAAAGTCAAACAGCCATTCACTTCGTCTGAAAGAAGAATGTCATATACACCTAGGATGGCTTCAGGGTGAGTAAATCATGGGCTAATTTTCATTTTTGAGTGAACTATCCCTTTAATATAGTACAGTGATTAAAGTGACCTGGAACTACTTGTTCATTAAACGGTTTTATTGCACACCTTCCAGCCAATCAGAATCGAGTATTCAGACAGACCATGGCTGAATCTGAAATTGCCCACTAAACCCGCAATCCCTATTTCCTACATTTGTCCACTAATACAGGTCACTTGAAGGAGTGAGTGAAAACGAGGGAGCGAATTCGTTTGAGTGTACATTGGCTGTACACTCGTTATTGCGGTGCAATGTGGGATTGAATGAGTGCACTCATTAAAGTCCTTTATGGTTTCGGACACCACTACAAATGGATGTCCCATCGAATAATGCCCTAATTATTCAGATTCAGTCCATGGCATATATATATATAAACATCCTCTCACTTTCAACTGTTTTTTAGTTTCTTCACATGTGTGTATATTATGAACATTCAGAATTCAACAACTGAGATGTAAACTGAACAAATTTCACAGATGTTTGATAAACAGACTGAGACCGATCTGTCAGTTATTGGTGTGAGATGTTACTTCACTCTTCCACAGTAACACCTACAATTTCCGAACATATCTGAGGGGACATATGGTTACACGTGGTTTGGCACTGCAAGGACGATGAGCCGTTCTTCCTGTCTCCTTGCGGCGTCTTACATTTTGGATATTGCATTTTATTGCTCTGGACACATCTGTGTCCCTCATGCCTCCTGCAGTGGGACTATGGCAGGTTCATGCAGGAGAGCAGGGACCCTGAGCACCTTTCTCCTGGTGTTTTTCAGAGTGTCCTAAGTTATTTGAACTGTCTAACACTTGTAAACAGGTTCATGTGCAAAAATTGTTTATGAGCAAGCATGAAAAACATTGTTTAAACCAAGGGTTCCTGCAGTTTAGCTTCAACCCTAACCGCACCTGATCCAGCTAGTCAAGATATTTAGGCTTATTTGAAAACCACAGGAGCGGGGTTATAACTAAACTCTACAGGGCTGTGGCACTTCCTGGTTTTTAACTTTTAAATATAGTATCCTCGCGGAGTATATAATTAAAGTAAGTTATTTAAATTATGTGTACAAAGTCTAATAAAGATGGGTTGTAATTTTACAGTAAATAATTGGAATCATCTACATTCAAATATCCATTAACCTTTTTCCTCTTCTCCCACTCAACTGTGTCTCTCCACCCTTATCTTCGTCCCTCAGCCAACAAGAAGAAGGAGCGTCCAGAGATCTCTCTACCGTCGGACTTTGAGCACACCATCCATGTTGGCTTTGACGCAGTAACTGGAGAGTTCACTGTAAGTGTGAGCACAAAAATCTTTTTCAGCACAATGCTCACACGGTCTATGTAGAAAAAAAATTCTGTACATGCGATTTTTACACCTGCATATATTTCTGTATAATTACACAATCTGTTTGTGACTCCACATTTAATTGCATATCTGGATAGTTTGAGATGAAATAGTTTTCATCCAAACACTTTGAACAAAATGTTCACTTTTTATTGACTATAAAGATAAAATAATCCCATGTTTCAGTGGTAAATTAAGACAAATTCTAGCTAAATATAAAAGTAAAATTCAATAAGAACTTCTTAAATAGCACATTGAGGTTAAAATTTGAACAAACTCCACCTGATTATAAATAGAAAATGCCAAAGCAAGTGTTATGGTAGTGTATAAATATTATCAGGTGTCAAGGACATCAGGTTCAACCTAAGTCAGGTGCGTAGGGGAAAAATCTACCACACAAGCAAGAAAAAAGGATAAACGGAAAGAAAAATCGCTAAAGATAGATTCCACCGATTTGACACTGGAGTTCTCAAATAGTGAGAATAAACTCACAGCATTAACCTCTGGGTCCAGGTCTATCTTCCTCTTTACAATTGGTTTATTATGTTTGATAAGATATTAAATGAGCTGTGCTCTTTGTCTGAAACATAAATCAGCTGTACGTTTCCCCTTTGTACAACAGAGAGGAGTTCAGTGTGCCTAATGAGTGTTAATGAGAGCCGGTGGGTCAGAACCACGTTGCCTCGCCAACAGAGACGTTTAAATTACTTCAGTCCATTAGACCTTAAACTGACGCCGGTGGTCAGATAACACGCAGCGTGCCTTCACCACTAACACACTCATTCTGATCAGAACACAGCTGTACTGTGACTATATTTATCTGTCTGTCTTATTTACCTTTGCTTTTGCCACAAGTGCTTCTGAAAGCCTCATTGTCACTAATAATGATTGATTAACAGGGTTTAGACAGTTTTCAGTACAGTTTTTTTGTGGCTCTCTATGTAGGGCATGCCTGAGCAGTGGGCACGGTTACTCCAGACGTCCAACATCACCAAACTGGAGCAGAAGAAGAATCCTCAGGCGGTTCTAGATGTGCTTAAATTCTACGACTCTAAAGAAACAAACAACAGCCAGAAATACATGAGCTTTACAGGTGTGACACTTCATATATTACAGCTATAGCTTAATATATTATAGCTATTCATATTATACTTCATATATTACAGCTATATTACAGTGTAGATGTATGAACAGTATGAACATATATAATATGAATAGAGTATGAATGAATATAGTATGTGCATATATGAATATGTATGTATGTGTATATATATATATATATATATATATATATACATATATATACACATAATACATACATCATACATACACGTATATACATATGTATACATAGATGCATATATATACATATAGATACACACACATATATATATATATGTGTATGTATGTATGTATATATTATATATATGTATGTGTGTATATGTTCATAGTAAATACATACAATGAATATATCCTATATGTATTCCTATGTGTAGTTTTAATATAAATGTGTACTTTGTATATAAAAAGAATACAATTTCATATTTATTTATTTATCAAATATCTTGTCAATGGATAATCACATTTGATCTTTTTAGTCTGTTTGGTAGATTTTTTTGTTTGTAATACTGGGCTTCATTCATGACAGATGAGCAGACCGAGGAATGAATTGATTTGTAAATCTTTCATAAAAACATTCTTAATTCAATTCAGTGTTACAATTTCCATAATGTGTTTTGCTGTGTCAAATAAATATTATCATTTTATGATCTAATACAATGGCTTTAAATCAGCCATCAGCCACCGAATCCTTTATAAATCAGCAACAGCAGTTGATAAAAACAGTATCAATGTAATGTTGTCTAAAGATTACTTCTATGACTCTTTCCCATTGCTCATTCGTCTCTTTTTAATTTCAGATAAAGGTGTGGATAACTACAGCTCTTCCAACGCAGTGGTGAGTCATTGTGACTGTGTTTTCCAGCTTTATTTATGACATGCTGAGAGAAGTTTGAGGTCAGGAGGGGAATGTGGACAAATGTCCTCTCCACTCACATGACAGATTGACAAAAGACCGGACAGAAGGAAGTTTGCTATGGGAAAGCGCGAAAGAGAGGAGGGAACTGAGAGCTGATATGGGGGGTTTAAAACAGGAGAGATGCAGTGAACAACAAGGTGACAGAGTCCCGTAAGGGCTGCCCACTCAACAGAAGGACAGCATTGATGCCAGCCACTTCAGGCGATGCCAGCGGGTTCATCTCTCTCTCTCTCTCTCTCTCTCTCTCTCTCTCTCTCTCTCTCTCTCTCTCTCTCTCTCTCTCTCTCTCTCTGCACTGTGAATCAGCATGTTTTTTGTGCAGTTCTCCTGCTGAGTAGTGCTGTAGTGAGTACTGAGTAGTGCTGCGACTGAAACAGGTTTGCTGCAGAGCAAGATGGAGAGTAAACTTTTAGTGGATGCACTGGTTATGGTGTATCTGGTGGAATGATGAGGCCTGTGGAGCTCAGCGGTGAATAACGCAGCACCGCTCTCGTGGTTGGCATGTTGGCGTTGGGTTTGTTTTGCAGCCATGTTGTGATGTCAGTCGGTCAGCCTCACTTCCTGCTTGGCTTGTTTCAGAACTCCAAGACCGTTTCCGAGCCCCCTGCCGTGGCCACTGTCTCCGAGGATGATGATGAGGATGAAGCCACGCCCCCACCCACGATCGCACCCCGTCCCGAGCACACCAAATCCGTGAGTATTTGCTTACGGGATATGGGAAAAAGTGCTTTTTGCTTGATTTGATTTAGTCTCTCTTTCACTGTCTGTATCATTTTG